>NC_053394.1:400675441-400981241 GCF_905171765.1 Bufo bufo | reverse complement strand
GAGCTGTCTCTGTGTGATGTGTATGTAGCAGAACTGTCTCTGTGTGATGTGTATGTAGCAGAGCTGTCTCTGTGTGATGTGTATATAGCGGAGCTGTCTCTGTGTGATGTGTATGTAGCAGAGCTGTCTCTGTGTGATGTGTATGTAGCAGAGCTGTCTCTGTGTGATGTGTATGTAGCGGAGCTGTCTCTGTGTGATGTGTATGTAGCGGAGCTGTCTCTGTGTGATGTGTATGTAGCGGAGCTGTCTCTGTGGGATGTGTATGTAGCAGAGCTGTCTGTGTGTGATGTGTATGTAGCAGAGCTGTCTCTGTGTGACGTGTATGTAGTGGAGCTGTCTCTGTGTGACGTGTATGTAGCGGGGCTGTCTCTGTTGATGTGTATGTAGCGGAGCTGTCTCTGTGTGATGTGTATGTAGCGGAGCTGTCTCTGTGTGATGTGTATGTAGCAGAGCTGTCTCTGTGTGATGTGTATGTAGCAGAGCTGTCTCTGTGTGATGTGTATGTAGCGGGGCTGTCTCTGTGTGATGTGTATGTAGCGGAGCTGTCTGTGTGATGTGTATGTAGCAGAGCTGTCTCTGTGTGATGTGTATGTAGCGGAGCTGTCTCTGTGTGATGTGTATGTAGCGGAGCTGTCTCTGTGTGATGTGTATGTAGCGGAGCTGTCTGTGTGATGTGTATGTAGCGGAGCTGTCTCTGTGTGATGTGTATGTAGAGGAGCTGTCTCTGTGTGATGTGTATGTAGAGGAGCTGTCTCTGTGTGCTGTGTATGTAGCGGAGCTGTCTCTGTGTGATGTGTATGTAGCAGAGCTGTGTCTGTATGATGTGTATGTAGCAGAGCTGTGTCTGTGTGATGTGTATGTAGCGGAGCTGTCTCTGTGTGATGTGTATGTAGCAGAGCTGTGTCTGTATGATGTGTATGTAGCAGAGCTGTCTGTGTGATGTGTATGTAGCGGAGCTGTCTCTGTGTGATGTGTATGTAGCGGAGCTGTCTCTGTGTGATGTGTATGTAGCAGAGCTGTCTATGTGTGACATCTATGTAGCAGAGCTGTCTCTGTGTGATGTGTATGTAGCAGAGCTGTCTCTGTGTGATGTGTATGTAGCAGAGCTGTCTCTGTGTGATGTGTATGTAACAGAGCTGTCTCTGTGTGATGTGTATGTAGCGGGGCTGTCTCTGTGTGATGTGTATGTAGCGGAGCTGTCTCTGTGTGACATCTATGTAGCAGAGCTGTCTCTGTGTGATGTGTATGTAGCAGAGCTGTCTCTGTGTGATGTGTATGTAGCAGAGCTGTCTCTGTGTGATGTGTATGTAGCGGAGCTGTCTCTGTGTGATGTGTATGTAGCGGAGCTGTCTCTGTGTGATGTGTATCTAGCGGAGCTGTCTCTGTGTGATGTGCATGTAGAGGAGCTGTCTCTGTGTGATGTGCATGTAGAGGAGCTGTCTCTGTGTGATGTGTATGTAGAGGAGCTGTCTCTGTGTGATGTGTATGTAGCGGAGCTGTCTCTGTGTGATGTGTATGTAGCGGAGCTGTCTCTGTGTGATGTGTATATAGCGGAGCTGTCTCTGTGTGCTGTGTATGTAGCGGAGCTGTCTCTGTGTGATGTGTATGTAGCGGAGCTGTCTCTGTGTGATGTGTATGTAGCGGAGCTGTGTCTGTATGATGTGTATGTAGAAGAGCTGTCTCTGTGTGACGTGTATGTAGCGGAGCTGTCTCTATATGACGGGAATGTAGCGGAGCTGTCTCTGTGTGATGTGTATGTAGCGGAGCTGTCTCTGTGTGATGTGTATGTAGCAGAGCTGTCTATGTGTGACATCTATGTAGCAGAGCTGTCTCTGTGTGACATCTATGTAGCAGAGCTGTCTCTGTGTGATGTGTATGTAGCAGAGCTGTCTCTGTGTGATGTGTATGTAGCAGAGCTGTCTCTGTGTGATGTGTATGTAGCGGGGCTGTCTCTGTGTGATGTGTATGTAGCAGAGCTGTCTCTGTGTGATGTGTATGTAGCGGAGCTGTCTCTGTGTGATGTGTATGTAGCAGAGCTGTCTCTGTGTGATGTGTATGTAGCGGAGCTGTCTCTGTGTGATGTGTATGTAGCAGAGCTGTGTCTGTGTGATGTGTATGTAGCAGAGCTGTCTCTGTGTGATGTGTATGTAGCGGAGCTGTCTCTGTGTGATGTGTATCTAGCGGAGCTGTCTCTGTGTGATGTGCATGTAGAGGAGCTGTCTCTGTGTGATGTGTATGTAGAGGAGCTGTCTCTGTGTGATGTGTATGTAGAGGAGCTGTCTCTGTGTGATGTGTATGTAGCGGAGCTGTCTCTGTGTGATGTGTATGTAGCGGAGCTGTCTCTGTGTGATGTGTATGTAGCGGAGCTGTCTCTGTGTGATGTGTATGTAGCGGAGCTGTCTCTGTGTGATGTGTATGTAGCGGAGCTGTCTCTGTGTGATGTGTATGTAGCGGAGCTGTCTCTGTGTGATGTGTATGTAGCGGAGCTGTCTCTGTGTGATGTGTATGTAGCGGAGCTGTCTCTGTGTGATGTGTATGTAGCAGAGCTGTCTATGTGTGACATCTATGTAGCAGAGCTGTCTCTGTGTGACATCTATGTAGCAGAGCTGTCTCTGTGTGACATCTATGTAGCGGAGCTGTCTCTGTGTGACATCTATGTAGCGGGACAAAAGCCCCGCGGGCGGCCCGACGTCCACAGCATCATTGTAATCTATGATGCTGTGTGTTCCCGTGCGCACAATCAATGCCGCTCACGGACCGTATATCTCAGAGGGCGTACAGTCGTGTGCAAGAGGCCTTAGGGTCAGACACTTAATTTTGTTTTGCTGTGTTGAGAGAAGATCAGACCTATTGGACAAATGTTCTGGTTCTTGTTCAGGGCCGGCGCCACCACCCGGCAAACCCGGGCAAGTGCCGGGGCCCCCTGCTCCTGGGGGGGCCCACTGTGCCCACTCACTCCTGCAGCTGTGTCCTGCCTGTTCTGAGTTCTAGGGCAGCTTACCCCAGCAATGCAGACAATTTTCGCCATGTGCACTGCTGGGATAAGCGGCCCCAGAACTCAGAACAGGGGAGATGGAGTTTCGGTAGATGATCGATCCTATGCTAGAATGTAGTTGTTAGAAGGAGGTCTGTGACATCACTGGTCACATGCTCCTTCATGGTCACATGACAAACCCTGACGGCAGCAGCAGCAGCTTGTGGAAGGAGGAGGGGCTGTGTGTGCCTGCAAGAGGCAGAGTGAGGGAGGATGTGCTGCTGGAGAACCAGAACTTGTGAGGGGAAGCATATGGAGCTGAGATATGAGGGGGCAGGTGGAGCTGAGATATGAGGGGGCAGGTGGAGCTGAGATATGAGGGGGGCAGGTGGAGCTGAGATATGAGGGGGCAGGTAGAGCTGAGATATGAGGGGGCAGGTAGAGCTGAGATATGAGGGGGCAGGTAGAGCTGAGATATGAGGGGGCAGGTAGAGCTGAGATATGAGGGGGCAGGTGGAGCTGAGATATGAGGGGGCAGGTAGAGCTGAGATATGAGGGGGCAGGTAGAGCTGAGATATGAGGGGGCAGGTAGAGCTGAGATATGAGGGGGCAGGTGGAGCTGAGATATGAGGGGGCAGGTAGAGCTGAGATATGAGGGGGCAGGTGGGGCTGAGATATGAGGGGGCAGGTGGGGCTGAGATATGAGGGGGCAGGTGGGGCTGAGATATGAGGGGGCAGGTGGAGCTGAGATATGAGGGGGCAGGTGGGGCTGAGATATGAGGGGGCAGGTGGAGCTGAGATATGAGGGGGCAGGTGGGGCTGAGATATGAGGGGGCAGGTGGGGCTGAGATATGAGGGGGCAGGTGGAGCTGAGATATGAGGGGGCAGGTGGAGCTGAGATATGAGGGGGGCAGGTGGAGCTGAGATATGAGGGGGCAGGTGGAGCACTCGGGCAGTGGGGTTCAAGTGGAGTGGAATCTGGTGCAATTAAGGTGGTTTATCATACAGATCTGGGTGTATTCTGAGGGCCATGATGTGTGTGTCAGTCTGTCTGTCTGTCCCTGTGTGTGTGTCTGTCTGTCCCTGTGTGTGCCCCTTTCTGTGTCTATGGCCTCATGCACACCAGCCGTGGGCATCACGGATGCGGACCTATTCACTTGAATGGGTCCGCAATCGCTCAATGGGAAGCACTACGGAGTGTGATGGCGTATAAGTAACTCCATTTTGTCTTATTCAGCCACATGTATTACGATTGCATCAGGCCAGTGCACTATTCTAAGATTTCCATTTGTGTTTTTCTCCCTCTGTAGTATTGAGACCAGATTAGAAAAGGCCCATACATTTGTTTAACCAGCCTTACTTCACAAGGTCATTCTCATGTTTATACCTGAATGATTAACTGTCGCTACTATGAAACATCTATTTCTGTAAGTGCAGAGCTCATGTGTATTCAGGCCATACGATAAGACTAATGCTAACATATGATTGGATGTAATGGGAGGCCAATCCTCCCCTATATTAAGTGTTGGCACGCAGTGAATAAACCAGAATGGATCAGAGAAAGACACGTGTTTTTGGTCTCCATCTAATTCATTCTCTCGGTACCGAATAGGGCTTAATTCAAGCTGATCACCGAAATCTTGTGGGACACATTTAGGCAAAGGGCCTAATTTAGCCTTACAGCTTTTGGCGGCTCGTCCGTGATCGAGAGGGCCATCTTTAGGTACAAGAGACATCAATTGTCTTCTTCGGACCTGGAGGCACTGACCAAAATCTCGACTTAAAGTAAGTTGAACCATCTATTTATGATTTCGGTGAATTGCGGTGTCTGGGGTGTCTAGGGCACACGCAAAAGTTGATTGTAAGAGGCTCCGGGAGTCCATATCGTGAGATATAAAAAGTGCACTATGAATATGAATAATCTGTTCCGGGAACAGAAGGTACAAGCTTGGATTAACTCCTATATATATATATAGTATAAGTATTTTAGAAGTAATAAGATTATCTGTTTGTGTGAGATACTGACCGGGTGGTAAGTGTACGGTCGCATCCCACTGTTATTATCAAATTGATGTATTTTGGGTTAAACTACTGTTAATGTGTAAAATTGTTTGTGTTGTGGAGGACTGCAAGACGCCCCAGTTTTTCGGCTAAGAGTAATCTGTTGACCCGGAAAATTTGAACGCAAGTGGCGGTCCGAAACAACAATAGTCGATAGGGGTCCAAAGAGTATAGAGAGACATTAAGATACGAATCAGCTGATCAGTTGACAGGTCTTGTCGGCGCTATTTCAGTGCAGTACAGCCAGTCCTGACAGTGATTGTCTCACTTATTCTTTGAACTATAAATACTAACATGGGAGGACAAGGGTCTAAAACTAAATTCCCTAAACCAGAACCAGGAGAAACTTGCAAAATCTATGTAGCCCGTGTTAGTCCAACAAACTATTACCTGATCAACCCGTGGGTAGATAATCTAGCAGGATGGACCGAGGTAATGGATGCTGCAGATCCATTCCCCAGGGACGGTGATAATAGTATTTATCATATGGATATGGTCAAAGGACTATGTCTAGGTGATAAAACAGCCTGGCCGCATTTCAATGCCGATCCTTCCTGGGACATGGATTACATGTCCAGGAGTGCAGAACAATGGCTGGAAATAGCCCCCCACTGGTATGATGCAGGTAATAGCAAGAAGAATAAGAATCTAAAAAGTCCCAAAAATGATTGGTCTCTACATGAAATAGAACAGGAGGTAGGTACAAAGAAGAGAAGTCAGAAATCCCCTCCACCTTATAATAAATCCAGTTCTGACTCAGATTGAGGAAGATGCTGTAACAGCGGTTATACCATTAGAACTAGAAGAAAAATACCGACCCCCCATGCCAACATTTGGAAACATAATGGAGCACGGTCTAAATATTGGCACACCGCATACTAGTTATACTACACGCAGTACAAGTAGAATAAAATGTGAAACAGAATGTTATGCCCGGCTGGCAGGATTGAAAAGCTGCAAAAATCTGTTAGAAGCTTACAGACAGTGTACATCAGAGCTCCTGTGATTGTGAAGGGGGGCTATAGTGAGTGACAAGACACAGCAGAGTCAGGAAGTTAATTCATGGCAAGGGAAAAAGTGTCTCAGTGTTTGCAATTAGAAAGGGCTTGTGTTAAACGTTCAGAAATGAACTGGTTAAGTTTTGTTGCCCTAATGATCTGTGTGTGTTTAAATAGTGACGATTTATAGTCCTAGAATTAGAGATTACAGCACTAAAAGATGGACAGTTAATGCATAAGTGTATTGATAGTTGAAGAGAGAAGTTGTTAAAGGATAATAATAGCCTGGTGCAAGCTGAGTAATGGTGAAAAAGTGTATATGGAAGTGACTGAGAGAACTTGAAGTTAGAGAAATGAAATGAGCAGCATTTCTTATTTCAAGATGGAGGATTTTGAATCCTATAGAGAACAAAGGTTGCCATGAGGCATCCCTCCCCCCCACCACATTCCAAAATGTCACTTGTAGTACTACAAAAAAAAAAAAAACTTCTTCCTGTCCTGTTTGAGATGTGTTTTCAGAGAGAGCCCCCTCCCATCTCACCCCCCTCCTCTGCTCAGGAATTTCATATGGGGGTTGAGGGGGGAGGGGGGCTGCTAATTGGTATTGCATAAGCAGCAATGTGAAGATACTAACCTGTGTTATCTATAAGATATTCCAGACAGGGCTCCAGTATTGATTGTATCTTTCCAAATTGCATGTTCCGATGGTTTAAAATGTGCCTGCAGTGATGATGCTAATTAGAAGTGTCCACTCGTATCAATCTAAGGTTGCACCCAATAAGTTCTTATTCAGATGTGAGTAAAAGTTTGAGGAACATGTGGTACAGCTGAATGTCCTTGATGTATTGCTTTACTTCCCCTGTTTCAACACTCCTGAAATAGGAGACGCAAGGCAGAGGAAATGGGGGAAGTGTTAGTTATATACAATAAGTAGCGATTTGTGTAACACTAAAAAAAACAAAAAAAAAAAAAAAAAACGACATGGCATATAAGATGATTTGTTAATTTTAAGGAATGACTGTATGATTGACAAACAAAATGACTGTATGATTAACATGTATATTGTTTTACAGCGACAGACCATCAGCAATTGCTGTGTTTGTCTGTGCTGCAAGTTTTGGGATGTAACAAAGAGATTGTGTGATTGGGTGAAAGATACATGATTCAGTGGAATGTGAATGGGTGTGGCTCTGAGTTATATGTACGTAGCAGAGCTGTGTGTGTAATTCATATTTTATGTATAAGGGCGTGGTTATGAGCTGGTTTGTGAAGATGAGTACATGAAAATGTATATGAATGCGTATGGAATACGGTATTTGTTTTTAAATATGCGCATTAAGAATTTTATTTTATTGGAAGTTTTTGGGGTTTTTGGTACCAACAGCATTGATCAAGCTGTACATTTTTATTTCAATGAAAAGTTTTTATGGGCCCTTTGTGTGTTCATGTCTGTATTGTCAGATCTGTTTGTTTCAATGTTTGCAGTTACATGTTACATGTTCAGTGTTGTGCTTAACATCAGAGCTCTGCTCATATGGACAGCTAAGATACTAATGGCAGAACAGAAGACAGACCAAAGCGTCCACCAAAAGGGGCGGACTTAGGTGACTCAGAGTGTCAGGAAGGAAATGTGAGCCCTCTATGGGAATAAATGGGGCACTGACAAGGACATACAGAACAGATTCCTTACCAGTAGAAACCATGGACAGGGAATACATCATGTCATGTATTTAGCATTATACTAGATTGCCCAGTCAGCCTATTAGGGAGAGATTTGTTCATTAGGCTTAACTTGCAGGTATCAGCAAAGAATCAGGACATAAGAGTACACTCAGGTCTCATTCCAGTCTCTACACCAGTGCCACTGATTCTTGCGAACATACAGGACCACCCAGAATAACATTAACCCTGCATTATGGTCCTCAAATGAATATGACACAGGATTCATAGATTGCACACATTACACAGCTACTGTGAAACCAGGTGTCATCTCAGTGTTCCAGAAACAATACCTGCTGTTAAAAGAGAAACTTGATGGACTTAGGCCAATGATAAAGGAATTCCTACAAAAGGGAATCCTGGCAGAGGTGATTTCACCCTACAGCACGCCCGTGAATCCAGTGACAAAGGCAGATGGTGCTGCCCGCTTTGTACAGGATTTAAGGGCCATCAACAACATCATTGTGCCTATAGCCCCTGTTGTACCTGATGTCACTTAATTATTATCTGCCATTCCAGCAGACGCTGTTTGGTTCAGTGTGATAGATCTGAAAAATGCTTTCTTTTCTATCCCAGTTGATAAGATAACCAGACTACTTTTTGCTTTTTCCTTTGACAGACGCCAACTGACCTGGGGCAGACCCTAGGGATATGCTGATTCACCTGTAGTGTACAGCATAGTCCTCCAAGCGATGTTAGAGTCATGGTACATCCCCCCAAGGTTCTGTGCTGCTGCAATATGTCGGTGATTTATTACTGTGTAGCATGTCAGCGGAGGCCAGCATTCAGGATGGTTTATCACTGTTACAATGGTTGTCAGGATGTGGTCACAAAGTGACACTTAAGAAAATGCAATGGTGTAAAATGCAGGTTGAATATTTGGGCTTTGTCCTCACAAAAGGTGAACGGAGAATCAGCGCAGAAAAAGTCCAGTCTATTGCGGGTTTGGTCGCCCCGCACACCAAGAAAGAAATGTTATCTTTCCTTGGTATGATAAATTACTGTAGACAATGGATTCTTGATTGCTTTTACTATTGACAATGTTTTGAGGCAAGCCACTCTGGAAGAAAATCCAGATCTGATTAAATGGTCTTCTAAAATGTACAATGCATTTGATTGTCTGAAATGTTCGCTCATGTTGAGTCCAGGGCTGGGCCTCCCTGACTATAATATGCCCTTCCACATGTTTGCACGCCAAAATTGTAAAACCATGGCGGGTGTACTGACACAAGAAAACGGAGGCAAGTTGCGTCCTTGTGTGTTTTTCTCAAAGGTAATGCCCACCTCTGTCCAGGGGATGCCGGCATGTCTGCGTTCTCTTTCAGCCTGTGCTATGATGGTAGAGTCTGCAAATTCTTTCACAATGTGACATTACACCATTTTGCACACCACTCATGATGTTGTAGGCCTACTCAAGGACATCCGCACTCAACACAGCAGGCAGCTGAGCTTATTGCACTCACTAGGACATGTATTCTACATACTGATAGACCTGTCACCATTTATACTGAGCGTAGGTACGCACATGGGGTAGTGTGGGACCATGGTATGATCTGGCAGAGGAGAGGATTTACGGCAGCAGATGGTAAGGAACATGTCTCACAGGCAATGCGCTGGCAGTTAAGATGGCGAAATGAGTTGCCAAAAGCAACCTCACAGGTTTGTATAACCATTGGGAGATGCCATGTTTGGCATCTCCAACCCCTGAGATGCTGCAAATACTTACTGATCTTCAGTGGTATGTCACTGAACAGGAACAGCAGGACCGGTGTTATCCAGTATTGCAGAAAAATCCTGAGATAGGATTAGTCTGCGAAGAGGGGAAGTTATGCATTCCCCAACACAGTGCTTCCATCTTAAGTAGCACATTTCCACAGAGTAGGACATTCCACAGAGTAGGACATAAACAGCATTGAGATACTCATGGGTAGGCCTTTCCCCACACCATGGGCAAGACGCCCCCTGGTGGTGCAGGAAGGGGACTTGGACCTGATCAGAGAGAAGTACTAATCTGATCAAAGTCCTCAGTAAAACTGAAGAAAAAGTGGCTTGTAAGTCTCCTTCTCTTTCACAGGAATCAACCCGTCCATTCCGGATAGGCAACCAGGTGATGATCAAGATCTTAAAGAAGGGAAAGGAACCAGGAAGTTTCACCTACGGACAACCCACCGAGGTAGTCGCGATCACCAGAACAGCAGTCCTCACTGAACAGTCACCCACGTGGATCCACGCCACAAGGATTAAGTTGGTGAAGAAAAGAGAGGTACTAACGGGGGCAGACAGCCCTGACCTCCAACGAGGCCCAGAGGTACTAACGGAGGCAGACAGCCTTGACCTCGAAGAAGATACAGAAGGGTACTAACGGAGGCAGACAGCCTTGACCCCCAACGAGATGACGCAGTCGGGAAATTCCTCGAGATGGCTGAGATGCAGTGCCTTAATAATTGTAATTTTGTGTCTCCTACTTACTGTCCCATGGCTGTGGAACAGACAGATATACCTGGAAACAGAATGCAGAGGGGAAGACAGTCTATGCAAGACAAAGGAGAACTTATGGCTGTACCTGGCCAAAACTCTGAACTTAACTGACTTTTGTCTCCAAACCACTTTATCGGCATCTAACATTTTGGAGACATGTCTGGTAGTAGTCCCCACCCCACTAGACGTATGGACGGAGCTCCTACGTTCCCAATGGAACGACACAGACTTGGAGGATCATGATGTTAAATATGGATATGTAAATCCTTATCATGCTTGTTATGACTGTCCTACATATGAGAATCTGCAGAGTAATATGATAGAAGTAATTACAGGTCTTGTCACAGCAGCAGAAATATGTTATAACTTCACCTGTGATGAGACACTATTGCCTCCCTGCATACAAGCAAAAATGCAGAATAAGATTAAGCCAAATATTTGTGATAGAGATTTAGGTAGTTGTAAAAAGATAATATCAGGAAAGAATATGCAATGTAATATTACAAAAACAGTACCATCCCTAGACAAACATGTACCTCTACCAACAGGATGGGTATTGGCCTGTGGAAATACTAGTTACACATACATACCGGCCAATATTACAGAGGGACCCTGTACAATAGCCAGGTTGACATTAGCAATGTTACCACTATTCCCAGCAGTGCAGACACGACACACGAGAGACACTTCCCTACAGCTACCAGAAAATTGTGATTATAATGTGAATCTCCTCTCTAGATCAGAATATATGAGTTTAGGGATGTCTTTGGTAGGAGTACCAGGGTTGGCCGTATATAACCACAGGACAATATCAAAACTTGCCTGTTTTATGATAAAACAGATAAATGTCACTAGTGCAATTCTGCAAGATATGCTGCTGGATATACAATCGTATGAAAAGGCTATCTTGCAGAATAGGGCAACTATTGACTATTTATTGCTCCAGCATGGTGTAGGATGCTCAGCGTTCGCAGGGATGTGTTGTTTCAATTTATTAGATCACTCCCGTGGAATAAAAGATAAAATAGGCCAATTAGAGGAGATGAGGGAAACATATAAAACAGGATGTTGACCAAGGTTGGTGGGACTGGCTTTTTGGCTGAATACCTGACTTTGGTCAAATAAGATATGTTTTAGGAGTGGCACTCGCCGTGGTCGCTGCAATAGTGGGTCTCTGCTGTTGTCTGCAGTGTGTGCCCTCCCTTCTAGCCATATGTAAAAAAAATGTGTCCGAAAGAGGGGTACACTCAACATTCCTCTATACACCGGTAAAGGTAGAAGAGGTAAACCCAACCTCAACCAAACCTGAGGATTATACTCCTGAAGGGTATATGGAATATCTAAAGGCTTACAAGCAAACAAAGGAAGAACAGAGAAAGAACCATATAGTTTAAGATAAATATAAGGTTCTAAAGAGAGGATTGATGGCGTATAAGTAACTCCATTTTGTCTTATTCAGCCACATGTATTACGATTGCATCAGGCCAGTGCACTATTCTAAGATTTCCATTTGTGTCTTTCTCCCTCTGTAGTATTGAGACCAGATTAGAAAAGGCCCATACATTTGTTTAACCAGCCTTACTTCACAAGGTCATTCTCATGTTTATACCTGAATGATTAACTGTCGCTACTATGAAACATCTATTTCTGTAAGTGCAGAGCTCATGTGTATTCAGGCCATACGATAAGACTAATGCTAACATATGATTGGATGTAATGGGAGGCCAATCCTCCCCTATATTAAGTGTTGGCACGCAGTGAATAAACCAGAATGGATCAGAGAAAGACACGTGTTTTTGGTCTCCATCTAATTCATTCTCTCGGTACCGAATAGGGCTTAATTCAAGCTGATCACCGAAATCTTGTGGGACACATTTAGGCAAAGGGCCTAATTTAGCCTTACAGAGTGCTTCTGTGGTGTTTCCGTCCGTGCCTCCGCACCGCAAAAAAATAGAACATGTTCTTTTTTTTTTGTGCGGTGCGGCTGGATCATGGACCCATTCAGGTTGAATGGGTCTCAATCTGTCCCGGCCGCCGCACGGACGTCCCCAATGCACGGAACGGACGCATAACGGCAGTGTGCATGAGGCCTGAGGCATTGCTTAGACTCCATCCCACAGTCTAGCCAGTGCCTAATGGGTTACGGTTTAGACCACCTTGTGGTACATGTTGATAATTCCCTTTAAAACCTCAGTCCATGTCCCCTCAGTACTGGGGATCAGTGGGAGTCATAGAAGGTAACAAAGTAAGGTGGAATTCCCTTTTAGATAGAAGTTGGTTAATTGCACAGGTGTCTGTCCCTGTGTGTGTGTGTGTGTGTGTGTGTGTGTGTCCCTGTGTGTGTGTGTCTGTCCCTGTGTGTGTGTGTGTGTGTGTCCCTGTGTGTGTGTGTCTGTCCCTGTGTGTGTGTGTGTGTGTGTCCCTGTGTGTGTGTGTGTCTGTCTGTCCCTGTGTGTGTGTGTGTGTGTGTGTGTGTCTGTCCGTGTGTGTGTGTGTGTCTGTCCCTGTGTGTGTGTGTGTGTCTGTCCCTGTGTGTGTGTCTCTGTCCCTGTATGTGTGTGTGTGTCTCTGTCCCTGTGTGTGTGTGTGTCTCTGTCCCTGTATGTGTGTGTGTCTCTGTCCCTGTATGTGTGTGTGTGTCTGTCCCTGTGTGTGTGTGTCTGTCCCTGTGTGTATGTCTGTCCCTGTGTGTGTGTCTGTCCGTGTGTGTGTCTGTCCCTGTGTGTGTGTGTCTGTGCCTGTGTGTGTGTGTGTGTCTGTCCGTGTGTGTGTGTCTGTCCGTGTGTGTGTGTCTGTCCCTGTGTGTGTGTGTCTGTCCCTGTGTGTGTCTGTCCCTGTGTGTGTGTGTCTGTCCCTGTGTGTGTGTGTGTGTCTCTGTCCCTGTGTGTGTGTGTGTGTGTGTGTCTGTCCCTGTGTGTGTCTGTCCCTGTGTGTGTGTGTCTGTCCCTGTGTGTGTGTCCCTGTGTGTGTGTGTCTGTCCCTGTGTGTGTGTGTCTGTCCCTGTGTGTGTGTCTATCTGTCCCTGTGTGTGTGTGTCTGTCCCTGTGTGTGTGTGTGTGTCCGTCCCTGTGTGTGTGTCTGTCCCTGTGTGTGCGTGTCTGTCCCTGTGTGTGTGTGTGTTTGTCCCTGTGTGTGTGTCTGTCCCTGTGTGTGTGTGTCTGTCCCTGTGTGTGTGTGTCTGTCCCTGTGTGTGTGTGTGTGTCTGTCCCTGTGTGTGTGTGTGTCTGTCCCTGTGTGTGTGTCTGTCCCTGTGTGTGTGTCTGTCCCTGTGTGTGTGTGTGTCTGTCCCTGTGTGTGTGTGTGTCTGTCCCTGTGTGTGTGTGTGTCTGTCCCTGTGTGTGTGTCTATCTGTCCCTGTGTGTGTGTCTATCTGTCCCTGTGTGTGTGTGTCTGTCCCTGTGTGTGTGTGTCCGTCCCTGTGTGTGTCTGTCCCTGTGTGTGTCTGTCCCTGTGTGTGCGTGTCTGTCCCTCTGTGTGTGTGTTTGTCCCTGTGTGTGTGTCTGTCCCTGTGTGTGTGTCTGTCCCTGTGTGTGTGTCTGTCCCTGTGTGTGTGTCTGTCCCTGTGTGTGTGTGTGTGTCTGTCCCTGTGTGTGTGTGTGTCCGTCCCTGTGTGTGTCTGTCCCTGTGTGTGTCTGTCCCTGTGTGTGTGTGTTTGTCCCTGTGTGTGTGTTTGTCCCCTGTGTGTGTGTCTGTCCCTGTGTGTGTGTCTGTCCCTGTGTGTGTGTCTGTCCCTGTGTGTGTGTCTGTCCCTGTGTGTGTGTCTGTCCCTGTGTGTGTGTCTGTCCCTGTGTGTGTGTGTGTGTGTCTGTCCCTGTGTGTGTGTGTGTGTCTGTCCCTGTGTGTGTGTGTGTGTGTCTGTCCCTGTGTGTGTGTGTGTCTGTCCCTGTGTGTGTCTGTCCCTGTGTGTGTCTGTCCCTGTGTGTGTCTGTCCCTGTGTGTGCGTGTCTGTCCCTGTGTGTGTGTCTGTCCCTGTGTGTGTGTGTCTGTCCCTGTGTGTGTGTGTCTGTCCCTGTGTGTGTGTGTCTGTCCCTGTGTGTGTGTGTGTGTCTGTCCCTGTGTGTGTGTGTGTCTGTCCCTGTGTGTGTGTGTGTGTGTCTGTCCCTGTGTGTGTGTGTCTGTCCCTGTGTGTGTCTGTCCCTGTGTGTGTCTGTCCCTGTGTGTGTGTGTCTGTCCCTGTGTGTGTCTGTCCCTGTGTGTGTGTCTGTCCCTGTGTGTGTCTGTCCCTGTGTGTGTGTCTGTCCCTGTGTGTGTGTCTGTCCCTGTGTGTGCGTCTGTCCCTGTGTGTGTGTGTCTGTCCCTGTGTGTGTGTGTCTGTGTGTGTCTGTCCCTGTGTGTGTGTGTCTGTCCCTGTGTGTGTCTGTCCCTGTGTGTGTCTGTCCCTGTGTGTGTGTCTGTCCCTGTGTGTGTGTGTCTGTCCCTGTGTGTGTGTGTCTGTCCCTGTGTGTGTGTCTGTCCCTGTGTGTGTGTGTGTCTGTCCCTGTGTGTGTGTCTGTCCCTGTGTGTGTCTGTCCCTGTGTGTGTCTGTCCCTGTGTGTGTCTGTCCCTGTGTGTGTGTCTGTCCCTGTGTGTGTGTCTGTCCCTGTGTGTGTCTGTCCCTGTGTGTGTGTCTGTCCCTGTGTGTGTGTCTGTCCCTGTGTGTGTCTCTCCCTGTGTGTGTCTGTCCCTGTGTGTGTGTCTGTCCCTGTGTGTGTCTCTCCCTGTGTGTGTGTCTGTCTGTCCCTGTGTGTGTGTCACCATCACCATGCCCACAGTGTTCCCTTTGTCTTGACACAGCTGCATCAGGACATTCTGTGCGGGGCAAGATGAAGATGGAAGAGGAGGCAGCACCGCCAGCATGGAGTCCGTGGTAGAGGCACAGGGAGGCACACTAAGGACGCAGGTAACACTACTACATGATCTACACTAGTGTTATCTGTGGTTTACATAGGACTACAGGTAACACTATCACATTATCAGCACTAGTGTTATCTGTAGTTTTTCATAGGACTGCAGGTAACACTACTACATTTTCTGTACTCCGATAGCCATGACTGTGTTATCTATGCTGTTACATAGGACTGCAGGTGATATCTACTGTATTGTCTGTACTCAGAGAGTAACCACTGTGTAAGGGGGCCCACTGAGACTTTATCGCCCAAGGGCCCACATGATCCTGGAGCCGGCCCTGTTCTTGTTCCCCAGGAAAGGTTGGTCCAAGGGTTTTACTTGGCCCTTTTCTTTGGTACCAAACCTAAATGGGACCCTCCGAACCATTAGAAATTTTAAAGACCTGAATTCTTATTGGCCATCAAACATTCCACATGGAGTCAATAATCTCTGCTGTTTACTATCTCCTTCAAGATTGTGTCATGGTGCTATCATGTCTCTATTCACTCCTCCTCTCAAGGGCCTCAGAGTAGCAATCCAGATGGAAAGTTCAGTTCTTCATTTGCATTTCAGAGTCCTTCCTTTTGGAGTTTCTCCGGTTCCAGGGATTTTCACAACGATGGCAGAGGCCATGGGGCATAGAAGGAGACCAGACATCATAATAGTGTCTTATCTGGACGATGGTCTTCTAGTCAGTAATTCTCTAGACAACCTCAGAAAGCGAATGTGGGAAGTTCTGCACATTCGATCAGACTTGGAGTAAGAGGTCAATTAGGAAAAGGCATTTCTAACCTCAGACTTCCAGCGTAGTTTTCTAGGAATCATGCTCAATTCAAGGAGCTGCTTCCTCCAGAGACAATGGACAATGAACTAAGCTCTCCTTGTTCTCCGTAATTTTCTGCCCTTTTTTCCATCATGTGCTTGCATTTAGGGTTTATTTATTATTTGGCGCACAGCTGTTCTTATACGAGCCGTATTTAGGGTTGCTACCCGGTCGGTAGCTTGGCTGGTAATTTAGTGCCTCTGCCAGTAATTTTTTCTACGGCATTGCTGGTATTTTCCTATAAGGACTGTTACTGATGTTGTGGACCGCTCATTAGTACAGCCTTTAACTCCCCCACACACTTGTGTTAAGAAGAATAAAAAAGAACTCACCTCCTCCATTTGCTCGCACCGCGGTGAACACTCGCTGCTGACTGGAAGCTCAGGACAGGACCTGCGTTCCAGCGTGATGACGTTTCGCAGCATTGACTGTAAGCAGCAGGACCTGCGAAACATCATGCTGGTGCGCAGGTCCTGTCCTGAGCTTCCAGTCAGCAGTGGCACGATCAAGGGGAGAGAAGGGGGCATTACTATTACTGGGGGGGGGGGCACTAATGGGGGCATAACTATTACTGGGGGACATTAATGGGGGCATTACTATTACTGGGGGGTGCTAATGGGGGCATTATTAATTCTGGAGGGGAACTAATTGGGGCATTAATATTACTGGGGCACTAATTGGGGAATTACTATTACTGCGGGCACCAATGGGGGCATTATTATTATAGCGGGCACTGATAGGGGCATTATTAATTTTGGGAGGCACTAATTGGGGCATTAATATTACTGAGGGGCACTACTGGGGCATTATTAATTCTGGGGGGCACTAATGAAGGCATTACTATTACTGGGGGCACTAATAGGGGCATTATTAATTTGTGGGGGGAGCTAATGGAGGCATTAATATTATTGAGGGGCACGAATGGGGGCATTACTATTATTGGGGCACTAATGGAGGCATTATTCTGAGGGGCACTAATGGGGGCATCAATATTACTGGGGGCACTAATGGAGGCATTAATATTACTGGGGCACTAATAGAGGCATTATTAGTTCTGAGGGGCACTAATGGAGGCATCAATATTACTGAGGGGCACTAATGGGGCATTATTAATTCTGGGGGCACTAATGGAGGCATAACTATTACTAGGGGCACTAATAGGGGAGTTATTATTCCAGGAGGTGCTAATGGGGGGCATTAAAATTATTGGGAGCCACATTATGACATAGCGACTTAGCTGGGGGCACTAATGGAGGCATTAATATTACTGGGGCACTAATAGAGGCATTATTAGTTCTGAGGGGCACTAATGGACGCATCAATATTACTGAGGGGCACTAATGGACGCATCAATATTACTGAGGGGCACTAATGGGGCATTATTTATTCTGGGGGCACTAATGGAGGCATTACTATTACTAGGGGCGCTAATAGGGGAGTTATTAATTCTAGGAGGTGCTAATGGGCGGCATTAAAATTATTGGTAGCCACATTATGACATAGCGACTTAGCACCCCGTGTTAAGCCACGTCCATTTGGCCGGTATTTTTTATTGGGAAAGCAAACCACAGCCATATTTTGTCTTCAGCGTAGGTGTTTTACGTAGCAATTGTGGTGTGAGACTATTGCACCTAAATGCATGCTGCCCAGTGTCTATGGTCCAGGTTGTTTTGGGCGCCTCCTTTACCCATATAAATGCAGCCTCTGTGTGGGACAAATATTTGATCCCGTCTTTCCTGCAAGCTTTTTGTCTGCAACATCTGTAATATGTCCTGGTTACTCACAAAGAGCGCCAGGAGTATGGAAGAAGAGCTCACTGATGGCACTGGCCATGCTGGTCACTGAGTAGGAAGAAAGGAAAGAGATTTCTTCATATATTAACCCCTTAAAGACCGGCTCTATTTTCATTTTTTCATCTTCATTTTCCCTCCACACGTTCCAATAGCGATAACTTTTTTCCATTCATATAGACATATGAGGGCTTATTTTGTGCGGGAAAGATTCTTTGTGGGGTAAAACTGAAAAAAATAAAAAATAAACGCTGAAATTCTGCAAGGTTTTTGGAGTTTTGACATCATGGTGTTCACTGAGCACTAAAATGACCTGACGCTCTCATTCTGCTGCTCAAATTCGATTGCAGCGATACCAAACTTATGGCATTTTTATTTTGTTTAATTACTTTTAAAAAAATATAAAACCTTTAGGCAGTGGCTGAGGGACAGGCAACAAAGGGTTGTAGTCCAATGGAGTATATTCAGACAATGGTCTTGTTACCAGTGGGGTACCTCAGGGATCTGTTCTGGGACCCATATTGGTTTAATATCTTTATCAGCGAAATTGCAGAAGGCCTCAATGGTAAGGTATGTCTTTTGCTGATGACACAAAGATTTGTAACAGGTCTGATGTTCCTGGAGGGATACACCAAATGAAAAAGGATTTAGGAAAACTAGAGAATGGTCAAAAATCTGGCAACTAAAATTTAATGTGATAAGTGCAAGATAATGCACCTGGGGCGTAAAAACACAAGAGCAGAATATCAAAATCAGTGACACAGTCCTAACCTCAGTATCTGAGGAAAGGGATTTAGGGGTCATTATTTCAGAAGACTTAGGCTACTTTCACACCTGCGTTAGGTGCGGATCCGTCTGGTATCTGCACAGACGGATCCGCACCTATAATGCAAACGCTTAGATCCGTTCAGAACGGATCCGTTTGCATTACCATGAAAAAAAAAAAAAAAAAAAAACGGATCCGTTTTTACTTTACATTGAAAGTCAATGGGGGACGGATCCGTTTGAAAATTGAGCCATACTGTGTCATCTTCAAACGGATCCGTCCCCATTGACTTACATTGTAAGTCTGGACGGATCCGTTTGCCTCCGCACGGCCAGGCGGACACCCGAACGCTGCAAGCTGCGTTCAGGTGTCCGCCTGCTGAGCGGAGGACAAACGGTGCCAGACTGATGCATTCTGAGCGGATCCCCATCCACTCAGAATGCATTAGGGCCGCTTGTGAGAGCCTTCAAACGGAACTCACAAGCGGAGCCCCGAACGCAAGTGTGAAAGTAGCCTTAAAGGTAGGCAGACAATGTCATAGAGCAGCAGGAAATTGCTAGCAGAATGCTTGGGTCTATAGGGAGAGGCATTACTAGTAGAAAGAGGGAGGTGCTCATGCCGCTCTACAGAGCACCAGTGAGACCTCATTTGGAGTATTGTGCTCAGTACTGGAGACCATATCTCCAGAAGGATATAGATACTTTGGAGAGAGTTCAGAGAAGAGCTACTAAACTCGTACATGGATTGCAGAGAGAAAACTTACCAGGAAAGATTAGAGGACCTTAACATGTATAGCTTGGAAGAAAGACGAGACAGAGGGATATGATAGAAACTGCTAAATACATAAAGGGAATCAACAAGGTAAAAGAGGAGAGAATATTTAAAAGAAGAAAAACTGCTACAAGAGGACACAGTTTTAAATTAGAGGGGCAAAGGTTTAAAAGTAATATCAGGAAGTATTACTTTACTGAGAGAGTAGTGGATTCATGGAATAGCCTTCCTGCAGAAGTGGCAGCTGCAAATACAGTGGAGGAGTTTAAGCATGCATGGGATAGGCATAAGGCCATCCTTCATATAAGATAGGGCCAGGGGCTATCCATAGTATTTAGTATATTGGGCAGACTGGATGGGCCAAATGGTTCTTATCTGCCGACACATTCTATGTTTAAAAAAAAAAATACATTTCTTTTTTTTTTTTTTTTCCGTTATGGTGTTCACCGCACAGGAAATTTTTAAAAATATTTTAATAGTTCAGACATTTTTCTGACGGTGGCGATACCTAAAATGTTTCTTTTTTTTATTGTTTATATATTTTAATATGTAAAAATGGGAAAGGGGGGGGGGGTGATTTAAAACTTTTAATATTTCTTTGTTTTTTAAACTTTTTTTTCCACTTAAAAAAAAAAATATAACTATTAGCCACCTTAGGGGGCTAGTACGTGGGATCTTTTGATCCTTTCTCCTATTCACCCTAAAATGCCCCATGATCTCACTGTGGAGGCTCCGATCGAAAGGCAGAGGGAGCCGCATCCCTCTGCCTTCACTCACAGGTGCCGTGAGGATAGGTCATCAGTAAAAAAAAATCTCAGTGTCAGATATCTACAGTTGCAAGAAAAAGTATGTGAACCCTTTGGAATTATATGGATTTCTGCACAAATTGGTCATAAAATATGATCTAATCTTCATCTAAGTCACAACAATAGACAATCACAGTCTGCTTCCACTAATAACACACAAAGAATTAAATGTTACCATGTTTTATTGAACCACACCATGTAAACATTCACAGTGCAGGTGGAAAAAGTATGTGAACCCCTAGACTAATGACATCTCCAAGAGCTAATTGGAGTGAGGTGCCAGCCAACTGGAGTCCAATCAATAACATAAGATTGGAGGTGTTGGTTACAGCTGCCCTGCCCTATAAAAAACACACACCAGTTCTGGGTTTGCTTTTCACAAGAAGTATTGCCTGATGTGAATGATGCCTCGCACAAAAGAGCTCTCAGAAGACCTACGATTAAGAATTGTTGACTTGCATAAAGCTGGAAAGGGTTATAAAAGTATCTCGAAAAACCTTGCTGTTCATCAGTCCACGGTAAGACAAATTGTCTATAAATGGAGAAAGTTCAGCACTGCTGCTACTCTCCCTAGAAGTGGCCGTCCTGTAAAGATGACTGCAAGAGCACAGCGCAGACTGGTCAATGAGGTGAAGAGGAATTCTAGAGTGTCAGCTAAAGACTTACAAAAGTCTCTGGCATATGCTAACATCCCTGTTAGCGAATCTACGATACGTAAAACACTAAACAAGAATGGATTTCATGGGAGGATACCACAGAGGAAGCCACTGCTGTCCAAAAAAAACATTGCTGCACGTTTACAGTTTGCACAAGAGCACTGTCACGGATGGTGTACAGGAAACAAGACAATACCATATAAACAATGTCTCTCTGGATCCACAACTAAGGAACAAAGGGAGACCCCTGCAATAGAGCTGCCGCTCTCCCTCACTGCTCAGCCTATGCGAACACCCCAAAGGTGGATGGCCGCATATCCACGTACCTCGGCTATGTATTACCTGAAGACCCTACAATAGTGAAGGGACACGACCACCGGCTCCCTACACTGACACGGAGGGAGTCAGGGTCACCTGGATCCAGAAAAGACAAAAACATAAATACATAAACAGCACTTATCTGCAGACGACTGACGACTGAGGACTGGGAACTGGGAACTGGGAACAGCATGCACACACACTCCAGGAAGTTGTATCAGCCGCACACTACTGCATTATGGGAGGAACTTAAAGGGGTAGCGATCAGTCTGACTGCATGACAGCTGAGATAGACTAATGAGATGAGAAACTAAACCAAAACAAAGAAATTCAAGGAGGAGGATCTGAGAAGCTCCTGTGAGCGCTTCTCAGCTGTCTGGCCTGTGACAGTACCCCTCCCTCTAGGAGTGGACTCTGGACACTCAGGGCCCACCTTCTCAGGATGGGACCTATGGAAAGCCCTGATGAGACGAGAGGCCTTAATGTCCATCACTGGGACCCACATCCTCTCCTCAGGACCATAACCCTCCCAATGAACGAGGTACTGGAGGGAACCGCGGACAAGACGAGAATCCACAATTCTAGAGACCTGAAATTCAAGATTTCCATCAACCATAATCGGAGGAGGAGGCAAAGGCGAGGGTACAATAGGTTGAACATAAGGTTTCAATAAGGACTTATGAAAAACATTATGGATCTTCCAAGTCTGAGGAAGATCAAGACGGTAGGCAACAGGATTGATGACAGACAGGATCTTGTAAGGCCCAATAAACCTAGGACCCAACTTCCAGGAGGGAACCTTCAATTTGATATTCTTGGTAGACAACCACACCAGATCACCAACATTCAGGTCCGGACCAGGCACACGTCTCTTATACGCCACACGCTTATATCTCTCACTCATGCTCTTTAGATTATCCTGAATCTTTTGCCAAATAGATGACAAAGACGAGGAGAATCTGTCCTCATCAGGCAAACCAGAAGAGCCCTCTCCCGAGAAAGTCCCAAACTGCGGATGGAACCCATATGCACTAAAAAATGGTGACTTATCAGAGGACTCCTGACGACGGTTATTTAAAGCAAACTCAGCAAGGGACAAAAAAGAACACCAATCCTCCTGATTCTCCGCCACAAAACAGCGCAGATATGTCTCCAGATTCTGATTGACGCGCTCTGTCTGGCCATTCGACTGCGGATGGAAAGCAGAAGAGAATGACAACCGAACCCCCAAGCGAGAACAGAAAGCCTTCCAGAATCTGGAAACAAACTGCGTGCCCCTATCAGAGACTATGTCTGAAGGAATCCCATGCAATTTGACAATGTGGTCAATAAATGCCTGCGCCAGCGTCTTAGCATTGGGCAAACCAGGGAAAGGGATAAAATGCACCATTTTGCTAAAACGGTCCCACCACCACCAGAATCACAGACTTCCCCGAGGAACGAGGCAAGTCCGTTATGAAGTCCATGGACAGATATGTCCAAGGACGGGAAGGAATGGGCAAAGGAAGGAGAGGACCTGATGGCCGTGAATGAGGGACCTTGGCACGAGCGCAAGTCTCGCAAGCTGCCACAAAACCCTCAACCGACTTACGAAGCGCAGGCCACCAGAATCTCCGAGCGATGAGATCCAGTGTGGCTCTTGCCCCCGGGTGCCCAGCAAGGACCGTGTCGTGGTGTTCTTTAAAAATCTTGTGTCTCAAAGCGAGAGGCACAAACAACCTCCCAGGAGGACAAAGATCAGGAGCTTCTGACTGGGCTGCCTGCACCTCTGTCTCCAATTCAGGAAAAAGAGCAGAGACCACCACACCTTCAGCCAAAATGGGACCCGGGTCTTCAAAATTCCCACCTCCTGGAAAACAACGTGACAGGGCATCTGCCTTCACATTCTTAACCCCAGGGCGGAACGTAACAACAAAATTAAACCTTGAAAAGAACAAAGACCATCTGGCCTGTCTCGGGTTCAGACGCTTGGCTGACTCCAAGTAGGCCAGATTTTTATGGTCAGTAAACACGGTAATAGGGTGTCTGGCTCCCTCTAGCCAATGGCGCCATTCCTCAAAAGCCAACTTGATGGCCAACAATTCCCTATCTCCCACATCATAATTTCTCTCTGCGGAGGAGAGTTTCTTTGAGAAAAAGGCACACGGTTGCCATTTGGCAGGAGAGGAACCCTGAGACAAGACCGCACCCACCCCTACCTCAGAAGCATCAACCTCAACTATGAAGGGTAACAAAATATCAGGTTGTACTAGGATGGGAGCGGAAGCAAAACTCTCCTTGATATTAGAAAAGGCCTTACGCGCCTCTACCGACCAGGAAGAAAAATCTACCCCATTTCTGGTCATATCAGTGAGTGGTTTACCAACAGAGGAATAATTCAAAATAAATTTCCTGTAATAATTGGCAAAGCCCAAAAAAACGCATCAGCGCCTTCTGGTTCTCAGGAAGCTCCCACTCAAGCACAGCGCGGACCTTCTCGGGGTCCATGCGAAAACCAGAAGCGGAGACAAGAAACCCCAGAAATTGGATTTCTGGAACCGCAAACACACATTTTTCCAGTTTCGCATATAATTTATTCTCCCGCAGAATGAGCAAGACCTGACGTAAGTGTTCCTTATGAGTCTTGAAATCAGGAGAAAAAAATCAAAATGTCATCCAAATACACTAATACAAATTTTCCCATTAAATGATAAAAAATGCTGTTGACGAAATGCTGAAAAACGGCTGGGGCATTCATCAAACCAAAAGGCATAACCAAATTCTCAAAATGGCCCTCAGGGGTATTGAAAGCCGTCTTCCATTCGTCTCCTTCTCTGACCCTAACCAGGTTGTTGTGCCCCTCTTAGGTCTAATTTGAAAAGACTTTAGCCCCAACAACCTGGTAAACAGGTCCGGGATCAGAGGAAGCGGATAAGGATCACGAATAGTGATACTGTTCAGCTCCCTGAAATCCAGACAAGGTCTTAAAGAACCATCTTTTTTCTTAACAAAGAAAAAAACCAGCGGCAACAGGTGACTTCGAGGGTCGTATGTGTCCTTTTCTCAAACTCTCAGAGATATAGGCCCGCATAGCGACCCTCTCAGGTTGGGAGAGATTGTATAAACGAGATTTAGGCAGCTTGGCGCCTGGGATGAGATTAATAGGGCAATCATACTCCCTGTGCGGAGGCAAACCCTGAACTCCACTCTCAGAGAAGACATCCAAAAATTCAGAGAGGAAAGGTGGTACAGTCTTAGTAGAAACCTCAGAAACAGATGTTATGAGGCAATTCTCTCTGCAAAAGTTACTCCAACCATTTATTTGCCTCGCTTGCCAATCAATGGTGGGTTTATGTTTAGTGAGCCAGGGTAGCCCCAACACTAGAGGAGTAGGCAAACCGCTAAGGACGAAACATGACACATCCTCAACATGAGCATCACTCACAATTAAACGGATATTGTGAACTATGCCCTTTAATGATTTCTGAGAAAGTGGAGCTGAATCAATAGCAAAAACAGGAATATCCCTTCCCAAAGTGCATACCTGGAAACCATGAGTTATTGCAAATTGATTATCAATGAGGTTGACAGCTGCTCCACTATCCACAAAAATCTCACAAAAAATGCTCTTGCTCTCTAGCGCCACCCTAGCAGGCAGGACAAAACGGGTACTACAAGCAAACGGAAAACCTTCAATTTCCGCCTCAACCCTGCCAATAGTAACAGACGGAACATTTTTAAAAGATTTTTTCCTTTTTGTCTCTTTATTACTCCCAGAAAACTGCCTGAATCTCCTTGAGGGACAAACATTTGCCAAATGATTTATACCTCCACAACAAAAACAAACCCTCCCATGCGGGCTGAATCTTCTATTGTCAGAGGCAATCAACCCCAGCTGCATGGGCTCCTGCTCAGAAGGGGCTGACAGCGACTGAGACTCCTGCGCACAGAATGAGACCGCTGCACTGTTCCGAGACTGAGTAGGACAGGAAGGAGAGATCTCTTGTATCTCTCTAAGACGCCTGTCAATACGAACGGCCTGAGACATAGCAGAGTCCAAGGAGATAGGCCTCTCATGAAAGGAAAATGCATCTTTCAATCCCTCTGAAAGACCATGGCAAAATTGACTTCGGAGTGCAGCATCATTCCAACCAGTATCAGCTGCCCATCTCCGAAATTCGGAGCAGTATATCTCTGCGGATTGTTTACCCTGGCATAACAGACGTAGTCTAGACTCAGCCAGAGCAATACGATCCGGATCATCATATATCTGACCCAGGGCTAAAAAGAATTCATCCACTGAGCGGAGGGGCCGTGCCCCCTTCGGTAGCGAAAAGGCCCAAGACTGAGCGTTACCCCTGAGCAGCGATATAATGATCCCCACCCTCCGTTCTTCATCACCAGAAGAATGGGGAAGAAGGCGAAAATGGAGTTTGCAAGCCTCTTTAAAACGCACAAAATTCTCACTACCCCCAGAGAACGTATCCGGGAGCGAGATCTTGGGCTCAGCACAAACTCCATGAACGCAAGCTGAACCGGTCACTTGAAACTGAGAAAAAATCCTACGGAGATCAGCTACCTCCAATAAAAAGACCCTGGAGGCGTTCAGCCAAAAGTGAAACCGGATCCATGCTTGAGACGGTTTTGGCGGCTGATAATGTCACGGATGGTGTACAGGAAACAAGACAATACCATATAAACAATGTCTCTCTGGATCCACAACTAAGGAACAAAGGGAGACCCCTGCAATAGAGCTGCCGCTCTCCCTCACTGCTCAGCCTATGCGAACACCCCAAAGGTGGATGGCCGCATATCCACGTACCTCGGCTATCTATTACCTGAAGACCCTACAATAGTGAAGGGACACGACCACCGGCTCCCTACACTGACACGGAGGGAGTCAGGGTCACCTGGATCCAGAAAAGACAAAAACATAAATACATAAACAGCACTTATCTGCAGACGACTGAGGACTAAGGACTGGGAACTGGGAACTGGGAACAGCACGCACACACACTCCAGGAAGTTGTATCAGCCGCACACTACTGCATTATGGGGAGGAACTTAAAGGGTAGCGATCAGTCTGACTGCATGACAGCTGAGATAGACTGACGAGATGAGAAACTAAACCAAAACAAAGAAATTCAAGGAGGAGGATCTGAGAAGCTCCTGTGAGCGCTTCTCAGCTGTCTGGCTGTGACAAGCACCTGGATGTTCCACAGCAGCAGTGCAGTTTCTAGGTAAAATTTCTCTCAGGGCGAGTGTCAAAAAAACTCCCCCCCCCCCCTCAAAACTGCTCGATGAAATAAGTGTCTCCCCATTGTAAAAAATGTGGAACCACATTGCACGGACGGTCACAGTGACCCACAGACTCAGGCTCTCACTCACAGCAGGCTTCTTTCTCAGCACTGCTCCGGGCGGGCGGTAACAGGCAGGCAGTGCGGGCGGCGGTGCTCACCGCACTTACTGTGGCGCGTGACGTACAGTGAGTGAGCGCCGCCGCCCGCACTGCCTGCCTGTGGGGGGACATTATTTTTAATAAGGATCACTATGGACATTATTTAGAATGGAGGCTGCTGTGGGTGTCATTATAACTGTATAATGTCTGATAGGCCTAGTCCTGAGTTATATTACCCTGCCCTGTATAATAATGTACCCTGATACCCCTTAGTTATATTACCCCAGCCGGGTAATATAACTAAGGGGTATCAGGGATGGGTACATTATTATACAGGGCATGGGCAGGGTGATATAACTCAGCTCAGGACTAGGCCTGACATTATACAGTTATAATGAGTAATGACACCAACAGCAGCCTCCATTCTAAATAATGTCCATACTGATCCTTATTAAACTTAATGTCCCCCACAGTGACAGTGGCCCCCATTTTCATGTCTCCCACAGTGACAGTGGCCCCCATTTTCATGTCTCCCACAGTGCTCCCCCCCCCATTGTAATTAATGTCCCCCCCATTGTAATTAATGCCCCCCCCCCCCCATTGTAATTAATGCCCCCCCAGACCATCACTTCGCCTCACAGCAGGCATCAGCACTGCTCAGGGGCTCAGGGCGGGCGGTAACAGGCAGGCAGTGCGGCGCTCACTTCACTCACTGTATGTCACACGCCTGCGCCGCCTAGTGGGAGGAGCAGGCGCGTGACGTCAGTAAGTGCCGCCCGCACTGTCTGAAGAGTGAGAGGACTCGGCACTCGGGCGCAGGTCAGGCGAGATGTCAGAGGGAGGCAGGGCCGGTGCGAGGATTTTTGCCGCCCTAGGCAAGATAAAAATTGCCGCCCCCCCCCCCCCCCCCTTATCAGACATCACATATGTTCCACCCCTTTCTCAGCTTTTAAATTAAAATAACTGCTATGCTTCCCTTACGGTTAATCCAGCTTCTTGTAGCTGTCTTTTTGCGGAATGGAATTGCGGACTCATACATTTCTATGGGGCCGCAATTCCGATCCTGAAAAAAATAGAACATGTCCTATTCTTGTCCACAATAGCGGACAAGAATAGGCATATTCTCTTAGTGCCGGCAATGTGCGGTCCGCAAAATGCGGAACGCACATTGCCGCTGTCCGTGTTTTGGTGGATCCGCAAAACACATACGGACGTGTGAATGGACCCTAAATGTGAGGTAAATTTAATTTAATAACTAAACAATTACATAATAAACATATTGCATTGTCTACTTACCACCAGGACAATAAGATGATCTGATCTCTGGCTGCAGTCTGGCTCTGGGGACTCCCTTGTCACTCTCTTCTACCCCCCCCCTTGTCACTCATTAACATTTTCCCCCCCTTGTCACTCTCTTCTACCCCCCCCTTGTCACTCTCTTCTACCCCCCCCCTTGTCACTCATTAACATTTCCCCCCCCTTGTCACTCATTTCCATTCCCCCCCCCCTTGTCACTCATTTCCATCCCCCCCCTTGTCACTCATTTCCATTCCCCCCCCCCCTTGTCATTCATTTCCATTCCCCCCCCTTGTCATTCATTTCCATCCCCCCCCTTGTCATTCATTTCCATTCCCCCCCCCTTGTCACTCATTTCCATCCCCCCCCCTTGTCATTCATTTCCATTCCCCCCCCTTGTCATTCATTTCCATCCCCCCCCTTGTCACTCATTTCCACCCCCCCCCTTGTCATTCATTTCCATTCCCCCCCCTTGTCATTCATTTCCATCCCCCCCCTTGTCACTCATTTCCACCCCCCCCCCCTTGTCATTCATTTCCATTCCCCCCCCTTGTCTTTCATTTCCATTCCCCCCCCCCTGTCATTCATTTCCATTCCTCCCCCCCCCCTTGTCACTCATTTCCATTCCCCCCCCGTCACTAATTTCCATTCTCCCCCCCCCCTGTCACTAATTTCCATTCTCCCCCCCCCTGTCACTAATTTCCATTCTCCCCCCCCCCCCTGTCACTAATTTCCATTCTCCCCCCCCCCCTGTCACTAATTTCCATTCTCCCCCCCCCGTCACTAATTTCCATTCTCCCCCCCCCCGTCACTAATTTCCATTCTCCCCCCCCCCCGTCACTAATTTCCATTCTTCCCCCCCCCCCCCCGTCACTAATTTCCATTCTCCCCCCGTCACTAATTTCCATTCTCCCCGCTGTCACTAATTTCCATTCTATTGTCACCTCTAATGTAGCGTGGCCGAGCTCTGGTCGGTCCGCGGTACAGGAGCTTCTGTTTCCTGTACCCGGCCGGACTGACAGGAAGTGCTCACTTAGTGTGCACTTCCTGTCAGTCCGGCCGGGTACAGGAAACAGAAGCTCCAGTACCGCGGACCGACCAGAGCTCGGCCACGCTACATTAACATGAGCACAGAGCAGAGACAGCAGGCAGGAGATTCTTTAGAGGAGCGGCAAGCGCTTAGCCGCTCAGGAGGCGCAGCATGACGGGCGCCGCCGGCCGGCAGTTATATATAACCATTTTTTATTTTTTTACACCACACAGGGCGCCCCTGCCGGCGCCCCCCTTCTGACAGCGCCCCTGGCGGCCGCCCGTCCCGCCCGCCCCTAGAAACGGCCCTGCACAGCAGTACTGGCAAAATATTCTGTGGACAGATGAAACCAAAGTTGAGTTGTTTAGAAGAAACACACAACACTATGTGTGGAGAAAAAGAGGCACAGCACACCAACATCAAAACATCATCCCAACTGTGAAGTATGGTGGTGGGGGCATCATGGTTTGGGGCTGCTTTGCTGCGTCAGGGCCTGGATGGATTGCTATCATCAAAGGAAAAATGAATTCCCAAGTTTATCAAGACATTTTGCAGGAGAACTTAAGGCCATCTGTCCACCAGCTGAAGCTCAACAGAAGATGGATGTTGCAACAGGACAACGACCCAAAGCATAGAAGTAAATCAACAACAGAATGGCTTAAACAGAAGAAAATACGCCTTCTGGAGTGGCCCAGTCAGAGTCCTGACCTCAACCCGATTGAGATGCTGTGGCAGGACCTCAAGAAAGCGATTCACACCAGACATCTCAAGAATATTGCTGAACTGAAACAGTTCTGTAAAGAGGAATGGTCAAGAATTACTCCTGACCGTTGTGCACGTCTGATCTGCAACTACAGGAAATGATTGGTTGAAGTTATTGCTGCCAAAGAAGGTTCAACCAATTATGAAATCCAAGGGTTCACATACTTTTTCCACCTGCACTGTGAATGTTTACATGGTGTGTTCAATAAAAACATGGTAACATTTAATTCTTCGTGTGTTATTAGTTTAAGCAGACTGTGATTGTCTATTGTTGTGACTTAGATGAAGATCAGATCACATTTTATGACCAATATGTGCAGAAATCCATATAATTCCAATGGGTTCACATACTTTTTCTTGCAACTGTATGTATAGACACTCACAGTACCTTGAAAAAGTATTCATACCCTATGAACATTTCCATATCTTTTCACGTTGCGTCCACAAACTTAAATGTATTTTATTGGGATTTTATGTGATAAACCAACACAAAGTAGCAAGTATGTGTGTAGTAAAAAAAAATATGATACATGGTTTTCAAAAATTTTAATACAAATCTGAAAAGCGTGGTGTGCCTTTGTATTGTGTGTCATTTATTCTCAGTGTAACTACAGCTGTTCTGTGAAGGCCTCAGAGCTTTGTTAAAAAACATTAGTGATCCAACAGCATCATGAAAACCAAGGAACACACCAGACAGGTCAGGGATAAAGATGTGGAGAAGTGTAAAGCAGGATTAGGTTATAAAGAAATATCCCAAGCTCTGAACATCTCATGGAGCACTGTTTAATCCATCATCTGAAAATGGAAGGAGTATGGCACAACTACAAACCTACCAAGACTTGGCCGTTCACCTAAACTGACAGTCTAGGCAAGGAGAGCACTAATTAGAGAAGGAGCCAAGAGGACCATGGTCACTCCAGATTAGTATTTATTAAAATATTTCTGAAAAACATTTTCTTTTCACTTCGCAAAGACTTGTACTTTGTTTCGGTCTATCACAGAAAATCTCAATAAAATACATTTAAAGGGGTTATCCGACCTCTATAATGCCTCCCCAAATGCCTGGGCCCCTCACACAGATTGTGCTTAACTTGCTCCCTGGCACCCGGCACGGGTGAGCTTGGGATATTTCTTTAGAACCTAATCCTGCTTTACACTTCTCCACAACATTATCCCTGACCTGTCTGGTGTGTTCCTTGGTTTTCATGATGCTGTTGGATCACTAATGTTTTTTAACAAAGCTCTGAGGCCTTCACAGAACAGCTGTAGTTACACTGAGAATAAATGACACACAATACAAAGGCACACCACGCTTTTCAGATTTGTATTTAAAATTTTAAAAAACATGTATCATATTCTTTTGATGCCCACACAACTGATGCTTCTCCCCATTGCTCGGATGAAAACATCTGGTGATGAAGGGGGGGGGGGCAGCCAATAGCGGGAACGAGCCTCCCTAGCATCACCTGCAATACTAATGATGAAAAATAATGGGAGCTGCATACATTTGTAGAAAGAAATCAATATACTCTGATAACTGCCTAGTCAATGAGTTTATTTACAACATGATGGGTCTTCCAGGGGGTGACTCCTACTCTTTCTCATTTAGAATTCCTTGCTTAGGAGGACGCCCCCTTAATATCTCATATTTTTTTTTTTTACATTTAACTGATGATAGATATAAATATATGTCTCAGCCTTTATCCTATGGGTCAGTACGATTACAGCGATAACAAATATGTAGTTTTTTACTACTTTTGTACAATAATAGCTCATCTTAAGCAAAAAATAGCTATTTATGTCGCTGCATTTTTATGAGCAAAAGCAAATAAATTTTTCTGAGACAGGATTTAGTTTTCATTGATACCATTTTGGGGCACATGGAACTTACTGATTAACATTAGAGATGGCCTTGCAGTTTGCCCGGCGGTCGTTTTGCTGCGAACTTTGCTCGTTCACTATTCGCCAAACGGCGAACATATGGCGATATTCGCGCCCGCCATATTCTTTTACATTGTGAAAAACTTTGACCCATGACACATCCATCAGGTGGTACAGGACAGCTAATTGAGACGTTTCAGCACATGGACATAACCCCTACCTTTATAAATAAACCCGATCTGGCCGCCATTTTACATTTAGTCTTTTGCCAGTGTAGGGGGAGGTTGCTGTGTGGAGCAGGGAACGACTGTTAGGGACACAAATTGCTAGCTAATAGGGCCACAAAAATCCTTTTAAGGACTGGTATAGGTGTGCTATCGATAGGTGTGACTTACTGAGGGGTGTAATATACTTATAATATACTTTCTAACATAGAAAGTATATTATAGTGCAATTGTATTGTGCAGCAGTTGTGTGCGGTTCTGCTGAGATACTGCAGCTACACAGAGGGACGAACGCTATTGGAACAAATAATTTCTAATGGTGTGATTTACCAGTTGCCCCCCAAAAAAACTGATTGAGGCAGGGGTGTTATATACCAATAATATACTTTCTATATAGTGCATTTAGGTAGTGCAGCATTTGTTTGCGGTTTTCCTGCGTTACCGCAGCTACACAGAGTGACAAACACTATTGGAACAAATAATTTCTACTGGTGTGATATACCAGTTGCCCCCCCAAAAAAATTTGATTGAAGCAGGGGTGTTATATACCAATAATATACTTTCTATATAGTGCATTTAGGTAGCGCAGCATTTGTTTGCGGTTTTCCTGCGTTACCGCAGCTACACAGAGTGACAAACGCTATTGGAACCAATAATTTCTACTGGTGTGATATACCAGTTGCCCCCCAAAAAATCTGATTGAGGGAGGGGTGTGATATACCTATAATATACTTTCTAACATAGAAAGTATATAGTGCATTTGTATTGTGCAGCATTTATGTGCGGTTCTGCTGAGATACTGCAGCTATACAGAGGGACAAATGCTATTGGAACAACTAATTGCATCTGTTGTGATTAGAGATGAGCGAATCGAAGCTGACAAAGTCGAATTCTTTCCGAATTTCAGAAAAAAATTGATTCTAAACGAATGTGAATTTCCTCACGCTTCGTGGTAACGAATCGCATTATTAGCAAGAGTTTAAAGTGCCCACATATAGCACATAGTGGGACACTGCATCAAGATGAATCAGGCGTGGATCAGTCAGGATTTCAACACACCAATGCCTGATGCATCAGACTAGATCATCCATGGTGCCACACCAACATTTTGACAAAACAGACCGTTTTCTTCTGGCTCCCTGCCTCAGCTACTATTCTGAAGCTGTTACCCGCCTGATGCCAAACATATTGTCACACCAGTGACAGGTTTTAGAAGGTCTGAAAGATTATCTGCACATTAGTGATCTGACAGCCTCTCTTGGTTCTGGTTTCACTTTGTCTGTGTGTTGCTTGTATGTCCACACCTCCTGTTCAGGTTTGGATCATGTGACCTTTACCTCCCCCTATTTAGTCTGACTTCACCCATCACTCCTTGCTCTGGATAGCTTCATTTGGTTTTTGGAAGAGCTGGAGTGTGGTTCTAGTTGAAGTCCTGTTCATTCATCATCCATCAGCCTCAGAAGTTAAGTGTTCCGCTTGTTGTATTTTGTATTCCCCCCCCCCACCTTTGTTGTTTACTAGGCCTGAGCGAGACACTGGTTCCTTCACCAGGGAAGGAGCAGGTTGTCTCTGCCCTGTCATTACCATTAGGACATCCGAGGGCCACCAGGGTTTTCTAGGTTTCTGTGTATGGGCATCTCTACCATCGAGAGGTGCCCATATGGATAGGAGTTAGGGCCAGGAGCAGGGTTTTATAGGTGGTGACCCTTTTCCTTCCCTAGCGGTGAGGCATGGTGTCTTTTCCCTTCCTTCTTGTTGTCTTTTGGTGTTCTCCACTACTACATCCGTGACACATATGATGCCAAGTGCTCCTTCTTTCACCCATCTTCTGCGAGTACTAGTATTTCCACCCACCTCCACACCATGTCACCTTGCCACTCTGTGGCCTACTGATGCTGCCATATCCACACTATATCACCTTGCCACTCTGTGGCCTCCTGGTGCTGCCATGTCCACACTGTCACAGTGCCACTCTGTTGTATCATGCTGCTGCAGCCATGTCCACATTATGTCACCTTGCCACTCTGGCCTCCTGATGCTGCCATCTCCACACTATGTAGCCTGGCCACTCGCTGGCCTCCACATACTGCTGCCAAGTACATACTCTGTGATTGTGCCATTAGGTGGCCTCCTCATACTGCTGCCACCTCCACACTGTCATTGTGCCACTGTGTGTGCCTCCTGATGCTGCCGCTACCTCCAGACTCTGCCATTGGGCCACTGTGTGGTCTCCTCATGCTTCTTCCACCTCACCACTCTGTCATAGGGACACTCTGTGGACTTCTCATGCTGTTCACACCCTCCCCACGTTATGACTGGGCCACTATTTTGGCTTTCGGCCTGGCTGACATCATTTATTTGACCCTTCTTCTGATCTGTCAGAAAGAAGGAAAAATGAGACGCACAACAGATCCTGGCTGTCTGTGTAGCAGCTGCAAGGTCTGTATGGTCCCATCATAATTGGCTTATGATTTGGTAGACAAAAGCAAGAGTGGGTAGAAAACACATAAGACATGCAATATTCCATTCACGTGTCATCTCTGTTTTAGATCCACTCCTGTTTTTATTGGCATTAGCAATACTGAGCAAATACTGACCGGGGGAAGGCCAGTTTTGAGTTATTAGGCCAGTTTTGGCAAATTTAAGTATACTTTCTTATAATTTTAATCAAGTTTTGGTTTAATAAAATCAATGTTAAAATATTTAATAAATGTAAAAATAAAAGTTAAATGTTGCGTAAGACAGGAGAGAATCGGCCAGTCTTCTGTTTATTCAACGACGTGGTGTTGCGATGGAGAAAGCATTAAAAAAAAAAAATTACTCTCCACCTGGAGCCAAATCCTGTCAAGATACTTCTGGGGGAACCTGCCTGGCATGCTTAGGCCTCTACTAGGGACAGACAATGAGAAGAAGACAAAGCTTCAAGATTGCTTGGAGCCCATAAGAGTTGCAAATTTAATCACAATTCAAACCACCCAGGGCCCAGTCTCTTCGTCAGGGGTTCCCAGTCATCATGGAATGGAAAGGAGGGCATCCTTATTATATTTAATAAATTTAATAATAACATTTTTATACATTTTCTAATAAAAATTAAATTTTTCCTAAAACAGGAGGAGGAGGATATCCTGTGGTGCACGGAGATGGACTTGGTCTTCGGATTCCCACAGACATCTCAGAAATGAACCACGGCTCCCAAAAGCAGCTCCTAGGAAGATCATGGAGCGTCCCGATCATCCGTCATATATTCGCCCTACTTTATTTTGGAAGTGTGTAGAACCCGTGTGGGACCCCCACACTGAAGATTGATCATGGAGACACCGAATTTTATAATATATATGGAATAAATTTCATAATAAAATGTTTAATAAATTTAATAACTTTAAATTTTTTTCTTAGGAGAGAATCGGCTAGTCTTCAGTTTATTCAACGACGTGGAGGTTGTTGCGATGGAGAAAGCATTCCAAAAAAACTATTGCTATACACCTGGAGCCGAATCCTGTCAAGAATGATGCAAGTGCGGTATTTGCTGCTCATCCAGCAAGATACTTCTGGGGGAACTTGCCTGCCATGCTTAGGCCTCTACTAGCGACAGACAATGAGAAGAAGACAAAGCTTGTTCTTTTCTGTACATTGAATGAATAATTTTTGGGGCCTGTAGTAAAATTGATATCTAATGTCTAATATACCTCCAGCCATATAATCACTTGATGTTTTCTGTCCGGTGAATGCCTAATATGTTTTGGGCTGCTACTCCCATGGCCTAAAATAAAAAAATTTCTAGGCTCCAGCAGGGCACATTTTTGAGAGTTTCAATTTAAGACGCATAAAAATGGCCACTGATTAAAATACATATTTTTTGTGGGAATTTTTGCCATTGATCCCCCTCTGTTATATCACTGTCCATGTTGTGGGACGATTTGTGCACTTTTTGTAAGTATTTGGTGGCTGCAAATATGACCTGAAGGTTTTTCAGGTTCGCCTGCCATTAAAGTGAATGGGGCCCGCTGCGAACCTGTGGTAGGCGAACATTTGATTGACAGTTTATATAATGTTATGGGCAGATTTACTATTGAAAATGTGCCAAAAACTGGGCTTTGCATCACATTTACCAACTGTTTTAATACTTTTCTAAGCCTTTTTCTCCTAGTCCGACAGGGGAGTAGAAAAGTGATGTAGCCAATTTTTGCACATTCGACAAGTGAAACTACGACAACTTATAAGTGGGGAAAACTTATACTAGACAAGTTTTTGGTGCACTGACAGAATTTTTGGAGCATGGATTGAATTCTATCATAAATCTGGTGCAGGATTTATAATACTCCAAATTTATAAAGGATCATGTGCCAAAATATTACATTTGTCTAATATTAAGACTGTAAAGTGCACCACTATTAGTAAATCTGTCCCACTATCTTTATGGTATAGGTTGTGATGAACGCGCAATACTATATACTGTATATGTGTGCGTGATAATAAGCGCTATTAATAATGGATTCTGGATATCCTCTCTGGGAAAGACGCACCTTAAGTTCATGTGCCTGACTAAGTATTCTTTTTTGTTGTTAATACGCTTCAATTTCGAAAACTTATGATCGTGCAGTTCAGCAAGACAGTGGGATGTTACTTAAACAGAAGAAACAACAATAGTGAAGAAGGTTTGTTTTTTCATTTAGGCATGGGCCACTAAGTAAATTGATCAGCACTATCATACAGATGTAGTACAGTTAACACACATGCTTTATGAGGCGTGCTATCTAAACTAAATGCGTTAAGCAAACACCTTCAAAGGGTTTTTAATGGCTTTTGTTTCAAGATAACATGATATGAGTTAAGAAATTTGAGATAACAGTTTGTGTGTTAACCCTGCTACATCTGTACATCAGAATTGGTTTATGGTGGAAAAGACCCCACCTTACAAGAGATAGCTGTAACGACTGTAGGTAGAAACAGACAAGGATAATGAGCACTAAAGCTAGAACTCAGCCGCTTTCCCTACCTACTTGCAGTATAATCCCTAGATAGCTAGACCGCAACTGGTCGACAGTCGGACAAAGACAGACAAACACATTACTAGAGTCGTACATAAATGGGTCAGAACCAGACAAGCTATGCAGTAACAAACGATAGAGTAATCAGAGGACAAACCAAGATCAGAACTAGAGGGACAGCGCAGTACCAAACGAGAGACAGAGAAGGGTCAGAAGACAAGCCGTGGTCAGAGGAACGAGCAATCCAATACGCACAGGAACACACCTAATGAGTTAGAGACTATCACTGGCAATGGTATATGGTCAGGAAGGGGTTTAAATAGAGCACTGAGTCCCAGAATCAGAACCAGATAGGTCCATGACTCGGTGCTCAATAGTTTGAAACACCAGCACATAGGAATAGAGCAGCAGAGCAATCAGCCCACAGTCTTCTCCAGCGCACGCCCGCTGTGGGAAGAAACAGAGCATTGCATCCTGTTTCTAAGGACGCTGTCGCATCACCAGAGGGCGTGGCTTGGCAGCGTGTCTCCCCTGGTGTGGCCGTGTCAAGGCTGAGGATCACGCTGCTGGAGTCTGGACAGGTAAATATGTTGCCATTGCATTGCAGAAGCTAGATGGCTAGGGGTGGTAATGCATGGGTTCCGTGATTTTATAGAATGCAAAACTTCATTTTTGGTTTATGTTGTTTTTTGTTCCTGTGACTTTTCCTATATATTGTAGGTAAAACTATACGTCTATTGTAGTCTTGTAGCCTGAAACATGAGCCACAAAACAATAAAAAAGTAAAGAAAAAAAATAATAATATAGAAATTCAAATTAAGGGCATCACTGCATCCGTACTGTTAAAATATAAAAATATTTTTTCAATATGGTGAATGGCGTAACCGAAAAAAAGGGTCAAAATGGCCAATTTGCCAATTTTTCATTGCTTCTCTTACTTAAATAATTTAATAAAATGTGATCGTCCCGCAAAAAATGAGCCCCCACACAGCTCAGTAGATAGCTATACTATAAAAAAAATTATGAGGGTCAGAATATGGCGATGTAGATTTTTTTTTTCCTTTCAACATTTAATTTATTTTTGTCCAATTTAGACATAAAAACCCACACATATGTGGTATTGTTGTAATCGCACTGACCCAGAGAATGAAGGGCATGGGCCAGTTTCGCCAAAAAGGGAATGCCGTAGGGACAAAACCCGTAAAACGGTGGAGGAATTGCGTTTTTTTTTCCCAATTCCACCCCATTTGGAATTTTTTTCCCCACTACATTGTATACCTCATTAAATGGTGGCATTAAAAAGTACAACTTGTTCAGCAAAGAATAAGCACTCATATGGATATGTGAATGGAAAAATAAAAACGTTTATGACTCAAGGAAGATAGGGAATAAAAATGCAAAAACAAAAAAACCTCCGGTATCCAAGGGAGTTAAAGGTTGTGACTTGAATTGTAATTATTGTAATTTTATTTAATGTCTTGACTATTCATAAAGTGTGGTAACACGCAAAACGTCCGTCGTCTGTTTTTTCACATTCCTCCCGTCTGAGCTGTATTTTAGGGAAGATTAAATAAAGGGCATTTCTTTATTCTCCCGTGGGATTTATAGAAGTCTCATGAGTGTAGAGCACCACCTATGTTCGGATGTCTCCGCTGTCAGTATAATCCGACTGTTTCTCAATTATTTTATAGAAAAAACTTTTATTAATTTATTAAATAAACTTTATTAATTATTGTATTTTATCAATAATTTCTATGGCCCATTAAGGGATGTGGCTTTTATAATGCATTGGTATCTAGTACCTCGTATACCAGATCACTATAACTGTGACAGGCTGTCTATTAGGCCGTGTCTGTGGCACAGTTTAATGGACGTATAGTCATGGCAGCCCTAGGGGCCTTTGTTAGGCTCCCAGCTGCCATGGCAGTGCATCAGCACCCTGCAATTGCATTCACACCATGAAGATGAAATTGCCTCTCCTCTGTTTGAAAGCAAAACCTTTGTCACGTTCTGAACATGAAAATGGCTTCTCTCCCTGTGTGACATCTGTGATGTTTAATAAGATCTGATTTCTGGATAAAACATTTTCCACAATCTGAGCATGAAAAAGGTTTCTCCCCTGTGTGAATTCGCTGATGTCTAATAAGACTTGATTTATCGCTAAAAGATTTCCCACATTCTGAACACGAAAATGGCTTCTCCCCTGTGTGAATTCTCTCATGTGTAACAAGACTTGATTTAACGCTAAAACATTTCCCACATTCTGAACATGAATATGGCTTCTCCCCTGTGTGAATTTTCTGATGTACAAGAAGACCAGTTTTCTGTTTAAAACATTTCCCACATTCTAAACATGAAAATGGCTTCACTTCCATGTGAATTCTCTGATGTCTAACAAGATATGATTTAAAGATGTAACTTCTGCCACATTCTGAACATGAAAATGGCTTCTCCCCTGTGGGAGTTCTTGGGTGTTCACTCTTTCTGGGTTCTTTAGTTTGCTTAACAGTCTGTGATAAATCAAAAGGTAGGGCGCATTGAAAAAGATCAGATGATTGATCATTCCTTTGCAAGGCTGAGGGTATATCTGGGAGAACAGTCTTCTCTTCATCAGTATCTTGTATCACAGCATGATCATTTGCAGTGAGATCTTTAGGTATCTGAAGTGCCTTTAAGCTTCTGATATAGTCATCTGCCCAAAAAAAAACAACACATTGTTTTATCTTTTAAAAACGATCTTAACATTATATCTAGGGATGAGCGAAGCGAGCTTCAGATCCTAGATCCGAAATTGCTTTGCTCATCCCTAATTATATCTATAAAGGTCTGGTACTGTGTAAACCAGTAGAAAAATGTTTTATCATGCTCATTAAAGGGGTTCTGCAGTTTTTTTAAACTGATGATCTATCCTTTGGATGGATCATCAGCAGCTTATCAGCCGGGGTCCGACACCTTCTCGCTGTTTACCACAGGCCCAGTGACGTCACGACTAGTATCAATGGTCTGGGCAGGGCTAAGCTCTGTTCACCAGAGGATAGATCATTAGAATAACAAAATAACAATCTTGCAGGTATGGCACCTATTAAATGTAAAAAAAAAAAAAAAAAAAAAAAAAACTCTGATGTTCTATAGCAAGCTTTCGAAATAACTTAGATCTCTTCATGAGGCATAGTGATACCTGATGAAGATATGATACATACAATACTTTGATTCTCTTAATGAGACTGATAAAACATTAAAATTATGTTGATATGTTGTAACATTTCTATATTAGATTTTCATGCAAATTACATGGAATATGGTAAAATTCAATTCTTGACTAAGACAGTGGTTTGCATTACAGATCACAATTAAACAGTACACTTCAGTGCAAGGACCGGTAGATCATGATTAGGGATGAGCGAATTGACTTTGGATGAATAACACAGTGCGGTGAGGGACAGGACTTCATGAAATGGTGACAACATTCATTTATTAGTCTACTTCAGTCATTAAACACACCAGATATTGGAACAGGGTTAGGGCTCTTTCATATCGGTTTTATTTATTTCTGTTGTTCTGCCCTGAAGCAGGGGTACTTTAAAGTCTGGACATGTGTGGACATTTCCTCCTGTTTTCCCTATAAAAAGTTATCAACTCCTTTTTTTCCACTTTGAAGGGTTAACTTGCACTAACATGCTGTTTAATACTGGGTACATATGTTGTGATATATATACTGTTCATTTGCATGGCACTGTGTATAGGGTTAATAAATACTGAGAGACTTTTGGGACTTTCTAGCTAATAATGAGTAGCTGGTAATTTTACCAGCTTACCATAAGGGTTAAAGTAGACCATGCTTTGGAGAGAATAAGCCAGACTTGTTTACCACCAAAACCAGACAGAATGACCTTTTGGATGCCTGGTTTAGCTCTGTTATTATATCTGAAGACTTTTTTTTGTCTGGAAAAACTGCTTCTTCAGTTCCATTGAAGTTCTAATGTCAGTCTATGACATATGAATATTGTAACTTTGTATTTGTTTGTGCTGAGTTTCTCCACTCCACTCCTCCCATTAGAAGGATCTAGTCACAGCTAGAAACTGTATATAAGAGGAGCAATCAAAGTCCCTAGTTCCCCAGTTAGGGATCAGCGCTTAGAAGAGACTCTGCCAGACTAATGGAGTGAACAGAAGAAGATGCTGAGACAGAGATACTCTGTCAGAGACCCTGGATCACCAGCCTTTGATCAGGATAACAGCCATCTGAGTGCGAGAGGGACAGCTAGCTCATGCCTTTCCTCAGCATCAAATCTTCTCCTGTCGTAAGGAGACTGGAGAAGACAGCTCAGTGTCTTGCCTGTATTGTTTTGCACTTGAGTTTCTCTACTAAAAAAGCAAGCCGACCCTGACTCTCTGGGCTTATTTCCCATTGGGGTGCACCACGCCTTATCATCCCTTCCGGAGAGCAGCAACACGTGGTGACACCTGAACAGTGTCCGGGGGACCCAGCGTTGTGTTGGGGCCACCTCAAACCCAGCCACTGCATATATCCTTATACAAGAAGCACAAGGAGGCGCCATTGCTGGTTTATCTCAGCAAATTTTTAAAAAAATACATCAAATGTAAGTTTTCATTGCTTGATTTAGTGGTCACTACTCACCTGGACAGTTATCTTTAGGAATGTCCTCTGAACTCTGCTCGTCACCCCCCACATATGTCTCTGTAACATATATAATGTTCAGATCTTCACCTGGTTTCACAAGCTGTGAAAGAAATAGTGTAGAAGTCATCAGATGGTTGGAGAAGTCGTGTGGAAGGTTTTATATGACCAGAAAAGATCAGCAATTAGAATGACAACCAAAAATGACAGGACAGCAGGAGTTCTCTGACCCAAATATCTACAGGTTTCCTGTATAAATCCAATCTGTTGGTTCCTTATTCCAACCATCAGTCTCCATAACCAGAAAATTGTGAGAAGATCCAGACAACATGTAATGTCTATGGTCAGCTGTAATCCTGCCATCTCCACCTTTCTCATTATACAAGGATAAAACATATAATACTGGTGGATAAAACAAGACTGAACACAAGATCTTCACAGCCTTCTACAGTTCATAGGTGACATTTCATTAGACCTTATCTCCATCTACCTGATCCTCCTGTGGGACATTGTGATGTTCTTCTGAACCATCCTGTCGAAGAAGAGGACTGGGACATCTCTCTGGTGTTCTTCTCTCTTCCTTAACTGTAGGAAACACATCCAGTGACTGAATTCATTCCTTACATACAGATAATGAGAGGACGTGTGTATTTAGTCATGTCTATTACCTGGAGATGTGAGAGGCCGGTGATCCTCCATCATGATGTCCTTGTACTGATCTTTGTGTCCTTCTAAATACTCCCACTCCTCCATGGAGAAATAGACGGTGACATCCTGACACCTTATAGGAACCTGACAACACAATCATACAGTCATCACCCAGATCCCTTCATAGCGTTCCTGTGTAATGTCCCAGCATTCCCAGCAGTGTCACCTCTCCAGTCAGCAGCTCAATCATCTTGTTGGTGAGCTCTAGGATCTTCTCTCTATTGATTTCCTCTTGTATCAGGGGGTGAGGTGGAGGCCCCGTGATTGGGCTCAGGGTTCTTCCCCATCCTTTAGACACAGGGTCCTGACAGCGCTCACTAGAGGTCTTCTTCACTACTGTGTAGTCCTGGTTATGGAGAGACACAGTAATAAATATCACTACACACATCTCCAGAGTCCCTCACCTCTCCAGTCATGTCCATCTGTTAGTAACATAGAGAAGATGATGTAATGTGACATCATCAGAATCTCTCACCTCTCCAGTAAGCTGGAAGATGATCTCTAGGGTGAGATTTATTATACTCTCCTCCATCTTGTCTCGGTCCCTGTCCATCCTTGAGGGGTCAATCAGGAGAAGGATCTTATATAGAAGATATCCACTGAGCGGATCCTATATTGTAGGAACCTGAATGGAGAGAAGATGAGACCATGTAAAATCCTACAAAATCCCATGTAAAATCCAATTACTGGAGATAATAAGAGGAAACACAAAATACGAAGACAAGGTTATTCAGTTGTTCATTTTTTGAAACCTAATAAAACATTAATAAAACCTCTATAAACATGGAACATCCAGTAATTGTACTGACCGCGTAATAAGGTCATCGTGTCATTACTACTGCACACCATAAAAGAAAACCCAAAAAACTATTGTTTTTTTCTTCCACCATAATTTATTTTATTTTTTTCACATTATCGCAAGACTTTAGATGGAAAATTAAATGCTGCCATTAAAACAAATATAACTCACTCCTAAAAAAAAAAAAAAAACACGTACGGCTATGACGTCCGAAAAAATAAAAGACTTATGGAAGACGAGGAGGAAACAAGAACGGAACTGTCCAAATTGGTTTGGTCCTGAGAAGGCTTCTACTCCCGGCTCAGCAAGTTCCCTACGCTCTTTTGTGGTAGAAACTACAGGTACATTGAAGTCAATCGCACTGCTCACCGCTGCGATGTCAACGAGAACACGGCGCTCGCAGGAGAGTGCGCCATTCTCTTCATACAGCTGATCGGCGGGAGTCGGACCGCCACAGTCAGATAGTGATGGCAAGTGTCGAGCGAACTTGTGTTTTCATGTCCGCGTACAAGGTTCTGGTTGTCTAAGAATTCCGCTACCACGGACCATAAGTTATCATCCATGGTAGCGGAATCCATAACGGAATTCTTAGATAACCCGAACCTTGTACGCGGACATGAAACAGAAGTTCGCTCATCCCTATTGAAAGCCTATCCTGAGGACACATCATCAATACAGAGAAAGTGTTTCCGTCCTTAGAAGGTGGATTCTGTCCTCACTGACCGAGGAGTCTCCAGGGACATGTTATACAATCCTTACCTGACAGACGATGGCGGTGACTGTACACATACCTCCTCCTGCACCGCTGGACTCTACATGGATGGGGGAGACTAGTGGGCTAAAGGACCTTTCATGATGTCATGGCCATGTGATCATGTGTGGGAGGAGTCAGGCTCCAGGCTGTGCTGGTAGAGGAGGTAAAGGACCTGTGATGATTTCGTGACCATGTGTGGGAGGAGTCAGGGGTCACATGACCAAGTGCTGCTGTTACTAGCTCATTAGTGTAAGCAGAGTTGCCGCTGTAACATGTATGTAGCGGAGCTGTCTCTGTGTGATGTGTATGTAGCGGAGCTGTCTCTGTGTGATGTGTATGTAGCGGAGCTGTCTCTGTGTGATGTGTATGTAGCAGAGCTGTCTCTGTGTGATGTGTATGTAGCAGAGCTGACTCTGTGTGATGTGTATGTAGAGGAGCTGTCTCTGTGTGATGTGTATGTAGCGGAGCTGTCTCTGTGTGATGTGTATGTAGCGGAGCTGTCTCTGTGTGATGTGTATGTAGCAGAGCTCTCTGTGTGATGTGTATGTAGCGGAGCTGTCTCTGTGTGATGTGTATGTAGCTGAGCTGTCTCTGTGTGATGTGTATGTAGCTGAGCTGTCTCTGTGTGATGTGTATGTAGCAGAGCTGTCTCTGTGTGATGTGTATGTAGCGGAGCTGTCTGTGTGATGTGTATGTAGCAGAGCTGTCTCTGTGTGATGTGTATGTAGCGGAGCTGTGTCTGTGTGATGTGTATGTAGCGGAGCTGTCTCTGTGTGATGTGTATGTAGCAGAGCTGTCTCTGTGTGATGTGTATGTAGCGGAGCTGTCTCTGTGTGATGTGTATGTAGCAGAGCTGTCTCTGTGTGACGTGTATGTAGCAGAGCTGTCTCTGTGTGATGTGTATGTAGCGGAGCTGTCTCTGTGTGATGTGTATGTAGCGGAGCTGTCTCTGTGTGATGTGTATGTAGCAGAGCTGTCTCTGTATGATGTGTATGTAGCGGAGCTGTCTCTGTGTGATGTGTATGTAGCGGAGCTGTCTCTGTGTGATGTGTATGTAGCGGAGCTGTCTCTGTGTGATGTGTATGTAGCAGAGCTGTCTCTGTGTGAGGTGTATGTAGCAGAATTCTGCTTTGCTCATGAATTTACTTTATTATAAAGGAGAACTCTACAGTAACATTTAGGGTACTGGTACTAGTGAGTCACAACAAATGCTGAGACAATATAGGTGAATTTGTCAGGAGGGGAATACTTGAAGTCAGTTTTGTTTGAGTCTTCGTTGCGGTACTCTGTGGAGCACATTGCTTGTTAATGCTGGGGCATCCTTAATCCAAACACTTCTTTCTAGGAATGTTACTGCAGTATTCTACACCACCTGCTCTGGAGTGACTTTGGGACTTTTTTGCATCTCAGTGCCGAAACTGGAGTGAAACCTATTAACATAGCTAACCACGCCCACTTCCCCACCTACTTTTCAAAACTGGAGTGAGTGGTGTAAGGCCCCTTTCACAGGGGCGAGTATTCCGCGCGGGTGCAATGCGTGAGGTAAACGCATTGCACCCGCACTGAATCCTGACCCACTCATTTCAATGGGGCTGTGCACATGAGCGATGTTTTTCACGCATCACTTGTGTGTTGCGCTAAAATAGCAGCATGTTTTTCACGCAACGCAGGCCCCATAGAATTGAATGGGGCTGAGTGAAAATTGCATCGCATCCACTTGATCGCGCAGCCGGGATCCTCTTCTTTGTTCTTCTTGAAGGACCTGCAAAAGGACCTTCGCTGACGTCATCGTGCTCACCATGTGGTGAGCGCGGTGACGTCAGCGCAGGTCCTGCTGAATGAAGATAGAAGGTCAGCGAAGGTCCTTTTGCAGGTCCTTCAAGAAGAACAAAGAAGAGGATTCTGGCTGCGCGATCAAGTGGATGAGGTGAGTTATGTTTTTATTATTTTTTAACCCTCAATTGACATTATACTTATCATTCTGTATTAAAGAATGCCATTCTTTTCCCCCTCCCCACGACAGCACCTTAGAGAAATGGATCCGCCTCCCAGGACAGGAAACCTGCAGCATAAAAAAGGTGGAGCCACTCTCCCACCTCAGTGAGGTTTCCTGTCCTGGAGCGGGAGGTCTGCAGTTTTGTATTCCAGGTGCCCATGACAAGGAAGCCCTGGTAGCTACAGGATAAAGTTACCTGCCAGAGGTCCATCGCCAGTAGGCTTGGGCTGGAGGGGCCAGGAGATCAGCGGTAGTCCAGGAGGCAGTCTGTTTCTCCAAGGGGGCAGGCGGTTGTGGGTCCGTTAGGCGAGTGTGACCACACCAGGGAGCAAGCGTGACCAGAAGGCCCAACATATCGCAGAAACACCGGAATGCCAGCAGGCCGGGTCGGAGGTAATGCGGAGTGATGACGTCAGCAGGATGTCCTTGCGTTCCACGGCCGAGCGCTGACCGAAAGTTCGGCATTCAGCGCGGCTTTAGGATTCCGGCGGCATGTTATTCGGCGTCCAGGCGGATCCCAGATGGAGAGGCTCTGGGGATTTGTCTGGCGTATCTGTTTGCTCCAAGGGACATCCGGTGCATGGTGGGTCTGCAAAGATGGAGGCAAGCTCTCAGGTGAGAGGTATGCTGTGGTGGCAAATGATAATTGGTGTAATATTGAATTGTATGCAGGTGTAGCTGCAGGTATGGAAGAGGAAAAGAGGTCTGAGAATACAGATATTGAGATTCAGCCACCGGTATTGTGAGATCTAATGGATTGTTCCTTAAAGGGTTAAGGTTGTTTCCTTAGATATGGATATAATTTTTCTCTATAGATGGCGCCTAAGAAGGTGGTGGCCAAGAGAAAAAAATAAAGAGTGTGCTATATGTAAATGTAAGCTGTCATCTTCATATACAAAGAGGCTTTGTCAACAATGTATCGAGAAGACGGTGGCGGAAGAGACACCAAGTTTCTTGAAAGACTTGAAGTCTCTTATCAGATCAGAAGTAAAAGTCTCCTTAAAAGCCTGTAAGAAACATAAGAAATCAATAGAGCAGGTGGAGTCGGAAATTGACTCATTAGAAAACAGCGAGACTCCCTTTGGAGACGAGGATTCGGACAATTCCCCCTCTTCAGGGGAAGAAAGAGGAGAAAATTTTTTGTTCCCGGCGGAGGATTCGGATAAATTGCTTAAAGTAATTAGATCCACGCTAGAGTTAGAAGATATCAAGGAAGATAAGTTGGTGGCAGACTCGATCTTTGAAAGTCTGAGGGAGAAAAAACGCAGATGTTTCCCATTACATAAAAGTCCCGACAAAAAGCCCTTTATATCTAAGACCTTTAAGAGAAGATATCCATTTGAGGAAGAAACGTCAACTTCTTGGGATAAAGCCCCAAAACTTGATGTGGCGATTTCTAAAATCTCCAAAAAATCATCGTTGCCCTTTGAAGATATGGGGTACCTAAAAGATCCTTTGGACAAGAGGATTGACTCGTCCCTTAAAAGTACATAGGAGGCTTCGGCTGCTTCTTTTAGACCTAGCATAGCCGCCACTATAACGGCTAGATCTATGTCAGTTTGGTTGGATAGGCTAGAAAGTCAGATCAGGGACAAATGTCCAAGGGAACAATTGTTGGCCTCCATTCCTACCTTCCAAAAAGCAGTAGATTTCATTGCGGATGCTTCTATGGACACTGTAAGACTGGAGGCCAGAGCGGCCTACCTCTCTAATTCTGCACGCCGTGCGCTATGGCTGAAAAATTGGAGGGGTGGAGATATGTCCTCCAAATTGAGATTATGTGGTATTCCTTGTGAAGGTCAGTTTTTGTTTGGGCCAGAGCTGGACGCTCTGATTGAGAAAGCGGCGGATAGGAAGAAAAAGTTTCCACAGGAGTCCTAATTTAAGACCTATAAGTGGCCCTTTCAGACATCGACCAGATTTCAGGGTAAAAGACAGGCTGGAGAAAGAGAACAGGGAACGAAAACCAAGCCTTCGGGGAATAAAGGCTTCTTGTTCGGATCAGCCTCCGCTCATTCGGATAAGCAATCCAAACAATGACGCCATGTTCCCAGTAGGAGGACAATTAAAATTCTTCCTACCTGCTTGGGAAAAAATTGCAGGAACATGGCTGGTGGATCTCTTACGAAACGTAATAAGGCTAGAATTCAAAAGAAGTCCGCCAGAAAGTTTTATGATTACAAAATCCTCACAGGCATTGATGGAAGAAATAAACAAGTTAAAAAGCAAAAGTGTGCTGGTTCCAGTTCCGGTACTAGAAAGGTCAAGGAGTTTCTATTCAACACTGTTCCTGGTAAAGAAACTGGATGGTACATTTCAGGCATTCATACATTTGAAACATCTGAACAAATTTTTAAGGGTCAGGAAATTCAAAATGGAGACAATCAGATCGGCGATTCATCTTTTGTTTCCGGCTGTCATATGGCGGTTCTGGATCTGAAAGATGCTTATCACCATATTCCCATCCACCCAGACCATCAAAAATTTCTCAGGATAGCAATAAGGACAGAGCTCCAGATCCTTCACTTTCAGTTTCAAGCATTACCGTTCGGCCTCTCTATGGCACCGCAAATATTTACCAAGGTGGCGGCGGAGATGGTTCCTACCTTACTTGGACGATTTCCTGGTGGTAGCTCAATCACAAGAAGCATGCATAAGAGGGGTAGAGCAGGTGGTGAGGATTCTGAAAAGTCTGGGGTGGATGTTGAACATGCAGAAATCCAGAATGCAGACATCTACAAATAAGGTGTTTTTAGGCCTACTTCTGGACTCCGTACAAGAAAGGACCTTTCTCACGGAGGAGAAGATAGTCCGTATTCAGCAGGTAGTGCAGAGAGGACAGGAGAACCCTTAACCATAAGAAAAGCCATGTGACTACTAGGAGTCCTAACGTCTTGCATTTCGGCAGTACAGTGGGCCCAGTGGCATTCTCGCCAGCTACAAAAAGATATTTTGACCACAATGAGGCAGAGAGGAACATCCTTGGAGTCAATCTTAACCGTGTCAAACCAAACCTTGATATCCCTAAATTGGTGGATAGTTTCAAGAAAACCTATTCCAGGGGGGTGCCCTGGTCCTACCCGGACCCAGTTGTAGTGACAACGGACGCCAGTCCCTGGGGTTGGGGGGCTCATGTCAAGGACCAGTTGTTTCAGAAAGAGTGGTCCCAGGGTCAGAGGTTTTTCTCTTCCAACCGAAAAGAATTACGAGCTGTTCTTCTAGCACTAAGGGCAATTTTGCAGAAAATCCAGAATGAGCATATCAGGATAATGTCCGACAATCAGACAGTGGTTTCGTACCTGAATCGCCAAGGGGGAACCAGGTCAGATGTTGCTAAGAGAGACAGAATGGATATTCAGGGAGATAGAAGTGAAGGTAGTTAATCTTTCTGCTTTCCACATAAGAGGAGTAGAGAATATCCAAGCAGATTTTTCGAGCCGGCACAGGTTGCGGCAGGGAGAGTGGACACTAAATCCGGCTGTTTTTGCGCAGGTAGTAGATCTGTGGGGTCGTCCATCTGTAGACATGTTTGCTACAAGGGAGAAGAGGAAGGTCAGGAGCTTTTTTTCCCTCAGTCCAAAAGAGTGCCCATCTGGAGTGGATGCCTTTCTCCAGAGATGGAATTTTCCTCTGGGATATGCATTCCCTTCCCTTACATCTAATACCGTTGGTTCTGAAAAAGATCAGCTACGAAAGGGCAAGAGTAATCCTGATAGCACCTTTTTGGCCGAGAAGGGCATGGTTTTCGCTACTGAGAGCCATGTCAATCTCGGACCCCTGGATTCTGCCAGAGATCCCAGACCTATTATCACAGGGTCCAGTGTTCCACCCAAGAGTGGGGTCTCTACATCTTTCGGCGTGGAATTTGAAAGGTCATTTCTAGCCAGACAGGGTTTCTCAAAAGAGTTAGTCTCTACTCTAATGAAGAGCAGGAAGGACGTAACTAATGTCATTTATGCTAGAGTGTGGCGAAAATTCTTGTCCTGCCTAGGTATAGAGAGAGTTTCATGGCCCTTGGAATTCTTGGTGTCCCAGGTGCTTGAATTCCTCCAAAAAGGTTTATCCTTGGGATTGGCAAAAAGCAAAGGTTTATCCTTGGGATTGGCAAAAAGAAACTTGAAGGTTCAAGTTTCTGCACTTTCGGTATCAGGTAGGAGAAATTTAGCAATGGATCCGTGGGTGGTAAGATTTTTTAAGGGAGTTGACAGGATGGTACCAGTGAAAGGCCCCAGGTTCCCGCCATGGAATCTGAATTTAGTCTTAAATGCCTTAACAAAACATCCCTTCGAGCCTTTAGAGTCCTGTTCAGTAAAACAACTTACCCTAAAACTAGTATTGCTGGTAGCCTTGACTTCGGCCAGGAGGATTAGTGAGATCCAGGCTATCTCCATCATGTTAATCAGGGAAGACAGAGTAGTGTTAAGACCAGACCCAGGTTTTCTGCCGAAGATTCCATCTAGAGCAAATAGATCGCAGGAGATAGTTCTCCCAGCTTTTTCAGATCCCAAGGAGGACAAAGAATAAGAATTGCATTCTCTCGATGTCAGAAGGTGTATCTTACAGTACTTAGAGGTCACTAAAGTCTGGAGAAAATCTTCAGCCCTATTTGTTCTTTTTGGTGGGGCTAAGAAAGGTAAAACGGCTTCTAAGGCTTCTATTGCTTGATGGATCAGAGAAGTCATCTCTATGGCATATTCTGTATCCGGAGTTCCTCCACCTGTCTCTTTGAGAGCCCATTCCACTAGAGCGGTGTCAACTTCTTGGGCGGAGAGGGCCAGTGTATCTATTGACCAAATTTGTCGGGCTGCTACCTGGTCTTCTCCCTCTACTTTTTATAAGCACTACAGGCTTCAACTTGATTCCATCTCTGACTTATTATTTGGTACTAAGGTTTTGGGAGCTGTTTCCCACCCTTGATTTATCTCTGTAATCTCTCTCTAAGGTGCTGTCATAGGGGAGGGGAAAAATGATGATTACACTTATCGGTAATCGGGTTTTCCTGACCCCACGACAGCATCATTCCTTATTCCCTCCCTATGGTGTTTGTTCTGTGTGTTCACGGGTGTTGCAAAAAATAAATAATTTTATATATATATATTTGTAAAATTAAACTAATGTAAAGGGGAGTCCCTCTCATGCTCTGAAAACTCACTGAGGTGGGAGAGTGGCTCCACCTTTATTATGCTGCAGGTTTCCTGTCCTGGGAGGCGGATCCATCTCTCTAAGGTGCGGTCGTGGAGTCAGGAAAATCCGATTACCGGTAAGTGTAATCATCATTTTCCATTATAACCATGTTATAATGGAAAATAATAAAATCTACAGAACACCTTACCCGAACTTCATTGAAGAAGTCCGGGTTCGGGTCTGGGTACCACATTTAGTTTTTTATCACGCGCGTGCAAAACGCATTGCACTCGCGTGGAAAAAACTGAACAATGGAACGCAATCGCAGTCAAAACTGACTGAAATTGCGTGCTACTCACACAATTTTACCTGAACGCACCTGCATGGCATCCGGCCCTCACCCGCGATGCCCGTGTGAAGAGGGCCTAAAAATGAAAAAAGTTGCAAATATTTTCCACAAGTGGCCTCAGAAAGTCCACTAAAGCTCCAGTTTGCAATTTTGGAGTGCAGGGCGTGATGGATTTCTTGCTACGTGTCCTTTTCCCAAATCTTATATTTCCCTTACAAACTCTCTTTTGTCAGGCTTCCATTGTCATCATTTATATAAAAAAAACTTTTGCTGACCCTTCCTTAAAGGGCTGGTCTCATCTTGCCTTTACTAAGTGTCTCAACCACCTCCCAACAGGAAAACAGCAGAGCAGTCTGGCAGTCGCGGTTTCAGTAGTTCTAATACTGTGCATGAGAGCTACGGAAACAGTGTAGCACAGCAAGCTATGCTGTTTCCCTATCTCAGAAAAAAAAAATTGCAGTTAGCAGCGTGCTACTTTTGAATGAAGCAGGCGGAGCAGGCGCGTGACGAAGAGAATGACGTTACGCTGCCGCCGCCCGCCCGGCCTGCCCACAGGAGTTTTAAGTGAGTACCGTACTACATGGATTTCTCTATGCTGCAAAGGATTACTATAGTTTAAAACAGCGTCCATGCCTACACGTTACCTATTAATACTACAGTGAGCGGGGCCCGGTTGTCGGGGGGTAATAATTCAATTAAGAATTATTAATTATGGTGATAAAAATAATTAACCATAAAAAAAAAAAATTTATAAAATTTGTCATAAATTCTTAAAATCATGACCTGGTTAGTTGTAGACAACCTAATTGATACAATTCACATCTGAGTCCGACTATTTCCTCAGATAAATAAGTTATTTTTGACGTGAGATGACGTTAATGATAAAATGTAGTTCTGCATTATACAATAATATGCAGATTTATTGGTTACAAGGTTATAAACATATATAAGTAAATAAACACAATAATACATGCAAATGAATATATATAGCGTTAATATAAAGCATTACAAGCTTAACAATACATGTGAGTGGAAATAACTTGTCACATTATAACCAAGCTATTATTAGGTTAGGATATCAAAATATGAACATAAGTTATATACATCACTTCTGTTCAGAGAAAACCTCATGCTATCAAGATGGGCATGTCTAATCCTAGACATCAATATAGAATGCTAAATACATTCTGCCCCCCCCCCCCCAACCAACTACACATCACATGACTTCAAGATGGGCAAATCCATTCAAGGATATAACTTAGAATAGACAACTGTATCCTTCCGCCCCATCCTGAACTATTTTCACATATATAACTTTGGTAAGAATATTAAGACAAATAACAGGGATCTAGGATCTTGCTAGACCATATCTTAAATGGGAAGGACTTGAAATAAGTCCTTCCTGTGGGAATCCATCACTTAGCTTGGCGAAGAATGTTCTATCAATATATATATATATATATATATATATATATATATATAAATAAAAGCAATATTTTAATGCTTTGCTAGATTATGAGTCTAGATTCTTCTGCAGGTAGAATGAAGCCTCACAATATCCTAAGACTACATCTCAATATGGAGATGATCAATTAATTTAATTATTTATTCGCCAATCTAGATAGTATAATTCACCCACACTATCAAATTAGTCTTAATAAAATGAAATATTATTTTCTGTGTCTCTTACCAAGTCCTAGTAGGAATCTCACTTCTGCTCCTAGGAAAGCTGGGTGGTCCATCATAGCACATCTCACCATGGCTTTCATCTTGATAGACCCCTCTAGAGAGCTCCACTAATTTTCCTCTCTCTTCCTTTTTTCTCCTTCTGTGTATGGTTTATGATCACAAACTTATCAGTTAGACACACCTTCCTAGTTTGGAACTTTCCAATCATTGTCGGATGGGCGTGACCATTGATAAAAATGTGACATCATAACCTTACCCAGAATGCACTTTTGCTACTGTTGTATTGTCACCTACTGATACCTAGGTGGCACTTCTGTATAAGCTATTTGCATCATAGTATAAAGGGTTAACTTATGTAAGTCTGAATAAAACGTATTCTATACATTTGACCTTAAAAGCTTTAATTCAAAGCAATAGGGATTAATTCTGACACTTGTAGCAATTAGAGACAGACCTCTAGGCGTCTCTCTGAATGTTTCTCACACTGTTGATTTATGGACTATGATGACATGAATGGCCTTGTTTTCTCACAGAGATATCAGTACCCCCTGTCATGCCAAAGATGTGATTAATTGTTACAAAATCATACGACCAACATACATATAGGTCTCTCAGGAGGTGACCACATTATTATTTAAATACAAAATTCTTCAAGGGTCTCTAGGACCATCTGTGGCCCTTCTTCCTCTCTGACTGATTAGTAAAACTTATACTTTTATTATGTTTTAATTAAAAATGTACTGTTCATATCAGGAGAACACACACTATTAAAATTCCTCAGGATCTGGAGTGGGGTTCTGTGTTTTGTGCTTTCAGGTACATTCGCTTCCGCCACTATACAGCCTGTTCCGGAGGTGCCTGATACTCCTCAGGTAACCCTCCAACCTCTGCTTCTCTGTCTAGCTTCGCTTGCATTAAATCTCAGCTGTATATTTAGCTGTGTGCGTCTCTAGTCTGTTCCCTATCTCCCAGATCTTGAACTAAAAACTATCTACTGCTTCCCTACATGTTTCGCCGTTCCACAGCGTCTTCAGGAGAAATGCATTTCTCCAGAAGACGCCGTGGAACATTTGATGCCTTCAGTGTGAATCTACAATTTTCATAGTCATGAAAATAAAGAAAACTCTTTGAATGAGAAGGTGTGTCCAAACTTTTGGTCTGTACTGTATATGTCCTACTGATTGTCTTATGCTAAGGACTAACTAAGGCTCATTAAATTAATACATACATATTATATATTTTGCTTCATTAATAAATGCCTAATTGTATAGGTAATTATCACCAGCTGCATAGAGCTTATCTTTATCTCCTGTCATAAAACTACAAGTAGACAAGGACTCCTCTCAGACCGGCACATCCATGAGAAGAACAACACTAAAGAGCAGAAACCTTTGTATGACCTTACTTTGGCCTACTCAATACATACAAAATTGTAAATATAGTCGAGCATGGCTCTTAAAGGAAATTAACATCATCTTGACTAGAATGAATTGGATATCAATGCATTTACCTATGAAAAGGCACAACACGGTGTAATAGAATTCAGTGACTGCATCGGGCCCCGCTGCCATTACAACACCCCCTGTATTGGGCGTCATTCACTATTTTACACAGGGACACTGTTATGGGGGTGGTGGGCTTCTGTGGATGACACTGTTATGGAGGGGATCTGTGGATGACACTGTTATGGAGGGGATCTGTGGATGACACTGTTATGGGGGGATCTGTGGATGACACTGTTATGGGGGGATCTGTGGATGACACATATATAGCATAAGATGCTATACACTGCGTGCAGAATTATTAGGCAAATGAGTATTTTGACCACATCATCCTCTTTATGCATGTTGTCTTACTCCAAGCTGTATAGGCTCGAAAGCCTACTACCAATTAAGCATATTAGGTGATGTGCATCTCTGTAATGAGAAGGGGTGTGGTCTAATGACATCAACACCCTATATTAGGTGTGCATAATTATTAGGCAACTTCCTTTCCTTTGGCAAAATGGGTCAAAAGAAGGACTTGACAGGCTCAGAAAAGTCAAAAATAGTGAGATATCTTGCAGAGGGATGCAGCACTCTTAAAATTGCAAAGCTTCTGAAGCGTGATTATCGAACAATCAAGCGTTTCATTCAAAATAGTCAACAGGGTCGCAAGAAGCGTGTGGAAAAACCAAGGCGCAAAATAACTGCCCATGAACTGAGAAAAGTCAAGCGTGCAGCTGCCAAGATGCCACTTGCCACCAGTTTGGCCATATTTCAGAGCTGCAACATCACTGGAGTGCCCAAAAGCACAAGGTGTGCAATACTCAGAGACATGGCCAAGGTAAGAAAGGCTGAAAGATGACCACCACTGAACAAGACACACAAGCTGAAACGTCAAGACTGGGCCAAGAAATATCTCAAGACTGATTTTTCTAAGGTTTTATGGACTGATGAAATGAGAGTGAGCCTTGATGGGCCAGATGGATGGGCCCCTGGCTGGATTGGTAAAGGGCAGAGAGCTCCAGTCCGACTCAGACGCCAGCAAGGTGGAGGTGGAGTACTGGTTTGGGCTGGTATCATCAAAGATGAGCTTGTGGGGCCTTTTCGGGTTGAGGATGGAGTCAAGCTCAACTCCCAGTCCTACTGCCAGTTTCTGGAAGACACCTTCTTCAAGCAGTGGTACAGGAAGAAGTCTGCATCCTTGAAGAAAAACATGATTTTCATGCAGGACAATGCTCCATCACACGCGTCCATGTACTCCACAGCGTGGCTGGCAAGAAAGGGTATAAAAGAAGAAAATCTAATGACATGGCCTCCTTGTTCACCTGATCTGAACCCCATTGAGAACCTGTGGTCCATCATCAAATGTGAGATTTACAAGGAGGGAAAACAGTACACCTCTCTGAACAGTGTCTGGGAGGCTGTGGTTGCTGCTGCACGCAATGTTGATGGTGAACAGATCAAAACACTGACAGAATCCATGGATGGCAGGCTTTTGAGTGTCCTTGCAAAGAAAGGTGGCTATATTGGTCACTGATTTGTTTTTGTTTTGTTTTTGAATGTCAGAAATGTATATTTGTGAATGTTAAGATGTTATATTGGTTTCACTGGTAAAAATAAATAATTGAAATGGGTATATATTTGTTTTTTGTTAAGTTGCCTAATAATTATGCACAGTAATAGTCACCTGCACACACAGATATCCCCCTAAAATAGCTAAAACTAAAAACAAACTAAAAACTACTTCCAAAAATATTCAGCTTTGATATTAATGAGTTTTTTGGGTTCATTGAGAACATGGTTGTTGTTCAAAAATAAAATTAATCCTCAAAAATACAACTTGCCTAATAATTCTGCACTCCCTGTATATGTGTCATCCACAGATTCCCCCCCATAGCAGTTATATCCACAGATTCCCCCCCCATAGCAGTTATATCCACAGATTCCCCCCCATAACAGTGTCATCCAAAGATTCCCCCCCATAACAGTGTCATCCAAAGATTCCCCCATAACAGTGTCATCCACAGATTCCCCCATAACAGTGTCATCCACAGATTCCCCCATAACAGTGTCATCCACAGATTCCCCCATAACAGTGTCATCCACAGATTCCCCCATAACAGTGTCATCCACAGATTCCCCCATAACAGTGTCATCCACAGATTCCCCCATAACAGTGCCATCCACAGATCCCCCATAACAGTGCCATCCACAGATCCCCCATAACAGTGCCATCCACAGATCCCCCATAATAGTGTCATCCACAGACCACCAAAATTATGGGCCGGTGCATCTTATAGGGTGAAAAATACAGTAGTTAATCAGTCTGTTAGTTCGGTGGGTGACATATACCCATTGTCTGTGAGGTACACCTGCACTGTATATGTGACAGGGAAATTAATATAGTTAATCAGTCTGTTAGTTCGGTGGTAGTGATGTACGGCAGGGGTCATATTCGAATTCGCGATATTGGCCCACAAGCAAGAAGCAGGGAGGAATCATGACTTTAGATGGGAAAAATGATGAATATTCTAAAAAACGAATATATAGCACTATATCGAATATATTAGTTTTTTCGAATATTCGTAATATTCTAAAACAAGAATATATAGCAAAATAGCGAATATTCGAAAAAACGAATATAGAGCAATTTAGCTAATATAGTGCTATAATCTTTGTCTATTAGTTCAGATTGAAAAAAAAAAAAAAAAGATTATAGCACTATATTAGCTAAATTGCTCTACATTCGTTTTTTTCGAATAATCGCTATATTGCTATATATTCTTGTTTTAGATTATGAATATTCAAAAAAACTAATATATTCGATATAGTGCTATGACTCATTGGCCTACAAGCAAGAAGCAGGGAGGAATCATGTTTTTACTCGGCAATTGAGAAATTTCCGATACAAAATTCGCATTACAAAAATTCCCATATTACGCGATCATTACATTGCTGATTTTTCGAGTAAAAAAAATGGTAGAATATTCGAATTCGCGAATATTTGACAAAATATTCGCGAAATATTGCGACTTCGAATATGACCCCTGCCGCTCATCACTACTCCTAAAGTCAAAGATACTGCAGCCTTCTCATTGGCCCACAAGCTAGAAGCAGGGAGGGATCATGTGTACTGATTTTAAAAAAATCTTGAATATTCGAAATTACAAATATATATCACTATATTCAAAATTTTCGCGAATTTTCAAAGTACCTATATTCGCGATAAAAATTCGCAATTCGAATATTCGTGATCAACACTACTCTTCAGTACAATTATGTTTAATCCATTACAGATGTCCTTTTGGGATGTTATCCTCCCACATTCTATGTTGGCAGCTATTATATAACATAGTAACATAGTTTATAAAGCCAAAAAAGACATTTGTCCATCCAGTTCGGCCTGTCATCCTGCAAGTTGATCCAGAGGAAGGCAAAAAAAAAAAACTGTGAGGCAGAAGCCAATTTCCCCCACTTAAGGGGGACTCCAATCAGGCAATCAGAATAACTCCCTGGATCAACGACCCCTCTCTAGTAGCTATATCCTGTAATATTATTACGCTCCAGAAACACATCCAGGCCCCTCTAGAATTCCTTTATTGTACTCACCATCACCACCTCCTCAGGCAGAGAAATCCATAGTCTCACTGCTCTTACCGTAAAGAATCCTCTTCTATGTTTGTGTACAAACCTTCTTTCCTCCAGACGCAGAGGATGTCCCCTCGTCACAGTCACAGACCTGGGGATAAATAGATGATGGGAGAGATCTCTGTACTGACCCCTGTTATATTTATACATAGTAATTAGATCTCCTCTCAGTCGTCTTTTTCTAAAGTGAATAACCCTAATTTTGATAATCTTTAAGGGTACTGTAGTTGCCCCATTCCAGTTATTACTTTAGTTGCCCTCCTCTGAACCCTCCCCAGCTCTGCTATGTTTGCCTTGTTCACAGGAGCCCAGAACTGTACACCGTACTCCATGTGTGGTCTGACTAGCGATTTGTAAAGTGGTAGGACTATGTTCTTATCACGGGCATCTATGCCCTTTTGATGCAACCCATTATCTTATTGGCCTTGGCAGCAGCTGCCTGACACTGGTTTTTACAGCTTAGTTTGCTGTTCACTAAAATTCCTAGATCCTTTTCCATGTCAGTGTTACCGAGTGTTTTACCATTTAGTATGTACGGGTGACTTGCATTATTCCTTCCCATGTGCATAACTTTACATTTGTCAGTGTTAAACCTCATCTGCCACTTATCTGCCCAAGCCTCCAATCTATCCAGATCCCTCTGTAGTAGTATACTGTCCTCTTCAGTGTAACTTTACACAATTTAGTGTCATCCGCAAAAATTGATACTTTACTATGCAAGCCTTCTACAAAATCATTAATAAATATATTGAAGAGAATAGGGCCCAATACTGACCCCTGAGGTACCCCACTAGTGACAGTGACCCAATCTGAGTGTGTACCGTTAATAACCACCCTCTGTTTTCTATCACTCAGCCAGTTACTTACCCACATACAGATGTTTTCTCCCAGTCCGAACATTCTCATTTTATATACTAACCTTTTATGTGGTACAGTGTCAAATGCTTTGGAGAAGTCCAGATATACGACATCCATTGATTCACCGCTGTCAAGTCTAGAACTTACCTCCTCATAGAAACTGATTAAATTAGTCTGGCATGACCGATCCCTCATGAAGCCATGCTGATATGGCGATATTTGCTTATTTCCGTTGAGATGCTCTAAGATAGCATCTCTTAGGCCTCTTTCACACGGGCGTTGCGGGAAAATGTGCGGGTGCGTTGCGGGAACACCCGCGATTTTTCCGCGCGAGTGCAAAACATTGTAATGCGTTTTGCATTCGCGTGAGAAAAATCGCGCGTGTTTGGTACCCAAACCCGAATTTCTTCACAGAAGTTCGGGCTTGGGATCGGTGTTCTGTAAATAGTATTATTTTCCCTTATAACATGGTTATAAGGGAAAATAATAGCATTCTGAATACAGAATGCATAGTACAATAGCGCTGGAGGGGTTAAAAAAATAAATAAAAAATTTAACTCACCTTAGTCCACTTGTTCGCGGCCCGGCATCTCCTTCTGGCTTCATCTGATCTCTGTGCAGCAACAGGACCTGTGGTGACGTCATTCCGGTCATCACATGGTACGTCACATGATCTTTTACCATGGTGATTCACCATGGTAAAAGATCATGTGATGTACCATGTGATGACCGGAGTGACGTCATCAAAGGTCCTTGATCTTATAATTAATGCTCACCACAGGTCCTATTTAGTAAAGGGGACAGAAGGAGATGCCGACATTGCGATCATGTGGATTAAGGTGAGTTAAATGATATATTTTTTTTAACCCCTCCAGCGCTGTTTTACTTTGCATTCTGTATTCAGAATGCTATTATTTTCCCTTATAACCATGTTATAAGGGAAAATAATAATGATCGGGTCTCCATCCCGATCGTCTCCTAGCAACCATGCGTGAAAATCGCACCGCATCCGCACTTGCTTGCGGATGCTTGCGATTTTCACGCAACCCCATTCACTTCTATGGGGCCTGCGTTGTGTGAAAAACGCAGAATATAGAGCATGCTGCGATTTTCACGCAACGCATAAGTGATGCGTGAAAATCACCGCTCATCTGAACAGCCCCATAGAAATGAATGGGTCGGTATTCAGTGCGGGTGCAATGCGTTCAACTCACGCATCGCATCCGCGCGGAATACTCGCCCGTGTGAAAGGGGCCTTAGAAAACCTTCAAACAGTTTACCCACCTATAGTTTCCAGGCTCTGTTTTTGGACCCTTTTTGAATTTTGGCACCACATTTGCTATGCGCCAATCCTATTGACATGTATTGGTTTAAAATATTTTCTTGTCTTAAAGAGGACCTTTCACCGATTCTTACCCTATGAACTAACTATACAGACATGTGGAGCGGCACCCGGGGATCTCACTGCACTTACTATTATCCCCGGGCGCCGCTCCGTTCTCCTGATATGCCCTCCGGTATCTCCGTTCCCTAAGTTATAGTAGGCGGAGATACCAGTCCCTAAGTTATGGTAGGCGGAGTCTGCCCTAGCGCTGGCCAATCGCAGCGCAGAGCTCACAGCCTGGGAGGTTATTTTCTCCCAGGCTGTGAGCTCTGTAATGCGATTGGCCAGCGCTAGGGCAGACTCCGCCTACCATAACTTAGGGAACGGAGATACCGGAGGACATAGCAGGAGAACGGAGCGGCGCCCGGGGATAATAGTAAGTGCAGAGAGATCCCCGGGCGCCGCTCCACATGTATGTATACTTAGTTCATAGGGTAAGAATCGGTGAAAGGTCCTCTTTAATGTCCTGCTCATATTTGAATATTTTTTTAAATGTTTTTCTTTCCTACAACTTATGTTCATTCAGATTAATAAAGCAAATAAAGTTGTCAAATTTATTCTTAGACCCTTTTCCAAGGAATAAAACCATCATCTATAAACATTTTATATATGAGCAAATATTTGCAAAACGATTATCTTGACTGTGCAATACCTTCCATAGCCAATAAATTGGGGGGGTCACAATTTTTTATTTTCTCATAGGTGTTTTTAACTGGTATATTTGTTTCTTCTAAGCTTCAACCCTACAGTTATTCTATGGGTCAGTAGGGTTACAGTGATAACAATTATGTAGATTTTTACTATTTATTTACTATTTTTGCATAATAATAGTCCATTTCCTGCAACAACAAAAAAAATGATATTGCTGCATTCCAAGACCCAGAACTTATTCACTTTTCTGACTATGTAGCCATATGTGAGCTTTTGAGGTTCAAAGAACTTATTGATTAATATTTATTATTTTTAGAGTGGGTGGGAAAAAAACGATCCTGTAATTTTTTTTTACATTAACCAGCCAATTTAAATAAAATATCTTTATCATATGGGTTGCGATGGCACAAGCAGCATAAATCCATGAACCTTTCATGTCAGGTGTTAGCAGTTCAGGTTAGCGGAGGTGGAGTAATGGTGTTGTAAATGTTTTCCTAGTACACCCTGGATCCTCTGATATCGGTGGATGGACACTTGAATAGTGGGGCTAACCGAAGCATCCTGGCTGACCAAGTTCATCGCTTCATGGCAGCCAGGTTGGCCTATGGCATAAGGCTGCTTTCAGCAGGACAGTGCACCATGACACGTGGAGTCTATAGTCATGGACTGGTTCCTTGCTTCACTTGCCTTGACAGTACTCACATTTTAAGCTTATAGACCATCTCTGGGATGAGACAGGATATATTACGTGGAGGCACTGACATTGTCTGTCCACATGGGCCAATATTCCTGAAGAATGATTTTAACACCTAGTGGAATCTGTGCCACAATGAATTACTGCTGCCCTGAAGGCGAATGATGATCCAATGCTCTACTAGATGCGTGTCTCTCACAAAGTGGCCAATAAGTGTATAGTCATGAGAAATATTGTATGCAATGAATAATATTTCGTTATCTGGATTCTACTCACTTTTTGGATCACAGGTTTATTGATCATCAAAAACATTTTTTAATCATGATTTAATTACCCAACTGTTCTCCCTTTCTCCTGACTTTACTTTACCGTAAGACAAAGATATATCTACTAGTGATGAGCTGGAGGTGCCATTTTCGATTTCGCGATATTTTGCAAATATTAGATTGAATAGTCGTCTTATATTCGTCGAAATCGAATATTCATCATTATTCTATTTATCGTGAATAATATGCGATTTAATTATTTGCGTATTGCGATTTTCTTTTAACTGTATACGGCAACTTTCCTATTGGTTGGCTATGGCTAATATGTGTATTTTACGAATATTCGCTATGTTGCTATATATTCTTGTTTTAGAATAATACGAATATTCTAAAAAACGAAGCTATAGCAATATAGCGAATATTCGTAAAATACACATCTAGATTGCAATTTAGCTAATATAGTGCTATAGTATTTTTTTTATAGTCAAATTTTTTTTGTCTCTTCTGAAGTTCAGATTTGGAAAAAATGTACACTATTAAAAAATAAAATACTATAGCACTATATTAGCTAAATTGCAGTCTATATGTGTATTTCACAAATATTCGCTATATTGCTATAACTTCGTGTTTTAGAATATGACAAATATTCTAAAAAACAAAGTTGTAGCAATATAGCTAATATAGTCGTTATTTAGAATATTCGTCATTTTTTTTTTTTCAATCTGTACTGTTATTCCACTTTGGCATACTCCTCCCCGACAAGCATCCCCGTCACCATGGGAAAGCCTGTGGGTTAGAATATACCATTGGATCTGAGTTTTCACGATCTCAGGGAAAATTCAGATCCGATGGTATTTTCTAACCCACAGGCGTTCCCATGGTGACGGGGACGCTTGTCGGGGAGAAGTATGCGAACAGATTGGAAAAAAAAAAAGTGAATATTCTAAATAACGAATATATTCCCTATATTGCTATATATTTGTTTTTTAGAATATTCGGCATTTTATTTTCCATATGAAAACATGATTCCTTCCTGCTTAAGTTGCTTGTGGGCCAATGACTCATTGACCCACAAGAAAGAAGCAGGGAGGAATCATGTTTTCAGATGTTACAAAATGAAGAATATTCGATATAGCGAATATATTGCACTATATTCGTAATATTTGCGAATTAGCGAAGTTGCGATATTCGCGATTAATATTCGCTATTCGAATATTCGTGTTCAACACTGAGATCTACTTCCCTGTGTAAGTTCATTGATGTTTAAGACAATTCTATTTGTGGGTAAAACACTCTACATTTATAACATTATTATGGCCAGTGATGGCCAGTTCGCAGTGTTCGCCAGCGAACACATGCGATCTGCCATCTTAACTGACAAGTCCGGCGAGGCACAGGTAAGTCCTTACCTGTGCCTGTGCGCGAGCCGGTCTGAAATGAAATGCGGTCTCCGGGAGCAGGCCGTTCCGAGAACGCCCCCCCAGAGGCTGTTCTCGGAACTGCCTGCTCCCGGAGACCGCATTTCATTTCAGACCGGCTCGCGCACAGGCACAGGTAAGGACTAATTATGGCTTCTCCTCTGTGTGAATTTCCTGATGTTTAGCAAGAGATTTTTTGGAAGCAAAGCATTTCTCACATTCTGTACATGCAAAAGGCCTCTCTCCTGTGTGAACTTTTTGATGTGTAACAAGAGCTGATTTCTGACTAAAACATTTCCCACATTCTGAACATGAAAATGGCTTCTCCCCTGTGTGAGTTCTCTGATGTTTTATAAGATCTGATTTCTGGATAAAACATTTTTCACATTCTGAACACGAAAATGGTTTCTTTCCTTTGTGAATTCTCTGATGTGAAATAAGATCTGATTTACCTATAAAACATTTCCCACATTCTGAACATGGAAATGGCTTCTCACCTGTGTGACGTCTCTGATGTACAACAAGAATGTTTTTAGAAGTAAAACATTTCCCACATTCTGAACATATAAATTGCTTCTTCCCTGTGTGAGTTTTCTGATGCATAACAAGATTTGATTTATTGCTGTATTGTTTCCCGCATACCAAACATGAAAAAGGCTTCACCCCTGTGTGAGATCTCTGATGTGTGACAAGTTCTGATTTAACTCTATAACCTTTCCCACATTCTAAACATGAATATGGCCTCTCCCCTGTGTGATTTCTCTGATGTTTAACAAGCTCTGATTTCTGGATAAAACATTTACCACATTCTGAGCATACATATGGCTTCTCACCTGTGTGAATTTTCTCATGGTTTAAAAGAGCAAATTTAACACTATAATGTTTTCCACACTGTGAACATGAATAGGGTTTCTCTCCTGTGTGACTTCTCTCATGTATAACAAGGTATGATCTATTCCTAAAACATTTCCCACATTCTGAACATGAAAATGGTTTCTCCCCTGTGTGAGTTAACTGATGTGTAGCAAGATCTGATTTCCGTTTAAAACATTTTTCACATTCCGAGCATGAAAATGGTTTCTCCCGTGTGTGAGTTATCTGATGTGTAGCACGTTCCCATTTATGTATAAAACATTTCCCACATTCTGAACATGAATACGGCTTTACTCCTGTGTGAATTTTCTGATGTTTAACAAGATCTGATTTCCGTTTAAAATATTTTCCACATTCTGAACAGGATAATTGCTTTTCCACTGTGTGAGTTGTTGGATGTTCACCTCTTCTGTGATCTTTCTTTTGCTTAACAGTTTGTGATGAATCAAGAGGTAGGTCGCACTGAGAACAATCAGAGGGTTGATTCTTGGTTTCAAAAGCTGAGGTTGTACACGGGACAATGGCATTATTTTGATAAGTGTCTTGTAAGATACCAAGATCATCTGCTTTAAAATCTGAAGATCTCAGGTGTCCATTTGAGCATTTGGTACAGTCATCTGTCAAGAATAAAAGTGACTTATTTTTTTAATATTTATTACATATATAAAGAAGGTCTGGCGCTGTATTAGCAAGTAGAAAATGTTTTATTGCTCTCATTATGGGAAACAAATTAAGAGGCTTGCAGGTCTGATACCTATTAATGGCGACCAAAAATAAAAGCAATGATGTTACATAGCAAGCTTTTGAGACAAACAGACATAGTGATGCTTGATAACTAAGTTGTTACATATGTTTGCTATGTAACAGCGATGCTTTTGTTTTTGTCAGCCAATTAAGAGTATCTTACCTGCAAGACTAATTATTTTTTCTCTTAAAGGGACATAATAAATAAGCCAGGGCCTCATTTCTTTAAGGCCTCATGCACACCACCGTTGTGCGGACCCATTCACTTCAATGGGGCCGCAAAAGATGCAGACATCAGTCCGTGTGCTGTCCGCATCCGTTTCTCTGTTCCGTGGCCCCGCAAAAAAAATATAACATTTCCTATTCTTGTCCGTTTTGTGGACAAGAATAGGGATTTCTACAATGGGCCGCCTGTTCCGTTCTGCAAATTGCGGAAGGAACACGGGCGGCTTCCGTGTTTTGCAGATCCTCAAAAAATGGAACGGTCGTGTGCATGAGGCCTAAGAGTCCAACAACCCCCCTCCCCCAAATCCTGACTTAGGCCTCTCACCCAGTTAAGCCAGTACTCTCTGCTCTGCACTGATGAGGGTCAATCACCGAGAAACATCTATCTGCAGATGAGGTGCTGGCTTATTTATTATCCAAATCATGTCTCAAGGCCTAGTTAAAGGGTCGAACATTGACTTATAGGATGGCTGCCTTACATCTGGTGGCATCAGAGGCAGAGCATGATAAGAGCTCATTTGCATCACTTTCTACTGAGAATTGCAGAGGAGCATGTATGGCCTTTAATCATCCTCACACCAATTGAGACGCTCTCCCCAAGGAGAGATAGTCCCCCTCCCCCAAATCCTGACTTAGGCCTCTCACCCAGTTAAGCCAGTACTCTCTGCTCTGCACTGATGAGGTGCTGTCTTATTTATTATCCAAGTCATGGCCTAGTTAAAGGGTCGAACATTGACTTATAGGATAGCTGCCTTACCTCTAGTGGCATCAGAGCCAGAGATTAAGAGCTCATGGCATCCCTAAAGCATGCATGAGCCCTAAGACAGGAGGGTGGCAAATGTTGCACATCTTGGTAATAGTGTATTTGTTTCTGAAACATTGGGTAAAATAGGTTGTTCCTGAGATTTTTAACATAGAGGGTCATTTACTATACTGAAATACACTTAAATTAGGCGTATTTCAGTCACAGATGCGACTTTGCCTCACTCACGGCAGGTTTAAAATTGTGGGCGTGGGGAAGAGGACGGGCCAGTAGGCCTGTCTCATTCACCGTTTTCTTCGCCTGTTTTAGGTGTAGAAAATGGTCTAAATGTAAGACAGCTCGGAAGCTGTCTTCCATTTACAAATGGCACTGGATGCACCGCAATTATGGAGAGGCCTGCGCCGCTTCAGAACTTCGGTGATCCACTGCCAGCACAGGGCCTTTATTAAGGCTACTTTCCCACTAGCGTTTTTCTTTTCCGGTATTGAGTTCCGTCCTAGGGGCTCAATACCGGAAAAAAAACTGATCAGTTTTATCCTAATGCATTCTGAATGGAGAGCAATCTGTTCAGTATGCATCAGTTCAGTCCCTCTTACGTTTTTTGGCCAGAGAAAATACCGCAGCATGTTGCAGTTTTCTCTCCGGCCAAAAATCCTCAACACTTGCCGGAATGCCAAATCCGGCATTAATTTCCATTGAAATGTAGTGCCGGCATTAATATATCTGCATTGACGGATCCGTTCTTCCGGTCCGCGCATATGCAGACCTTTAAATCTGTGAAAAAAATAAATACAGGATCCGTTTTTTCGGATGACAACCGGAAAGACTGATCCGGTATTGCAATGCATTTGTCAGATGGATCCGCATCCGGATACGTCTGACAAATGCATCCGTTTGCATCCAGATTGCCGGATCTGGCAGGCAGTTCCAGCGACGGAACTGTCTGCCGGAAACCTCTGCCGCAAGTGTGAAAGTACCCCAAGACTGGCATCTATAACGCCGGTCTTAATAAATGTGCCCTATAGTGAAGTGCAGCAAATTGTAGGCTTCTCAGCTAAAATGATTTCAGATGCTTTGAAATCATTCTTTGTGGCAACCAAAACCTGAAAGAGGCGGAAGGAAGCAGAGAACTTCTTTCCGAATGGATCAAAGAAGATCTGAAGTTACCAGTGAGTACTTCTACAATCAGAACATGATTAAGTGACAGTTATCAGCAAGAATTCCCTGCAAAGAGCAAAATTGTTCTTTTTGGGTATAGTGGCCACAGGCAGTACGTCAGAAGACCCTCAAGCACTGAATTCAAGCCACAGTACACTGTGAATCATAGTGGTGCAAAAATCATGATATTGATATATGATTTCTCATGGTGTTGGACCCATCTGTGGCATACGAGGAATCATGAATCAGTTTGATTTAGAGATGAGCTAATCTGTCAATCTGTTTGCTGAAATATAATTTTGGGCTATAATTATACCTGCTGAATGGTGAGCAAGTAAACGGCAAAGTGAGCAGAAGGGGTGCTTTCCAACATTTTAAACATTCGCCTGAAATAAACCACAAAAAATTGTGAATCGAACCTTTTTGACAAATGGGGACCGAATCTTGAACTGGTAGAACCAGTTTATTCATCCTTAGTTTGAATATATCAAAATTCTTGAGGAGATCGTGTTGCCTTATGCTGAAGAAGAAATGCCCTTGAAATGTTCACTGCTGCCATTGCACATTTTGGTTATTTGTAATGGCATCTTAGATTTTAACCAAGAGATTTTCATCCGCGACATAGTCTTATAGCGATCATATGGCAATATAATATTTAATTTAAGGGGTCATTTAATTTCGGTTTCCTTTGAATGGAATAAAGGCCAAGCTATAGGGATCCAGATAGGCCAGCTTCCTTATAGTCTGGCAGGCTTGGACCATGGTCCATAATAGTGGGTTGTCTTTTAAAGATTATGGAACTTCATAATATAAAGAAGAGGGGGATGATATAATTGATGCCGCTGTTGTCCCTACTGACAAATCTGGTGACCTCTTCGAAGGGCCTGAGTACGTGTCCTTGACCAGCTGCCAGTGCCTGACCTTAAGACAACACATGCTCCCTGCTGAGGTGATCTGATGCATGATAAAATCATTCACCGCTTTATGCTGCTGGTACAAACACTCCAGAATATGCAAGGTGGAATTCCAGTGAGTTGTAACATCACTGATCAAGAGGTGCAATGGCAGACAGTTCTGTCGCTGCAAGTCCAAGGAGGAGCTTGTTGCCACATAAAAATGGCTAAAATGCAAAGACAGTCTCCTGCACATTGCCAGCATCTTCTGCAAGCCACTGTACTTTTTCAAAAAGTATTGCACCACTAACTTTATCACATGCACCATGCAGGGAGGATGTGTTTTTTCCCCCAAATGCAATGCAGCCACAATCATCCAGCTATGGTCTCTGAGCACCTTGCCCAGTTGGAGTTGGTGGGGTGATAGCGATTTGCTACTTGATGCACTTCAGCAACTGATCAGCTCTGCAGCTATTCTGGCCCAGAGTGATCAGCTCTAACACCATATGGCAACGCTTCCCTTCACACATGCGATAGGAGGGAGTGGATGCAACACTCTGTGCTGTTTCTGATGGGGATCGGAGGATGTGCATGGAGGAGAACATGGGGGAAGCACATAAGCACCTAGTGTGGGAACCAGAACGACACTAACATGGAGGCGTCAAGAGGACCTGGCCTGATTGCTGTGGTGCTGTGTTGCCACTGCCACGCAAAACATTGACCCAGTGGGCACTGAAAGACATGTAGTGTCCCTGCCCATAACAGCTATTCTAGGCGTTCATTGTGGAATGCACCTTACCACACAGTGACAATTACAAGGAGCTGCCCGCCTTCTCCACCACGTGTGAATACAAGGCAGGGATGGCTTTTTTTGAAAAATAGTGGCGGCAAGGTATATTCCAGCGAGGCTGAGTGCACACCATTAGCTCCCTAAAGGCAGCAGGCTCTAAATGATACGGCAGCGACTGCACTGCCAGCAACTTAAAGGCTATGTACACTTTCTGGGGATTTTTTTTTTAAAGGTTGAATTTTACTCATTTCGGGCTAAAAATCCCTTTTTCAATTGGTCTTTATTAAAAATATTCAGCTGTTCTGTCACAAAGGGTAACTGTTTTTCTAGCTGTGTGAATCGTACTTTTTACTTTCACTTTGTGACAGTCATCTAATAAACGTTCACAATAAGTTACTAAAAGGTCATATACACTTATTTAAGCAACATGCTTATCAGTAAGAACAAAGCTATAATGAGTGTTTATAAGGTCAGATATAAGGAGCCGTCAGCTTAGCTGCCTGAAGGAACATAGTGAAAATTTTGATCCTGCTACTAGAGAAACTCAAGGCTGCACAAAGACAGAGGTTAAAAATTTGTAATAAAGACCAATTGAAAAAAATATTTTGTTTGTTTCCTGGCCACACATTCCATTATCAATTACTGTTAAAATTGCAAAGAAGGAGGAGTAGTCCGAGTAGGAGAATCAGAAGCTGATGAGGACAATAACAAGGACGCTGTTCTGTATGTGAATGCTGCTTGGCTGCCGCAAAGGAGACTGGGAGAAGGAGAACAGTCTTGCTAGTGGCCAGTTCTATTTTCCCACTGGATCTGGTGATGCCGTTTCATGTGCTCCAATAAAGCCATGGTGCTTATGTCTGTGTTTGCACAGCAACTTTTTTTTAAACAACTCAAATGTGAGTCTTCTCTGCTTTATTTAGTGGTTACTACTGACCCGGTCGGTTATTTGTAGGAATGTCCTCTGTACATTGCTCATCTTCCATCTCATATGGCTCTGTAACATATATAATGTTCAGATCTTCACCCGGATTCGCAAACTGAAATAAATAACGTAAAAGTCATCAGACGGTTGGAGAAGTTGTGTGGAATGTTTTATATGACCAGATAAGAACAGCAATTAGAATGATGACCAACAATGACCAAACAGCAGGAGTTATCTGACCAAAATATCTGCAGGTCTCCTGTAGAAATCCAACCTGTTGGTTCCTTATTCCAACCAGCAGTCTCCATAACCAGAAAAGATCCAGACAATCCTGCCATCTCCATCTTTCTCATTATACAATGATAAAACATAATACTGGGGGATAAAACAAGACTGAACACAAGATCTTCACAGCCTTCTACAGATCATAGTGGACATTTTATGAGACCATATCTCCATCTACCTGATCATCCTGTGGGACATTGTGATGTTCTTCTGAACCATCCTGTGGAAGAAGATGACTGGGACATCTCTCCAGTGTTCTTCTCTCTTCCTTAACTGTAGGAAACACATCCAGTGACTAAATTCATTCCTTACATACAGATAATGAGAGGACGTGGGGATTTAGTCATGTCTATTACCTGGTGATGTGAGAGGCCGGTTCATCATGACGTCCTTGTACAGATCTGTGTGTCCTTCTAAATACTCCCATTCCTCCATGGAGAAATAGACGGTGACATCCTGACACCTTATAGGAACCTGACAACACAATTATACAGTCATCACCCAGACCCCTTCATAGTTTCCTGTATAATATCCTAGCATTCCCAGCAGTGTCACCTCTCCAGTCAGCAGCTCAATCATCTTGTTGGTGATCTCTAGGATCTTCTCTCTATTGATTTCCTCATGTATCAGGGGGTGAGGTGGAAGCCCTGTGATTAGGCTCAGGGTTCTTCCCCATCCTTCAGACATAGGGACCTGACAATGCTCACTAGAGGTCTTCTTCACTACTGTGTAGTCCTGGGTTTGGAGAGACACAGTAATAAACATCACTCCATACATTTCCACAGTCCTTCGCCTCTCCAGTCATGTCCATCTGTCAGTAACCTAGATGAGATGATGTAATGTGACATCATCAGAACCTCTCACCTCTCCAGTAAGCTGGAAGAGGATCTCTAGGGTGAGATTTATTATACTCTCCGCCATCTTGTCCCTGTCTCTATCCATCCTTGACGGGTCAATCAGAAAAGGATCTTATATAGAAGATATCCACTGAGCAGATTCTATATTGTAGGAACCTGAATGGAGAGAACATAAGAATGTAAAATCCAAGAAAATACAATTTCTGTAGATATTAAAGGGGTTGTCCAGGCTTTTACTATCGATGACCTATCCTCAGGATAGGTCATTATTATCAGATCAGCGGTGGTCTGACACATGGCACCCCCATCTCCTCATACAGCTGATGGGCGGGGTTGCCAGGTGTCGGACCCCTGTCGATCTGATATTGATATCCTTTCCCGAGTATAGGTCATCAGTATCTTTTCCCAGATAAACCTTTGAATAATTAAAGCGACTGTCTAGTTTAAGAAAAAAAATACAATGTACAATCAGAAAAATAAAGAAATATTCTCCAGCATCCGTCAGTATTGGTCGTCTTTATTGTAGATCAGCATAACAGTACATGCTTCAATCTTCACCACCCTCCACCACAGGCTAACATGTACTGTTATGCCGATCTACAATAAAGACGACCAATACTGACTGATGCTGGAGAATATTCCTTTATTTTTCCGATTCCATGAATCCATCATGATGGCATACATATGGAGATTGACCCCTGACCGCTGTAAGTGCAGGAACAGAAAAAGGTTAAATTGTCCCCTCCCACCACCATTCCCCAGTGCCAGTGTTAATTGTGATATTTTGTATTTTGTCATACCCAACATGAAGTTTTCCTACTCTCGTTTATCAAGATATCTCAGAAAAAAAAAGAAAATTTAAATGTTTTTTTTTTTTTTGGGAAGGGTTTTATGTGCCGTCATGATGGATTCATGGAAACAGAATAACTGGTAAGACTAATTCCAATTTTCCATTTCACCACCATGATGGCATACATATGGAGACCTATCAGATCACCAAGCTTGAAGAACTTTACATGCAAAGGACAGATCTGCAGTACCCGATAAGTAAAACAGGCTAGGTCAGCGCTAAAGCCCACCCATTAGTGCCAGCGACGTCATCGGGAACACAGCTAGGCAGAAGCCTCCGCCTAGCAGTGTAAAAATATAAACAAAACAGCCCTTGCCCCGTGTGATACAGAGAGGGGCAAGAGAGAGCATTGGAGCATGAAATGCTCAGATGCTCCACTCAAAGGGAATGTCTGGATGAATAGGCAGATATGTACAGGTTCAGCTCTGAACCCGGACAATCCCTTTAAGAGTTGATATCACTTTATAAGATAGACCTTGGCGTTTCAGGATGTCGACTTCAGGATCCATTCTGTCGATTTGTAGAATTCTGGATGTAGATGAACGATAAGTCTCTGTGCCAGTATATCTTTCCTCTTCGGAAGAATCCAGGGTTCCAATAGTGACATTCTTTTCAGTAGTGGAAACCAGCTTCTTTTTGGCCAAAAGGGTGTAATCAGTATGAGTGTCGTCTTTTCTTGAAGAGCTTTCTGTATTAACCTTGGGATTAGGTGAAATGGCGGAAAGGCATACGCTAGATCCCAATCCCAGGTTTGTGAAAATGCATCTATTGCCCCTGGGTTGTCCCTGGGGTTTATAGAGCAGAATAGACCTTTTGTGCTTTCTTGATGCAAATAGGTCCACTGATGAAGAGCCCCATTTGTCTTTTATCATCATGAATATCTCCGGATTCAGTGACCGTGCTCCCTGATCTAATTTCTCTCTGCTGAGAAAATCCACTACTTGGTTCCGAGATCCCCTGAGGTGAACTGCTGTTATAGATTCCACTTTCTTTTCTGCCTAGGAGAAGATTATTTTCTTGGTATTTGAGGTTTGACAAAGTTATATTGTCTGATAATATTTTTATATGATGACCTTCAAGAATTCTTGGTGCTGATTTTAAAGTTTTCCATACCGCTCTTAGCTCTCGGTAGTTTGAGGACTGACTACTTACCGTATTTTTCGCTTTATAAGACGCACTTTTTTCCCCCAAAAGTAGGGGGGAAATGGCCGTGCGTCTTATAAAGCGAATACTTCGCTGGCCGCTATGCTGCACAGCGCGGCCAGCGAAGTATCAGTGACAGTGTGGAGGGAGGAGGCGGGGCCCGGTGCAGTGACTCTACTCTAATACACCGGGCCCCGCAACTGTTAAACATTCAATCTGATCTATAGCTAATAGTATATGCTCTGTACGGCTCTTACTGTAGTACCGTAAGTATAGCGCAGACCGGCATCTCCCTCGGTCACGCGCCGCTTGCCGCACCTCCTTCCTCATGCGCCGTCTGCTCCAGCTCCCTCTGTCATGCGCCGCCTGCCCCAGCTCCCTCTGTCATGCGCCGCCTGCCTGTTCATTCATAAAGTGAGATAAGCAGGCAGGCAGCGCATGACAGAGGGAGCTGGGGCAGGCGGCGCATGACAGAGGGAGCTGGAGCAGACGGCGCATGAGGAAGGAGGTGCGGCAAGCGGCGCATGGCGAGGGAGATGCCGGTCTGCACTATACTTACGGTACTACAGTAAGAGCCGTACAGAGCATATACTATTAGATATAGATCAGATTGAATGTTTAACAGTTGCGGGGCCCGGTGTATTAGAGTAGAGTCACTGCACCGGGCCCCGCCATGAGTGTCTCCGCCTCCTACCTCCACACTGATGCATCTGATGGGGGATCTGTGGATGACATAAGTGTCATGCACAGATCCCCCCCTCAGTGTCATGCACAGATCCCCCCTCAGTGTCATGCACAGATCCCCCCCTCAGTGTCATGCACAGATCCCCCCCCCTCAGTGTCATGCACAGATCCTCCCCCTCAGTGTCATGCACAGATCCCCCCCCTCAGTGTCATGCACAGATCCCCCCCCTCAGTGTCATGCACAGATCCCCCCCCTCAGTGTCATGCACAGATCCCCCCCCTCAGTGTCATGCACAGATCCCCCCCCTCAGTGTCATGCACAGATCCCCCCCCTCAGTGTAATGCACAGATCCCCCCTCAGTGTAACGCACAGATCCCCCCTCAGTGTAATGCACAGATCCCCCCTCAGTGTAATGCACAGATCCCCCCTCAGTGTAATGCACAGATCCCCCCTCAGTGTCATTCCCAGATCCCCCCTCAGTGTCATTCCCAGATCCCCCCTCAGTGTCATTCCCAGATCCCCCCTCAGTGTCATTCCCAGATCCCCCCCTCAGTGTCATTCCCAGATCCCCCCTCAGTGTCATTCCCAGATCCCCCCTCAGTGTCATTCCCAGATCCCCCCTCAGTGTCATTCCCAGATCCCCCCTCAGTGTCATTCCCAGATCCCCCATTAGTGTCATCCACAGATCCCCCCTCAGTGTCATTCCCAGATCCCCCATTAGTGTCATCCACAGATCCCCCCATAACAGTGCGTCATCCACAGATCCCCCCATAACAGTGCGTCATCAACAGATCCCCCCATAACAGTGCGTCATCCACAGATCCCCCCATAACAGTGCGTCATCCACAGATCCCCATAACAGTACATCATCCACAGACCACCATTAGTTCAAAAGCTACCAAAAGCACACCTTTTGGTTCAAAATATTTTTTCCTTATTTTCCTCCTCAAAAACCTAGGTGCGTCTTATGATCAGGTGCGTCTTATAAAGCGAAAAATACGGTATGTCTGTGGACCAAATGCCTTGATAGAATCTGTCCCCTATTCTTGCTCCCCATTCTGTCTTGCTTGCAACTGTCTGGACCTGTATGGATCGAGATCTTTTCCATACTACCCCTCGGGTAAGATTTATTGACCATGTCCACCAGTAAAGGGAAGTTTTTACATGTCACTGAATGGCAACTTTGGAATCTAGGGATGCCTGGCGTCTGTCCCACTTTTTTAGCAGCCATGATTAAAGGGTGCGAAAATTAGTCTGGCTCCAAGTTACAGAAGGTATGCATAATGTACCGGTAAGTAATCCCAGTAAGTTCATAGCTTCTCTAATAAAACACATCCTGTTTGTTATGACCAGCGGGTGAGAACCCGCGGCCCCACATGACCAACTCCCTCTGAGGGCAATGTCTAAGCACACCCCTCGTTCTTCACACAATACCTCTGATGGTGAGGAGAGACTTTCCCAAAGGGAGTACCAGGTGCAACCTCTGAGGGGAATCGGGACTAGAGTGTGAACCCACTGGACTGACCTGCAGGTGACACACTACACCCATGGATGCTGGAGGCCAGAGGCTGATCAGACAGAAGCATAGTCAAAGTATGAAGGCATAAGTCAGGGCAGGCGGCAGTCAGGCAAAGTCAGTAAACGTCGTGCAGCAGCAGGGTGGAGTTAGTAAGCCCGGCGCCCATACCTGCATGTGGGGACAGAATCGCAGGCATGGGAAGCGGAGTTAACACTTTTCCTCTGAAAAATTCGGATCTTCTGTTTCAGTGATGTTATCTTTACCTATGGAAGAAAGGATGTCTGTGTCTCTGAATATAGGATTATTTCCAAGAATCTTGCTCGTGTTGCCAGATGACGGCAAGACCTTTTTACATTTATTACCCATCCTAGGTCTGATATGGGGGACAAAATCCTTCACAGGTGGTAGTTTATCTGGTTCTCTGCGTTTCCTATGATTAGGAAATCGTCTAAATAGGGAATTATTATTGATCCTTCCTTTCTTAGGTATGCCATCATTTCCACAATGAGTTTGAACAGCCTGAGGGCAGATAATATGGCAAATGGGAGAGTGACAAACTGGAAATGAACTACCTTTCCTGCTGTGGTCATTGTAGGGACAGGAAACACTGGGGAACGGTGGGAGGGGGCAATTTCTCTGTTTCTGCCCCTACAGAGGTCAGGGGTCAATTACTGTCAAAATGGCAAAGAAGGAGGAGTAGTCCGAGTAGGAGAAGCAGAAGCTGATGAGGACAATAACAAGGACGCTGTTCTGTAGGTGAACGCTGCTTGGCTGCCGCAAAGGAGACTGGGAGAAGGAGAACAGTCTTGCTAGTGGCCAGTTCTATTTTCCCACTGGATCTGGTGATGCCGCTGCATGCTCCAATAAAGCCATGGTGCTTATGTCGGTGTTTGCACAGCAACTTTTTTTTAAACAACTCAAATGTGAGTCTTCTCTGCTTTATTTAGTGGTTATTACTCACCCGGTCGGTTATTTGTAGGAATGTCCTCTGTACTCTGCTCATCTTCCATCTCATATGGCTCTGTAACATATATAATGTTCAGATCTTCACCCGGATTCGCAAACTGTGATGGAAGTCCTGGAAGGCAGATTTTGATGGCCTTTTTTTTTTGTGACACCATGTCCCATTTGAAGAATGCACCCCTAGGAGTAGAAATTCCATAAAAGTGACCACATCTAAGAATTCAAAAGTGATTTTTACAAGCTTTATTAACCCTTTAGGCTTTCCATAAGATTTAATGGAGAATGGGAGATAAAACTTCAGAATTTCACTTTTTTTGGGAAGATTTTCCATTTTAATAATTTTTTTCCAGTAACAAAGCAAGGGTTAACAGCCAAACAAAACTCAACATTTATTACTCTGATTCTGCAGTTTACAGAAACACAGCAGGGCGCAGAAGGAAAGGAATGCCATACAGTTTTTGGAAGGCAGATTTTGCTGGATTGGTTTTTAGACACCATGTCCCATTTGAAGCCCCTGATGCATCCCTAGAGTAGAAACTCCAAAAAAGTGACCCCATTTTGGAAACTACGGGATAAGGTGGCAGTTTTGTTGGTACTATTTTAGGGTACATATGATTTTTGGTTGCTCAAAATTTTTATTCGGTTTCGATACCATAAAAAAGTATTGAGATACTCGATACCATGTGGAAAAAAAAACAAACAAAAAAAAAACACGTGCATTCCGCATTTTTAAAAAATGGCGAAACGCGCAGATATTTTTTATATTTTAATAGTTTGGACTTTTCGGGCGTGGCGATGTTTATTTATTTATTGTTTATATATTTTATATGTAAAATTGGGAAAGGGGGTGATTTATACTTAATATTTAGATGTTTTTTACTTTTTATTTAATAACTATTTCCCCCCCTTTAGGGGCTATGACCTGGATCTTTTAATCCCTTGTCCTATTCACCCTGATAGAGCTCTATTAGGGTGAATAGGATCTCCCATTGGAAACAATGTCCAGCTCACCTGCTGCCTCTATCCCGTGTATCAACTTCCTTGATGCACGGAGACCTTGGTAAGACCGTGAAATAGTAGAAATAAAGCGATGAATCCAGCATCGAAGTTAGAAAATATTGTGGGTTCCTTTATTCAGTATAGTACAGATCCATACAGTGACAGCATCACCTCAGTGTTCCGGTCACGACTAAGAACATGTTTGTTCGAAACGCGTAGACGTTCTTTTGGAACACTGAGGTGATGCTGTAACTGTATGGATCTGTACTATACTGAATAAAAGGAACCCACAATATTTTCTAACTTCGATGCTGGATTCATTGCTTTATTTCTATAGGATAGGATCTCACACTCTCCCTGCTGCTCTGTGTATAGTACACACAGCAGCAGGGAGATTACCATGGCAGCCAGGGCTTCAGTAGTGTCCTGGCTGCCATGGTAACTGATCGGAGCCCCAGAATTACACTGCTAGGGCTCCGATCAGAAGCTGCCACTGCCACCAATGAGGAGGAGGGGACCCTGTGGCCACTGCCACCAATGATTATAATACTGGGGGGGTTGAGGGGGCGGGCGCACTGCCACCACAATGATTTTAATGGGGTGGGGGGGGGTGCACTGCGCCACCAATGAAAATTAACCCTTAATACAGGAGGCAGGTACTGCCGCACCTGAGGGGTTAACTGCCGCTGATCACAGCTCCCTGTCAGACGCAGGGTGTCGGCTATGCGATTCTGCTGCCGGCACCTGCCTCCTGTATTAAAATTTAAAGACGACGTTATATGGGTTCGTACTTTGTTAAGTATTAGGCTACATAGAGCGGTGCCCAGGGATGTCCCAGCACTTGCTATTATTCCTGGGCGCCGCTCCTATGGAGCAGGACTGCAGGAGACGGTAATGGGGCACAGGGGCACAGCGGGCGAACGGAGCGGCGCCCAGGAATAATAGTAAGTGCTGGGACATTCCTGGGCGTCGCTCTGTGTAGCCTGCTGCTTAAAGTCCGGACCCATGAAAAGTACTATCATTGGTGGCGCAGTGCGCCCTCCCCTCCTCCGCCCCTCTCTCCTCATTGGTGGCAGCGGCAGCAGCAGCACAGGGGGGAAGGAGACACTGCTTCCTTCTCCCGTGCTGCTAAGGGAACATGAGCGCGCTGACAGCAGCTCGCTCATGTTCTGTGATACTAGACTGTGCAGCAGCGCAGCCCAGTATCGAAAAAATAGAAATCCCGGTATCGTAACGATACCGGAACAAAAGTATCGATTGGGTATCGAAATTTCGATACCTGCAACAACCCTACTCTATATTACACTATTTGTGAGGCAAAGTAACAAAAAATAGAAATTCTGAAATTTCATCTCCATTTGCCATTAACTCTTGTGGAACACTTAAACACATTGGTTAACAAAGTTTGTAAAATCAGTTTTGAATACCTTGAGGGGTGTAGTTTCTTAAATGGGGTCACTTTTTGAAGTTTCTACTCTAGGGGTGCATCAGGGGGGCTTCAAATGGGACATTGTGTCAAAAAACCAGTCCAGCAAAAACGGCCTTCCAAAAACCATATGGCGCTCCTTTCCTTCTGCACCCTGCCGTGTGGCCATACAGCAGTTTACGACCACATATGGGGCATTTCTGTAAACTACAGAATCAGGGCCATAAATATTGAGTTTTGTTTGGCTATTAACCCTTGCTTTGTTACGGGGAAAAAAAGGATTAAAATTAAACATTTGCCAAAAAATTGCTGTTTTGGCACAGTCTTTATTTTTTATTATTTACAACGTTCATCTGACAGGTTATATCATGTTAAAATGGTGTATGTGGCGCACAGGAGTGACTATTGACTAGGGATGAGCGAACCCGAACTGTATAGTTCGAGTTCGTACCGAATTTTGGGGTGTCCATGACACGGACCCGAACATTTTCGTAAAAGTCCGGGTTCGGGTTCGGTGTTCGGCGCTTTTGTTGGCGCTTTTTGAAAGGCTGCAAAGCAGCCAATCAACAAGCGTCATACTACTTGCCCCAAGAGGCCATCACAGCCATGCCTACTATTGGCATGGCTGTGATTGGCCAGAGCAGCATGTGACCCAGCCTCTATATAATCTGGAGTCACGTAGCGATGCACGTCACTCTGCTGATACAAGTGTAGGGAGAGGTTGCAGCTGCGACGTTAGGGCAAGATTAGGCAGTGATTAACTCCTCCAAAAGACTTCATTCAGTGATCGATCTACAGATGTGGATCATTGAACTGCTGCTATTCAATTGCTCAGTGTTTTTAGGCTGCCCAGAGCGTTTTTCAGTCACTTTTTTCTGGGGTGATCGGCGGCCATTTTGTGGCTTGCTTGTGCGCCAGCACAAGCTACCACCAAGTGCATTTAACCATCAATAGTGTGGTTATTTTTTGCTATATCCTACATCAGGGTCAAGCTTTCATCAAATGCATTTAACCATCAATAGTGTGGTTATTTTTTGGCCATATACTACATCTGGGGCAAGTTGAGCCTGTCACCCAGCGCCTAAAAAATAGGCCTCACATTTATATTCATCCAAATCTGTACTGTTTTAGCTGGTCAAGTTATTTTTAGTGACCGTCAAAGCACAGTTTTTGTTCTGGGTTGAAAAACAATTCCCAAATTTGCAATTCTCAAAATTAGTGGTTTCTGCTGTATCAGGCCTACTTTAAATCTATCCCTAAAAGGGTAGATTAGATTCAAGGTGCTGATAGGGTAATTCTCAAGAACTTAACACACACGCTACAGTGCAGATCCAAGTCTGATTCTGTGATTAAACGTATACCTGTCACCCAGCGCCTAAATAATAAGCCTCACATTTATATTCATCTAAATCTGTCATTACTGGTGTGCGTGTATTAGTGTAATACGACCTAAATAGATAGCCAGATAGACTTAGTGTTAGGTGTCTGTAAAAAAAAGGCCTGAATTTAAATTCAATACATTGGCCCGAATAATATTTTTCTTATTGTGGTGAACGGTAACAATGAGGAAAACATCTAGTAAGGGACGCGGACGTGGACATGGTCGTGGTGGTGTTAGTGGACCCTCTGGTGCTGGGAGAGGACGTGGCCGTTCTGCCACAGCCACACGTCCTAGTGAACCAACTACCTCAGGTCCCAGTAGCCAGCAGAATTTACAGCGATATTTTGTGGGGCCCAATGCCGTTCTAAGGATGGTAAGGCCTGAGCAGGTACAGGCATTAGTTAATTGGGTGGCCGACAGTGCATCCAGCACGTTCACGTCATCTCCCACCCAGTCTTCTGCAGAAAGCGCACAGATGGCGCATGAAAACCAAGCCCATCAGTCTGTCACATCACCCCCATGCAGATGAGGGAAACTGTCTGAGCCTCAAGTTATGCAGCAGTCTCTTATGCTGTTTGAAGACTCTGCTGGCATGGTTTCGCAAGGGCATCCACCTAGCCCTTCCCCAGGGGTGGAAGAGATAGAATGCACTAACGCACAACCACTTATGTTTCCTGATGATGAGGACATGGGAATACCCCCTCAGCACGTCTCTGATGATGATGAAACACAGGTGCCAACTGCTGCGTCTTTCTGCAGTGTGCAGACTGAACAGGAGGTCAGGGGTCAAGACTGGGTGGAAGACGATGCAGGGGACGATGAGGTCCTAGACCCCACATGGAATGAAGGTCGTGCCACTGACTTTCACAGTTCGGAGGAAGAGGCAGTGGTGAGACCGAGCCAACAGCGTAGCAAAAGACAAAGAGGGAGCAGTGGGCAAAAGCAGAACACCCGCCGCCAAGAGACTCCGCCTGCTACTGACCGCCGCCATCTGGGACCGAGCACCCCAAAGGCAGCTTCAAGGAGTTCCCTGGCATGGCACTTCTTCAAACAATGTGCTGACGACAAGACCCGAGTGGTTTGCACGCTGTGCCATCAGAGCCTGAAGCGAGGCATTAACGTTCTGAACCTTAGCACAACCTGCATGACCAGGCACCTGCATGCAAAGCATGAACTGCAGTGGAGTAAACACCTTAAAAACAAGGAAGTCACTCAGGCTCCCCCTGCTACCTCTTCTGCTGCTGCTGCCGCCTCGGCCTCTTCTGCTGCTGCCGCCTCGGCCTCTTCTGCTGCTGCCGCCTCGGCCTCTGGAGGAACGTTGGCACCTGCCGCCCAGCAAACATGGGATGTACCACCAACACCACCACCTCCGTCACCAAGCATCTCAACCATGTCACACGGCAGTGTTCAGCTCTCCATCTCACAAACATTTGAGAGAAAGCGTAAATTCCCACCTAGCCACCCTCGATCCCTGGCCCTGAATGCCAGCATTTCTAAACTACTGGCCTATGAAATGCTGTCATTCAGGCTGGTGGACACAGACAGCTTCAAACAGCTCATGTCGCTTGCTGTCCCACAGTATGTTGTTCCCAGCCGCCACTACTTCTCCAAGAGAGCCGTGCCTTCCCTGCACAACCAAGTATCCGATAAAATCAAGTGTGCACTGCGCAACGCCATCTGTGGCAAGGTCCACCTAACCACAGATACGTGGACCAGTAAGCACGGCAGGGACGCTATATCTCCCTAACTGCACACTGGGTAAATGTAGTGGCGGCTGGGCCCCAGGCGGAGAGCTGTTTGGCGCACGTCCTTCCGCCGCCAAGGATCGCAGGGCAACATTCTTTGCCTCCTGTCTCCTCCTCCTCCTACTCAGCTTCCTCCTCCTCTTCTTCCACTTGCTCATCCAGTCAGCCACACACCTTCACCACCAACTTCAGCACAGCCCGGGGTAAACGTCAGCAGGCCGTTCTGAAACTCATATGTTTGGGGGACAGGCCCCACAACGCACAGGAGTTGTGGCGGGGTATAGAACAACAGACCGACGAGTGGTTGCTGCCGGTGAGCCTCAAGCCCGGCCTGGTGGTGTGCGCACAATTGACGCACATCCCTTGCCTGGCGCATGTGCTGAATTTGGTGGTGCAGAAGTTCATTCACAACTACCCCGACATGTCAGAGCTGCTGCATAAAGTGCGGGCCGTCTGTTCGCGCTTCCGGCGTTCACACCCTGCCGCTGCTCGCCTGTCTGCGCTACAGCGTAACTTCGGCCTTCCCGCTCACCGCCTCATATGCGACGTGCCCACCAGGTGGAACTCCACCTTGCACATGCTGGACAGACTGTGCGAGCAGCAGCAGGCCATAGTGGAGTTTCAGCTGCAGCACGCACGGGTCAATCGCACTGCGGATCAGCCCCACTTCACCACCAATGACTGGGCCTCCATGCGAGACCTGTGTGCCCTGTTGCGCTGTTTCGAGTACTCCACCAACATGGCCAGTGGCCATGACGCCGTTATCAGCGTTACAATACCACTTCTATGTCTCCTTGAGAAAACACTTAGGGCGATGATGGAAGAGGAGGTGGCCCAGGAGGAGGAGGAGGAAGAGGGGTCATTTTTAGCACTTTCAGGCCAGTCTCTTCGAAGTGACTCAGAGGGAGGTTTTTTGCAACAGCAGAGGCCAGGTACAAATGTGGCCAGACAGGGCCCACTACTGGAGGACGAGGAGGTGGAGGAGGATGAGGATGAAGCAGGTTCACAGCGGGCTGGCACCCAACGCAGCTCGGGCCCATCACTGGTGCGTGGCTGGGGGGAACACAGGACGATGACGATACGCCTCCCACAGAGGACAGCTTGTCCTTACCTCTGGGCAGCCTGGCACACATGAGCGATTACATGCTGCAGTGCCTGCGCAACGACAGCAGAGTTGCCCACATTTTAACGTGTGCGGACTACTGGGTTGCCACCCTGCTGGATCCACGGTACAAAGACAATGTGCCCACCTTACTTCATGCACTGGAGCGTGATAGGAAGATGCGCGAGTACAAGCGCACGTTGGTAGACGCGCTACTGAGAGCATTCCCAAATGTCACAGGGGAACAAGTGGAAGCCCAAGGCGAACGCAGAGGAGGAGCAAGAGATCGCCAACGCAGTTGTGTCACGGCCAGCTCCTCTGAGGGCAGGGTTAGCATGGCAGAGATGTGGAAAAGTTTTGTCACCACGCAACAGCTAACTGCACCACCACCTGATACGGAATGTGTTAGCAGGAGGCAACATTTCAATAACATGGTGGAACAGTACCTGTGCACACCCCTCCACGTACTGACTGATGGTTCGGCCCCATTCAACTTCTGGGTCTCCAAATTGTCCACGTGGCCAAAGCTGCCTTTTATGCCTTGGAGGTGCTGGCCTGCCCGGCGGCCAGCGTTTTGTCTGAACGTGTATTCAGCACGGCAGGGGGCGTCATTACAGACAAACGCAGCCGCCTGTCTACAGCCAATGTGGACAAGCTGACGTTCATAAAAATGAACCAGGCATGGATCCCACAGGACCTGTCCATCCCTTGTGCAGATTAGACATTTATAACTACCTCCCCTTAACCATATATTATTGTACTCCAGGGCACTTTCTCATTCAATCCTATTTTTATTTTCATTTTACCATTATATTGTGGGGCAACCCAAAGTTGAATGAACCTCTCCTCTGTCTGGGTGCCGGGGCCTAAATGTGTGACAGTGGCCTGTTCCAGTGGTGGGTGACGTGAAGCCTGATTCTCTGCTATGACATGAAGACTGATTCTCTGCTGACATGAAACCAGATTCTCTGCTATGGGACCTCTCTCCTCTGCCTGGGTGTCTGGGCCTAAATATGTGACAGTGGCCGCCTGTTCCAGTGGTGGGTGACGTGAAGCCTGATTCTCTGCTATGACATGAAGACAGATTCTGTGCTGACATGAAGCCTGAATCTCTGTTATGGGACCGCTCTCCTCTGCCTGGGTGCCTGGGCCTAAATATGTGACAATGGACTGTTCCAGTGTTGGGTGACGTGAAGCTTGATTCTCTGCTATAACATGAAGACTGATTCTGTGCTGACATGAAGCCAGATTCTCTGTTACGGGACCTCTCTCCTCTGCCTGGGTGCCTGGGCCTAAATATGTGACAGTGGACTGTTCCAGTGTTGGGTGACGTGAAGCTTGATTCTCTGCTATGACATGAAGCCAGATTCTCTGCTATGGGACCTCTCTCCAATTGATATTGGTTAATTTTTATTTATTTTATTTTTATTCATTTCCCTATCCACATTTGTTTGCAGGGGATTTACCTACATGTTGCTGCCTTTTGCAGCCCTCTAGCTCTTTCCTGGGCTGTTTTAAAGTTCGGGTCCCCATTGACTTCAATGGGGTTCAGATCCCGAACCCGAACATTTCCAGGAAATTTGGCCTAACTTCTCGAACATCCAGGTGTTCGCTCAACTCTACTATTGACCAATAGAGGTGCACTCAGTAAAGAGGACTCACCCTGTCCCCTTATAAATAGAGAACATGAAACAAAGTGGAACTGGGCACTCTCAGGATATCTGTACCATAAGGGATTTATTAACACATAAAATTTAAATAAATAAATAATATCAATGAGCGCAACCTATGATATAAAATGGCACCCTAATATAATAGTGTAGAACAAACTAAATCAGCAAAAAAATTATTTAATGCAATATATAAAAGTCAATATGAGTCTGGTGGGTTTGGTATCGATGAAATGAATAAAGTAAATAAGCTCCAATGCCAGATAGTCCCAAAGATAAATAGTAGCAGCAGAAGTAACAATGTCCTGTGATAAGGCCAAAGCGATACACTGGTACGAATACCATAAAATGGTCCTGTGTGACACAGTGGAAACAATTTGTGCAAACAAAAGTAGCGGCGTCCCGCTATATGCAGTTAACAGCGGCGTCCCACTGGAATATTTTCACTGTGATCGTGATAAAAGTCCTGCCGGAAAAGATTGAAATAGTCTTACCGTGTCCCTTTTGCGTCCCAAAGTCGCTCAACTGGTCCTGTGCCTGTAAAGACCACTGTTCTACGAGCGTTGTTCGTCCTCATTATCCCATGCTGGCAATTGTTTGACACGTGCAGCTAGACTCTCACTTAGGTTACCGGTCTTACGCTGTATTATTCAAACTCCCATTCGCGCAGCGGACGATGTCTTTGTGCAAATCCGGCAGGCTATTCGCGTTTATCGGGTGGTCCTGTCCTAGCTAGACACGTTTCAGGGTATCAGGTCACCCCTTCCTCAGGTGACAAAACAAATGTTTTTTTAGCACAGTTTTTATTTTATTTTTTTGACAGTGTTCCCCTGAGGGGTTATGTCATATGATATTTTTATAGAGCCGGTGATTATGGACGTGGCGATACCTAATATGTATACTTGTCTCATGTAGGTGCTCATTTTTTGAGGGATAAGGTGACGGTTTGATTCACTATTTTGGCGTATATATACTATTTTGGCGTACCTACGACTTTTTTTGATGACTTTTATTACCTTTTTTGGGAAGTAAGGTGGGCAAAATTTCAATTTCATCATAGTTTTTATTTTTTTATGGCGTTCACCGTGCGGGGAAAGTAACTTAACGTTTTATAGATCAGGTCATTACGGACGCGGTGATATCAAACATGTGTAGGAAATGTTATTTTTTTAATCAGTGATAAATGTGTATTTTTTCACATTTTTTGGACCCAGACCCACTTGGTTCTTGAAGATCCTTGGTCCTTGAAGATCCAGTGGGTCTGATGTCTGTATAATACAATACACTATATAGTGTACTGTACTGTATTTTCACTTTACTTAGTCTGATCAGACTTCTGCCTTTAGCAGAAGTCTAATCAGCACCATGGACAGCCTATGATCAGTACCATGGACAGCCGGATGCCTGTGAATGCGTCCGGTTGCCATGGTAACCATCACTCGCTGCCACAACTGAGCAGCGGGTGATGGGGAGGGAGGGGGACCCCCCCTTTCCCATCGGAGGCTGAAAAGGCACAGCAGCCCCCGATGGGAGAGGGAGGGAGCTCCCTCCCTGTTAACCTCTTCCATACAGTGGTGGTCCCTTCGGACCGGGGCATGGAAGGGGTTAAACGGCTCACATCTATGCCAGCACAGATGTCAGCCGTTTCAAGCAGAGTGTCATCAATGTACTGACACTCTGCTAAAACCGCTCGGCCATCCTGAGAGAGGGGGCGGGCGGATGATCGCTGTTCCTATGATAGAGCAGAACAGCGACCGTCACCAGTGCAGTGCGAACAAAGCCTAACAAACACCTCAGCTGCTGCAGAACATCATGAGAGTGACTAGAGAACTACAAGTCTCATCGTGAACAGCTCAGGCAGTGGAGGAGTAAGAGGAGAGAACTACAACTCCCAGCACGTCCAGGCTATAATTATGGAACATAAGTTGAGATTACAGGGAGAGGCTACAAGAGGAGAGGACTACAACTCCCAGCATTACCAGAATGTTATTATATGACATCAGTGGACATTATAACAGAAGAGAACTACAACTCTCAGCATGCCCAGGCTATTATACATCGGTGGATAGTATGACTGGAGAGGAGTACAACTCCCAGCATGTCCAGATGGATATTGTAAAGAATCTGTGAACATTGCATAGTGGGGATACAGTAGGACAGAACTACTACTCCCAGTATTGGGATGTTATGGGCTCTCCCAGGACCCTGCTCACCTCTCCTCCCCAGGCAGTTCACTACTTTTTCCTCTCCACTGCTGAGCGCCAGCTCCCTGATCACATGACACATGATACATGTAATTGTGGGCGGGGCTTTCCTGCACAGGAAGGGGGGGCCCTTCCTTCTTGGGGCCTTTTGCAGCTGCCTCTATTACAGATACACCACTGCTTGTGGCTTATAGAAGACAGGGAGGTAAAACAACGTAATCACCTAAGCTGGTTTGGTCCTGAAAAACTCATATCCAAAAAACTACGGGTCACCGTCCAGGACAAACTTCCTCCAGTCCTCAGAAGGCGGATTCTGTCCTCACTGACCGAGGAGTCTCCAGGGACATGTTATACAATCCTTACCTGACAGACGATGGCGGTGACTGGACACCTACCTCCTCCTGCACCGCTGGACACTGCATCTATGGGGGAGACTAGTGGGCTAAAGGACCTTTCATGATGTCATGACCGTCTGACCATATGTGGGAGGAGTCAGGCTCCACCCTGTGCTGCTGGGGCAGGTAAAGGACCTGTGGTGATATCATGACCATATGTGGGAGGAGTCAGGCTCCAGGCTGTGCTACTGGAGGAGGTAAAGGACCTTTCATGATGTCATGACCGTCTGACCATATGTGGGAGGAGTCAGGCTCCAGGCTGTGCTGCTGGAGGAGGTAAAGGACCTTTCATGATGTCATGACCGTCTGACCATATGTGGGAGGAGTCAGGATCCAGGCTGTGCTGCTGGGGCAGGTAAAGGACCTGTGGTGATATCATGACCATATATGGGAGGAGTCAGGCTCCAGGCTGTGCTGCTGGAGGAGGTAAAGGACCTTTCATGATGTCATGACCGTCTGACAATATGTGGGAGGAGTCAGGCTCCAGGCTGTGCTGCTGGGGCAGGTAAAGGACCTGTGGTGATGTCATGACCAGGGGCGTAGCTATAGGGCAGTGATGTCGAACCTTTTAGAGGCTGAGTGCCCAAACTGCAACCCAAAACCCACTTATTTATCGTAAAGTACCAACACGGCAATTTAACCCGAATACTATAGTTCAATATAGTATATTTTCCATGTACTTTATCATTTAGCTATTAAAGACTGTCTACATTCAGGGCCCTGCCTGTGCTGTTCATAGTGCGCCCTCTGCTGATGAATGGCAGGAAAAGTCTAAGGCATATTGGTACACCATAGACTTTTTTCACAGTGCGGGTGCCCACAGAGAGGGCTCTGAGTGCTGCCTCTGGCACCCGTGCCATAGGTTCGCCATCACTTCTATAGGGGGTGTAGAGGTAGCAGTCGCTACCGGGCCCAGGACCCGAGGGGGCCCAAAGACCCTTGTGCCGCATAAGACGACACCCGTATTATAGAAAGTGCATGCTGGTCAAGTTACACCTCTGGCTGGAAGGTGGCCTCAGGCAGCATGAAGGCTATGTGCTTCCCTGGCCACAAAGCACTGAGGGAAGGGGGGCCCAAGCTGAACTCTTGCACCAGGGCCCATGAGCCTTTAGCTACGCCCCTGGTTATGACCATGTGACCATATGTGGGAGGAGTCAGGCTCCAGGCTGTGTTGCTGGGGCAGGTAAAGGACCTTTCATGATGTCATAACCGTGTGACCATATGTGGGAGGAGTCAGGCTCCAGGCTGTGCTGCTGGGGCAGGTAAAGGACCTGTGGTGATGTCATGACCGTGTGACCAAGAGTGGGAGGAGTCAGGTTCCAGGCTGTGTTACTGGAGGATGTAAAGGACCGTTCATGATGTCATCATGACCATGTGATCATATGTGGGAGAAGTCATAAATCAAATAAGCAGGTGCTGGTACCATCTGAGTGATGTGTATGTAGCAGAGCTGTCTCTGTGTGATGTGTATGTAGCAGAGCTGTCTCTGTGTGATGTGTATGTAGAGGAGCTGTCTCTGTGTGATGTGTATGTAGAGGAGCTGTCTGTGTGTGATGTGTATGTAGCAGAGCTGTCTCTGTGTGATGTGTATGTAGCAGAGCTGTCTCTGTGTGATGTGTATGTAGCGGAGCTGTCTCTGTGTGACGTGTATGTAGCGGAGCTGTCTCTGTGTGACGTGTATGTAGCAGAGCTGTCTCTGTGTGATGTGTATGTAGAGGAGCTGTCTCTGTGTGATGTGTATGTAGAGGAGCTGTCTCTGTGTGATGTGTATGTAGCGGAGCTGTCTCTGTATGATGTGTATGTAGCGGAGCTGTCTCTGTGTGATGTGTATGTAGCGGAGCTGTCTCTGTGTGATGTGTATGTAGCGGAGCTGTCTCTGTGTGATGTGTATGTAGCAGAGCTGTCTCTGTGTGATGTGTATGTAGAGGAGCTGTCTCTGAGTGATGTGTATGTAGCGGAGCTGTCTCTGTGTGATGTGTATGTAGCGGAGCTGTCTCTGTGTGACGTGTATGTAGCGGAGCTGTCTCTGTGTGACGTGTATGTAGCGGAGCTGTCTCTGTGTGACGTGTATGTAGCGGAGCTGTCTCTGTGTGACGTGTATGTAGCGGAGCTGTCTCTGTGTGACGTGTATGTAGCAGAGCTGTCTCTGTGTGATGTGTATGTAGCAGTGCTGTCTCTGTGTGATGTGTATGTAGCAGAGCTGTCTCTGTGTGATGTGTATGTAGTGGAGCTGTCTCTGTGTGATGTGTATGTAGTGGAGCTGTCTCTGTGTGACGCCCTGCGCTGATCTCTCCGACCCCCGTGGCTCAGGTAGTAGTGTCCTGGTGGTTCCCCTGCAATGAACTCCAGATCTTTGCACAGGGGTTAAAGGGTTAATACCAGGGGACGGCCAGGATTGGGATTAGCCGTAGCCATATTCGTCCGGTAGACGCGGTGGTACCACAACCACTACTAACACCTTCTAGGTTTATTGGAAGGACCATGAGAGGCCAGCACTTGTCTTGAGTCTTGTATCTGGAAGGTTAGGACCCTCTTATGTCATTATTAGCTTAACAAATAAGGAATATTGAGAACATCCTGATGTAGGGGGTTTTACTTATTAAGGAGGAAGGATATTGATACTTTGGAGAGAGTTCAGAGAAGAGCTACTAAACTGGTACATGGATTGCAGGATAAAACTTACCAGGAAAGATTAAAGGACCTTAACATGTATAGCTTGGAAGAAAGAAGAGACAGAGGGGATATGATAGAAACTTTTAAATACATAAAGGGAATCAACTCGGTAAAGGAGGAGAGAATATTTAAAAGAAGAAAAACTACCACAAGAGGACATAGTTTTAAATTAGAGGGGCAAAGGTTTAAAAGTAATATCAGGAAGTATTACTTTACTGAGAGAGTAGTGGATGCATGGAATAGCCTTCCTGTAGAAGTGGTACCTGCAAATACAGTGAAGGGGTTTAAGCATGCATGGGATAGGCATAAGGCTATCCTTCATATAAGATAGGGCCAGGGGCTATCCATAGTACTCAGTATATTGGGCAGACTAGATGGGCCAAATGGTTCTTATCTGCCGACACATTCTATGTTTCTATGTAACCCTATATGTTTGTTAGAATGGTAAATACAGGATACAATGTAGCTCTATGGAGATACTGACTTTAAAAGGGGCTTTGTCTTATGACATTGGGAGAGCACTGTTGCTCTCTACACACACACATTCACACATACACGTTACTTTGGGGAACCGACCATTTAGTGGGCTCACCAGGAGCACTATGTCTGCCCACCTGGACCACTGCTGCTCCTATATGGCCTCTTCAAGCCTCCGGCGGCTACGGTCTGCATCATCTCCGGCGGCTATGGTCTGCATCGCCGCTTCCCCCGCGTTATGAAAGGGCCCTTAAAGCGAACCTTTCACCTGGATTTCACTTAATAAACTATCAAAAGTACCTTATAGATCATCCTCATTGTGTTAGCACACGGTCTTGTCCCGCTTTTCTGTGATGTATATGCATGAAAAAAATCGCCTTATAAAGTCCTCGTCTCCAGCTCCTGAAGTCACGGTAGAAGTCAAGGGGGTAGCCCTTCCCTCACTCCAGGCTGTAACTCCCCTGCCCTAACCCCGCCTCTAAGCAGTCTAACTGACACCCGGCTCAGTCGCCGGGACCGCGCTTGTACAGGCGGCGCATGCGCCGTCGGACTCAAGCGCGATCCTGTAACTGAATCGCGCATGAGGAAGAGAAGACAGGCAGGCATCGGGGACGGCGCATGCGCGATTCAGTTACAGGATCGCACTTGAGTCCGATGGCGCATGCGCCGCCTGTACAAGCGCGGTCCCGGCGACTGAGCCGGGTGTCAGTTACACTGCTTAGAGGCGGGCTGCTTAGAGGCGGGGTTAGGGCAGGGGAGGTTCAGCCTGGAGTGAGGGAAGGGCTACCCCCTTGACTTCTACCGTGACTTCAGGAGCTGGAGAAGAGTACTTTATAAGGCGATTTTTTCATGCATATACATCACAGAAAAGCGGGACAAGACCGTGTGCTAACACAATGAGGATGATCTATAAGGTACTGGTGATAGTTTATTAAGTGAAATCCAGGTGAAAGGTTCGCTTTAAGTTAGGGCTCATGCACATGACCATGTTTTTTGTCCACATCTGATCCACATTTTTTGCCGTCCCGTTCAATGGCGCCACCGTGTGTTGTCCACATCCGTATGTCCGTTCCACAGCACCCACAAAAAATAGGGGACTTTCAGGGGAATTACATGTGAGGTCACGGTGTGAGCAGTAGGTGGGCCGCGGTAAGTACAGTCCTGGTCACTCACGGCTACGTCGTCCCTGGGCAGTGATGAGGAGAACGGCACAGGAATTCTCTGGGGCACACTCTGGTGGCCAGATGGTGGTTCGAGGTGCCCGCGATGGTCTGTATTAATGTGCCTATGGCAAGGTCCCTTGTAGTGGTGACGCCAGTACCTTTTGTGGTGGTACAACCATTGACTGTAGTGTTAACTGAAGAATTGGAGACTGAGACAAGGATGGTGCAATCCAGTTTAGAACTCTGGTAACGATTACATCCAAGTATAAAACGTCTCTAGTACATCCAGATTTGAAATACAGTCTCTTCAAGATGGACAGAGGTAAAGCTGCAAGAGGTCCTCTGCTCACAGGTGTGATGTCTGTCTCTCAGGCCATTCATGATAAAGGTTAGAGGACTTCTAGGCTGGTCCCTGGTATCCCAGTGCAGGTTAGCGAGGCTGCCGGAGGCTGGTAAATCCTTCACTTTTAACTACAAAGGTCCTAAGGCGCGTACAGCGATGGCCGTAACCCTTTGTTTCTTTGGTGCTTTCTGGATTAATATCCTTTCCTGAAGCTAAACTTCTAGCTGATGTCCACTAGCTCTTAGCAGAGTTCTGAGCTGGATGTGGACCACTTCAGCTCAGGGCTGAAGACTCACTAGAAGGCCTCACCGTTGTTGTGTTCCGTCCCGCAAAATGGGGTTCCGTGATCCGTTTCCGTTTTTGTTTCCGTGTGTCTTCCTTTATTTTTGGAGGATCACCAGACATAAAGGAAAGTAAAAAAAAAGTCTAAGTCAAGTTTGCCATGCAAATGATAGGAAAAAAACGGACGCGGATGACAATCTTGTGTGCCTCCGCGTTTTTTTTCACGGTCCCATTGACTTGAATGGGTCCGCGAACCGTTTTCCGTGAAAAAAAATAGGACAGGTTATATTTTTTGGACGAACTGGAACCACGGATCACGGACACGGATGACAAACGGTGCATTAGCCGAGTTTTCAACGGACCTATTGAAAGTCAATGGGTCCACAGAAAATCATGAAAAACTGAACGGACACGGAATAAAACAACGGTCATGTGCATGAGGCCATAGGCTGGGTTCACGTTTTGGCTCAGGATGCGTCCCGATGCATTGCGGCAAACACGCGCGAGTAGGTACCCAATTACAGTCAGTTTTGACTGCGATTGCGTTCCGTTGTTCAGTTTTTATCGCGCAGTTGCAATGCATTTTGCACGCGCGTGATAAAAAACTGAATGTGGTACCCAGACCCGAACTCCTTCACTGAAGTTCAGGTTTGGGTTCAAGGTTGTGTAGATGTCATTATTTTCCCTTATAACATGGTTATAAGGGAAAACAATAGCATTCTTTAATACAGAATGCTTAGTAGGTGGTCATCTGAGGGTTAAAAAAATAACTCACCATTTTTTGTGGTCTAAAATCTCTGCAAACATCAAGGACTATGTAGCTTCTTGGTACCACCTGTGCCCAGAATAAGACTCCTACAGAAAAACGTACAGGCGTCTGATCCGCCATCGCAGCACATTGCTATGGATTCAATCAGAATGCATGTTAATCTGGTAGTGGCCAATCAGGTGGCCTCCGTTCTGCTAGTCTTCTGACCAACTTGTTCATAAAACACAGGCTACCTTTACACAGCTGGATGTCACATTGGATTTTTCCTCCGCTTAAGGCCTCTTTCACACTACCGTATGGCTATTTCAGTGTTTTGCGGTCCGTTTTTCACGGATCCGTTGTTCCGTTTGTTTTTTGTTTCCGTTGATATTCAGTTTCGGTTCCGTTTTTCCGTATGGCACATACAGTATGCAGTAATTACATAGAGAAAATTGAACGTGATTTGGGGCCAAATATAGGACATGTTCTATCTTTCAACGGAACGGAAATACGGAAACGGAATGCACACGGAGTACATTCAGTTTTTTTTGCGGACCCATTGAAATGAATGGTTCCGTATACGGACCGTATACGGAACACAAAAAACGGCCCGCAGAACGGAAACAAAAAACGGTAGTGGGAAAGAGGCCTAACATCCACAATACCACGGGCAAGTGGAATGCATTAAGCGGGCTCTAGTTAACTTTTTCTGAAACTTATCTGTACACCAAAATGACGAGGTTTCATTACTTCTTTGGGCTAAATTCTCTTACCTTAACCGTCCTGGTGAGTCGACAAGAACCACTCTTCCACTTTTTCTGACTTCAGCAAGTGACAATTCTCATGGAGGCACTTACTAATACTCCTTTGCTGGTTTGATTCATTTTTTGATCATTTCTATGGTTACGGCCACTTCGGCAGCTGCTTTTGTGTGCCTATGCGCACTCCTACAGTCCTGGCCACCGGAGAGGGTGGGGCTTTTTCCTATAGTGTGCAAGCACGGCCACCGCTGATGGATTGCAGAGTGGTCCTAACCCCTGGATATGAGCAGTGTAGAATGTGATGGAAACCTGAATGAAGCCAGCAAAGGAGGCCCTGAATCCAGCCATGTACAAAGATCCTTACACAAGAGCACAATTGGACGCCATTGTTAGTTTTTCTCAGAACAGCAAAATATAGTATTGAAAACATTCCATCAAATCTGAGTCTTCTTTGTTTTATTTAGTGGTTACTACTCACCTGGGCGGTTATCTGTAGGAATGTCCTCTCTACTCTGCTCATCACCCCTCACATATGTCTCTGTAACATATATAATGTTCAGATCTTCACCCGGATTCACAAGCTGTGAAAGAAATAATGTAGAAGTCATCAGACGGTTGGAGAAGTCTTTTAGTAGGTTTTATATGACCAGAGAAGATCAATATTTAACATGACTTATTTAGCAGGAGTTATCTGACCCAAATATCTGCAGGTCTCCTGTATAAATCCAACTTTTCAAAAATAGTGAGAAGATTCAGACATGTAATGTCTATGGTCAGCTATAATCCTGCCATATCCGCCTCTCATTATAAAAGGATAAAACATATAAATACTGGTGGATAAAACAAGATCTTCACAGCCTCTACAGATCATAGGGGACATTTCATGAGATCTTATCTCCCTCTACCTGATTATCCTGTGGGACATTGTGATGTTCTTCTGACCCATCCTGTGGAAGAAGAGGACTGGGACATCTCTCTGGTGTTCTTCTCTCTTCCTTAACTGTAGGAAACACATCCAGTAACTGAATTCATTCCTTACATACAGATAATGAGAGGACGTGTGTATTTAGTCATGTCTATTACCTGGTAATGTGAGGGGCTGGTGATCCTCCATCATGACGTCCTTGTACAGATCTTTGTGTCCTTCTAAATACTCCCACTCCTCCATGGAGAAATAAATGGTGACATCCTGACACCTTATAGGAACCTGACAACACAATGATACAGTCATTACCCAGATCCCTTCATAGCATTCCTGTATAATGTCCCAGCATTCCCAGCTGTGTCACCTCTCCAGTCAGCAGCTCAATCATCTTGTTGGTGAGTTCCAGGATCTTCTCTCTATTGATTTCCTCATGTATCAGGGGATGAGGTGGAGGCCCCGTGATTAGGCTCAGGGTTCTTCCCCGTCTTTCAGACACAGGGTCCTGGCAGCGCTCACTAGAGGTCTTCTTCACTACTGTGTAGTCCTGGTTATGGAGAGACACAGTAATAAATATCACTACATACATCTCCAGAGTCCCTCACCTCTCCAGTCATGTCCATCTGTTAGTAACATAGATAAGAAGATGAAATATGGCATCGTCAGAATCTCTCACCTCTCCAGTAAGCCGGAAGAGGATCTCTAGGGTGAGATTTATTATACTCTCCGCCATCTTGTCTCTGTCAATATCTATCTTTGAGGGGTCAATCAGGAGAAGGATCTTATATAGAAAATATCCACTGAGCGGATCTTGTATTGTAGGAACCTGAATGGAGAGATGAGAAGATGTAAAATCCTACAAAATCCCATGTAAAATACAATTACTGGAGATAATAAGAGAAAATATATTAACCCTTTAAGGATGTACTCATGTTTTTTTGTAATGATTATTAGTGATGCTTTTATTTAGAGAATTTTTTGTGATATGTTTTACTATGATGACTGTACATTTTGGTTAATACATTGTGTGTAGGCCCATTTAGGGCATTTATCTAGGGCAGTGATGCCCAACCTACGGCCCGTGGGCCAAATGCGGCCCGCGAAACCGTGTCATGCGGCCCGCGCAGTGACCGGACTTTATCAGCGCAGGGCGCGCTGCGAACGGCACAGGCAGCAAAGCGATGCTGCCTGTGCCTGCAATCTCTCCGCCCAGCGCCGCCTCCTAGCTAATTTATTCACTGCACTTGCCTCTGTGAAATTGAAGAGAAGTGCCGTAATCTCGCACAGGCGAACTGTCAGAGGCATCGAAGTGCTCAGGCACCGTCTTCCTGGCCTCTGCCAGTGTGCGCCTGTGCGAGATTACGGCGCTTCTCTTCAATTTCACAGAGGCAAGTGCAGTGAATAAATTAGCTAGGAGGCGGCTCTGGGTGGGGGGATATCTGTGGAGGACACTGAAAGGGGGGATCTGTGGAGGACACTGAAGGGGGGGATCTGTGGAGGACACTGAAGGGGGGTATCTGTGGAGGACACTGAAGGGGGGTATCTGTGGAGGACACTGAAGAGGGGTATCTGTGGAGGACACTGAAGAGGGGGATCTGTGGAGGACACTGAAGGGGGGGATCTGTGGAGGACACTGAAGGGGGGATCTGTGGAGGACACTGAAGGGGGGATCTGTGGAGGACACTGAAGGGGGGGATCTGTGGAGGACACTGAATGGGGGGATCTGTGGAGGACACTGAAGGGGGGTACCTGTGGAGGACACTGAAGGGGGGGATCTGTGGAGGACACTGAAGGGGGGGATCTGTGGAGGACACTAAAGGGGGGATCTGTGGAGGACACTGAAGGGGGGGATCTGTGGAGGACACTGAAGGGGGGGATCTGTGGAGGACACTGAAGGGGGGGATCTGTGGACGACACTTAGGGGGGGATCTGTGGACGACACTTAGGGGGATGTTGGGGTGGGAGATCCTGGAGGGGTGTTTGGGTGGGAGCTCTAGAAGGGGTGGGAGGTCCAATAGGTTTGTGGGGGTGGGAGATCCGGGAGGGGGGGCCCATAATTTTTTTTGCTATGGGGCCCAGTCATTTCTAGCTACGCCCCTGATTGTTAAGATTGGGCGGGCACTGGAGCGATAGAGCTCCCTGCTGTAGGAGAAGTCGGCGGAGGGGCCAGCTCCTGGTGGTGTCGGGCACACGGCACAAGCATGGCGGTGGAGGATCTGACTGAAGCCTTAAGACCAGACATCAAGGTAGACCTGCAGAAGAAGGTGACAGCACAGTATGTGATGTATACATGTGTCTACTGTATGTAGTGCAGTGTGTGATCATCACATACTGCACTACATACATTACACACATGTATACATCACATGCCCCCTCACAGTAGTTATGCCCAGATATGTGCCCCCTCACAGTAGTTATGCCCAGATATGTGCCCCCTCACAGTAGTAATGCTCACATGTGCCCCCTCATAGCATTTGCATTTCTTTCTGGCAAAGCTACCTGGTTCTGGGACGCAAAATTTATACCAAGTCTAGTGCGGCCCTCAGATGAAAAATGGTTGGGCACCACTGATCTAGGGTATAAGCAGAAGTTTTCAGAAATCAGTTTTCAGAAATTTTACAAGCTTGATTGCTCTTTGAGCCACGGAGACTGCAAGGGCTTTCGTTGTCTGGAGCGAGGTTTGCAGGTGTGCAATAAAGTGCGTACTTCAACACAAGGATGTAGGAATGAAAGTTTGGCAGATATTTTTTGTGCATTGTTTGTAGGTTGTTAAAAGTTCGGGGAAAGGGGTTTACATTAAAGGGTTCCCTGATCTCCAGATAGATCATTATTAGAGATGAGCGAAGTTATGGAAAATTCGATTTGGCTGCTTTGCCAAGTTTCAGAAAGAAATATGAAGTAATTCATCACGAAGCGCATTTCATTGTATGTGGCAGGCACAATGACGGCGAATGGCGAACGCACCGCCCCCAATCATTGAACTCCTCAGATGCCACGTTCATTGCTGACGCTACCATTTAGGCGTTTCAGGGGTTAATCAGGTTAAAATAATCCATTTGATCGCGTAGAGAGGCCGTCGCGGCCATTTTGATTGCAGACAAAGCACAAAATCTCGCGCAGTGACGTAATGACGTCATCATGCTTGCCGGCGTGGTGACGTGGTATCTTCAATCAAGAAGTCCGCGACGGCCTCTTTGCGCGCAAATGGATGAGGTATGTATTTTTTGGTTTATTTTACCGCCATTTCAGGGAAAATTGATTCGTTATTAAGAAGTGCAAGAAAATTCGGCTTAGCAACGAATCAAATTTTTCCTGAAATTCAGATCAAAGTCAATTCGTTTGACTTAGATTCGCTCAACATTAGTCATCAGTTTCAGATTGGCGGAGGTTCCGGATTAGGTCTTTCTTGCAGACAGCGCCATACTCTGTGTAGTGACCGTGCTGGGGTCCTACAGCTCAGCTCCCCTTCAAGTGAATAGCTTCAGTACACTGGCATCAGCAAATCCCCCGGCTGCCGCTCAATACACTGATAGGTTCTGGTGCCGTGGTCCCATGATGTCACGACCATGTGATCCTGTGTGGGAGGAGTCAGGATGGTCCTGCTGGAGGAGGTAAGCAGCATGCTTACTAGGGATGAGCGAATCGACTTCGGATGAAACATCCGAAGTCGATTCGCATCAAACTTCGGTCCAATACTGTACGGAGCGAGCGTTCCGTACAGTATTAGAATCTATTGGCTCCGATGAGCCGAAGTTACTTTGCGAAGTGTCGCGAGACTTATAATAACTTAAGAGATTGATTTATACTGTAAAAAAACATTTCCCGAACTAGGGTTCAGGTTCCAAGTGGTTCCGAGTTCGGAAATGGTTCTTTACAGTATAAATCAATTTCTTAAGTTAAGTTATTCGCGAAGTAATAACTTTGGCTCATCGGAGTCAATACATTCTAATACTGTACGGAGCGCTCGCTCAGTACAGTATTGAAACGAAGTTTTATACAAATCGACTTCGGATGTTTCACCTGAAGTCGATTGGCTCATCCCTAATGCTTACATAGAGTTAACTTTTACTTTCTTTCAGCCCATTAAGGGTTAATAACTCTTCTGCTCCTCCTTGGCCCAGTTGGGGCTAATGACCATTCCTTGTCGTCCTACAGCAGCAGCACCCACGGGGGATTTCTAATCCTCCTGAAAGCATAGGACAGGAGATGTCAATTCATCAATTTAAATGCATATCCTATAAACCTTCCTAACCTAGTCCCTCCTACTGTGTTTTTTTTTCTGTCCTTCCTGGGAAAGGATTTCCTTCTGGTGAAGGTGGAGATGTTGGGAAGTGTTCATTGTTGCTGTTGCGCCACATTAATCTTATAGTGATTCCAGTATATTAGTCCTGTCTATGTATTACCTTGGCTGATGACGATGCGTCCCTCTGGTGGTTCCGCCTCTCCCCAGCCAGCGCTGCGCGTGTGTGTAGCCGCGCTGGGGGGAGGGAGGGATAAAAACACGCTGGCGTCCTCCAGCCATGCCACTCTGCCGGGATCTTGCCACTCTCCTATCTGGTAAAAAGGCTTTACCTAGATCGCTAATGAGGGGGTCCCTCTTATGAGGTTTATTGTATTCAGTCCCTGTGGAAAAACCTTGGGTTTCTATGTCGAGTCTGTGGCAGCAGGTCAGTTTGAGATCAACCTAGGTGAGATGCTAGTATGGTAGGTAGCCTGCTCCCATCTAGTGGTAATTTTTTTTTTTTATTACCACCTATTTTTGATATTAACCTCTTCAGCGGAAAGGTATATGTTATATAGATTAATCTAAGTTTTGCTCTATTCTATTGTAGAACAATGTCTCAGGCTTCTGAAGATAGAGGCTCCACTGCAAGAAAGTCCGCTGGGAAGCGGAAACATATGCCCTGCAGATCTTGTAACACCCCCCTGCCAGATGGCAGTGAGTTTAACTTCTGTTCAGACTGCAGAGCAAATGATTTTCCTGTGGAGGATCAGCCTTTATCCAATAAAGATGAAGGATTTTGTACATGATGCGTTTAAGCAGTTCAAGCAGTCAGCTAGTAAGGATATTGAAGCAGCAGCTTCTCGGACACAGTTCAGGCCGGCGGCTACTTCTGAAAAGATGGATTCTTCATCCAGAGAGTCCGACATGATTGAGGGATAGAGTTATAGATGAGATTAACACCTCAGAATCTGAAAAAAGTGATCAAGAGATTAATTTATTTACGTTAGTGTCAAAAATGTTTAAATATCTTGAGCCTGAGTGTGTAGTACAAACGGAAATAATCGGAAATGACGGTAACCCTAAAAAATCTAGAGGATTTAAAGTTGACCCCGTAGTGAAGAGTCTTAAGATCAATGAATGGAAGGCGCCAGATAAGGGACCGATATTCAACAAAAGGTTTAAAACTATGTGTATGATAGATCAAGAGGAAGAATAGACGTGGCCATTTCTAAGCTATTCAAACGCACATTGGTTGCAAGCGAAGACGGATCTAATTTTACAGACATAATGAATAGAAGGATAGATAATGACCTACGCCGCAGTTATCTCTCAGCCTCAGGCCAGTCAAAGGCAGCATTATCTTCTTATACGGTCGCTAAAAACATTAGATCATGGCTTCTCCAGATGGAGGAGGAAGTAGATAGAGGTGTGCCGAGAGATGACATTTTACTATTGTTATCGCAATTCATGCGATTCTCATCTTCTTTGTGTGGTGCCAAATTAATTAAAAGTATGAGTATGCACGTGCCATACTGCTTTCATAATGAGACCAGACACACAAGTTGGTTTCATGAAAGCATCTTCTGACCCCCCTGAGCCAGAGCAAAAGAGAGCTTTATTCAAGTTGTAGTCAATGGAGTATGTTCAGACCATAGTCTTGTTACCAGTGGGGTACCTCAGGGATCTGTTCTGGGACCCATATTGTTTAATATCTTTATCAGCGAAATTTCAGAAGGCCTCGATGGTAAGGTGTGTCTTTTTGCTGATGACACAGGGTTGATGTTCCTGGAGGGATACACCAAATGGAAAAGGATTTTAGGAAAACTAGAGGAATGGTCAAAAATCTGGCAACTAAAATTAAATGTTGATAAGTGCAAGATAATGCACCTGAATATAAAATCAGTGATCCAGTCCTAACCTCAGTATCTGAGGAAAGGGATTTAACAGTTATTATTTCAGAAGACTTAACCCCTTAACCAGGCTTATTTTCACCTTAAGGACCAGAATTAATGGAAAATAGAGATACAATTTCAAAATTTCCCTTTTTTTGTCAGATTTTCCATTTTAATAATTTTTTTCCAGTTACAAAGCAAGGGTTAATAGCCAAACAAAACTCAATATTTATGGCTCTGATTCTGTAGTTTACAGAAACACCCCATATGTGGTCGTAAACTGCTGTACGGGCACACGTCAGGGCGCAGAAGGAAAGGAATGCCATATGTTTTTTGGAAGGCAGATTTTGCTGGACTGTTTTTTTCACACCATGTCCCATTTGAAGCCCCCCTGATGCACCCCTAGAGTAGAAACAACAAAAAAGTGACCCCATTTTAGAAACTATGGGATAGGGTGGCAGTTTTGTTGGTACTAGTTTAGGGTACATATGATTTTTGGTTGCTCTATATTACACTTTTTGTGAGGCAAGGTAACAAGAAATAGCTGTTTTGGCACCGTTTTTATTTACAACATTCATCTGACAGGTTAGATCATGTGGTATTTTTATAGACCAGGTTGTCACGGACACGGCGATACCTAATATGTATACTTTTATTTATGTAAGTTTTACACAATGATTTTCATAAAAATAAAAAAAATCATGTTTTAGTGTTTCCATAGTCTGAGAGCCATAGTTTTTTCAGTTTTTGGCCGATTATCTTGGGTAGGGAATGATTTTTGCGGGATAAGATGACGGTTTGATTGGCACTATTTTGGGGTGCGTATGACTTTTTGATCGCTTGCTATTGCACTTTTTGTGATGTAAGGTGACAAAAAATGGCTTTTTTTACACCGTTTTTATTTTTATTTTTTTACAGTATTCACCTGAGGCGTTAGGTCATGTGATATTTTTATAGAGCAAGTTATTACGGATGCGGCGATACCTAATATGTGTACTCTTTTTTTATTTATGTAAGTTTTACACAATGATTTCATTTTTGAAACAAAAAAAATCATGTTTTAGTGTTTCCATAGTCTGAGAGCCATAGTTTTTTCAGTTTTTGGGCAATTATCTTGGGTAGGGTATAATTTTTGCGGGATGAGATGACGGTTTGATTGGCACTATTTTGGGGTGCATATGACTTTTTGATCACTTGCTATTACACTTTTTGTGATGTAAGGTGCCCAAAAATAGCTTTTTTTACAGTTTTTTTTTTTTTACGGTGTTTACCTGAGGGGTTAGGTCATGTGATATTTTTATAGAGCAGGTTATTACGGACGCGGCGATACCTAATATGTATACTTTTTTTATTTACTTAAGTTTTACACAATAACAGCTTTTTTAAAACAAAAAAATGATGTTTTAGTGTCTCCATATTCTGAGCCATAGATTGTCTCAGGTAGGGGCTCATTTTTTGCGGGGTGAGGTGACGGTTAGATTGGTACTATTTTGGTGGGCATACGCCTTTTTGATTGCTTGCTGTTGTACTTTTTGCAATGTAAGGTGACAAAAAATTGTTTATTTAGCACTGTTTTTATTTTTTACGGTGTTCATCTGAGGGGTTAGGTCATGTTTATAGAGCCGGTCGATACGGACGTGGCAATACATAATATGTCAACTTTTTTTTTTCCTACTTTTCACCAATTTTTTTTAACTTTATTTGGGGAAAATTACGTTTTTGTTTATTTTTACTTGAAACTTAATTTTTTGGGGGGGAAAACGATTTTTTTTTTTCCACTTTATTTTTTCTCCCTCTTTGGGACTTCAACTTTTGGGGGTCTGATCCCCTTTACAATGCATTCCAATACTTCTGTATTGGAATGCATTGGCTGTATGAGTAATACAGTGTGTATTACTCATACAGCTTCCTGCCTGTGAGATCCAGGGGGCTGGATCTCACAGGCTCGTCACCGGAAGGCAACACTGTTGCCTAAGGAAGGCATCGCGCTGCCTTCCATGCCATCGGGTCCCCCTTACAGCCGCACGGGGACCTGATGGCCCCGCTGCATCTCCCTTAAAAGCCGCAAACCGCAGGTCTGAATTGATCACGGGACCCATGATTTGAGCAGGCACCTTTTTCCGATCACCGCCCGCCGGTGATCGGGACTACACATGACGAACCGGTACGCCATGTGTCCTTAAGTAGCAGGACATCATGACGTACCGGTACGTCATGTGTCCCTAAGAGGTTAAAGGTAGGCAGACAATGTCATAGAGCAGCAGGAAATGCTAGCAGAATGCTTGGGTGTATAGGGAGAGGCATTACCAGTAGAAAGAGGGAGGCGCTCATGCCGCTCTGCAGAGCACTAGTGAGACCTCATCTGGAGTATTGTGCTCAGTACTGGAGACCATATCTCCAGAAGGATATTGATACTTTGGAGAGAGTTCAGAGAAGAGCTACTAAACTGGTACATGGATTGCAGGATAAAACTTACCAGGAAAGATTAAAGGACCTTAAAGGGTTTCTATCACTTTGTTTCACATAATTAGCTGTCAGACACTAGAGATCTGCTAGTGTCTGCTCTGGCCAACCATCCTACTATAATTGCTTGTGGGGCAGCGGTTTTGCTAAAAAACAAACTTTAATAAATATGCTAATGAGCCTCTAGGTGCTATGTGGGCGTCATTAGCACCTAGAGGCTCCGTCTACCTTCATAAACAGCCGCCGCCCAGCGCGTCCCTCCAGCCCGCCCATCTCCTGCTGAATGCGATCCTCCGTGTGACGCAGCGGATGAATTCTCGCGCATGCGCCGTGCGCGGCTGTATTCGGCCCATTTGAGATGTCTGAGCTAGCGGACGAATTCTCACGCACGCGCCGTGCGCGGCTGTATTCGGCGCATTTGAGACGTCTAAGCTGGGAGCAGACATTCAATGCGCATGCGCCTAATACAGCCGCGCACGGCGCATGCACGAGAATTCGTCCGCTGCGTCACACGGAGGATCGCATTCAGCAGGAGATGGGCGGGCTGGAGGGACGCGCTGGGCGGCGGCTGTTTATGAAGGTAGACGGAGCCTCTAGGTGCTAATGACGCCCACATAGCACCTAGAGGCTCATTAGCATATTTATTAAAGTTCGTTTTTTAGCAAAACCGCTGCCCCACAAGCGATTATAGTAGGATGGTTGGCCAGAGCAGACACTAGCAGATCGCTAGTGTCTGACAGCTAATTATGTGAAACAAAGTGATAGAAACCCTTTAACATGTATAGCTTGGAAGAAAGACGAGACAGAGGGGATATTATAGAAACTTTTAAATACATAAAGGGAATCAACAAGGTAAAAGAGGAGAGAATATTTAAAAGAAGAAAAACTGCTACAAGAGGACATAGTTTTAAATTAGAGGGGCAAAGGTTTAAAAGTAATATCAGGAAGTATTACTTTACTGAGAGAGTAGTGGATGCATGGAATAGTCTTCCTGCAGAAGTGGTAGCTGCAAATACAGTGAAGGAGTTTAAGCATGCATGGGATAGGCATATGGCTATCCTTCAAATAAGATAGGGCCAGGGGCTATTCATAGTATTCAGTATATTGGTCAGACTAGATGGGCCAAATGGTTCTTATCTGCCGACACATTCTAAGTTACATTCACTTAAATAGCAGACATGACATCACAAAAGGGGTGTTCCTTAACTTAATAGGAGTGGTTTCAGCAACTTCAACTATGAGTTCATAGGTAGATTTGAAAATGGCAACCTAACTCCCCCTCCACCAGTGTCCTTAAGACAAAGAAATGCACATGAGGCGCACACATTTGGTTTGCGGCCATCTAGTGGATGAAAATGTGCACTACAGATTGTTCACATTATATATATAAATAAAAACCTCTCTCTCACAAATTCCTCCTTTTGCGGGAAATAGACCAAAGGTGAACTGGCAAAGTGAGGTACTCTTCCAACGCCCTAAACAGCGAAGAGCTAGACTTTCCTTATTGCTTCACCAGGTCCCCTCAACTTCCTTTCGGGTTTGCCTTCACCTTGTCCTATTTACCCTGCAACCATCAACAAGGTTTTATTTACTTCAGGATGGAATTATCTTTGTCTTTGACAGGGGCACAGCACATATACATGGTGTGGGCATGGATGTATTAAACATTTAAAAAAAAACAATTTTCCTAAAACGGAGAACTATATGACAACCTGTTAAAGCCAAATGCTAAAAACACTGAACCAGTTCCCAAGACATTGTTTTGGCCATGATGTGATTAATTTCAGAATTTTTCCCATCAGTTAATTTGATAAAGTCCATCAGTTTCTTCAGATCCTTGGTGATCCTTCCATCAGGGGCAGTGTTGTCCGGAATGTAGACGTAGCAGGAACTTCCAACGATCTTGTAGACCCCTCCTTTTTCTGCTGTCAAGAACCAGTCGGTTCTGTAGAGTCATCACCGAAAAAGAGATCAGTTGTTCCTCCATTCCCTTCGTAGTATCACAGGTGTAATTCACAAATCTCTGTTGATGACCATAGAGAAGTTAATACTACTAATTGTGGGAATTAGTGTTGAACGCGAATATTCGTAAAGCAAATTTTTATCGCGAATATTTAGAATATAGTTCTATATATTCGTAATGACGAATATATATATTTTTTTTAACACAGTACACATCAGGTGATCATCCCTCCCTTCTTCTAGCTTGTGGGCCAATGAGAAGACTTTGTCACAGCTTAGCAACATCGCTAGCAACCAATAGAAAATTTGCCTACCCCACGCCGGTATTTCGCGCGCATTACACAAATAATACATTGCCGATTTTCGCAATTAAGAAAATAATCTCGAATTCACGAATATTCTACTAAATATTCGCGAAATATCACAAATTCGAATATTGCCCCTGCCGCTCATCACTAGTGGGAATTAATGACTTAAATCCTGCAGTTATCTGACTTTTAGCTTTAAATTCGTCAGAAACTCTTCTACAGACTCCTATGGCATCCATGTATACACGTGAGTCAAAAGATGTAGGGAGTGACCTCCTTAGTCGTGACCGGACATTGTTTTGCTTACTGATTTGATCTCATTCAGGAGGTGAGAATAGAACAAATGGCATCCATACTTGATCAGGGTACATTGGCCACTTCATTCCACCTGCATCCTGGGTCGGAGTTTCAAATCTCCACACAATTACCAGATATCTGCGTTTTGATAATTTTGGTTGATAAACCAACTGTCAGAAACTATCAGAGTCACTACTTGTCTTCTTCAGCTGAATTATGTAAGAACAATATCCTGGAGGGAAAACACCAAAGGGCTCTCCTGTATAAAATCCTAAGGCCAGTTTGTCTTCATATTTTTAAATTGACAAATATTCAAGCCACAATAATATGAAACAAATGGTTCATAATATGTAATTTTAAACTATTTGTTTCATATTATTATTTTGTTTTTTTATATAGTGGGCTAAGGTTAGTTCAAATTTTTTTTTTAACCCATCCAGCGCTGTTTCACTATGCATTCTGTATTCAGAATGCTATTATTTTCCCTTATAACCATGTTATAAGGGAAAATAATAATGATCGGGTCCCCATCCCGATCGTCTCCTAGCAACTGTGCGTGAAAATCACACCGCATCCGCACTTGCTTGCGGATGCTTGCGATTTTCACGCAGCCCCATTCACTACACTGCGTCACGTGAAAAACGCAGAATATAGAGCATGCTGCGATTTTCACGCAACGCACAAGTGATGCGTGAAAATCACCGCTCATGTGCACAGCCCCATAGAAATGAATGGGTCAGTATTCAGTGCGGGTGCAATGCGTTCACCTCACGCATCGCATCCGCGCGGAATACTCGGCCGTGTGAAAGGGGCCTTAGAGAAATCCTTGTTTTAGTGGTGGTGAAGAGACGTGGATAGAGGAGAGCCGTGGAGCTATATCATGTGCCTATATATCAAGCTGCGCTTGTGAGGATCTACACACAAGGAATTTCCTGGTGACCTGCAGTGCTTCACTATATGCAAACTTTCTGTTATCCCACAGGTGCCTTAGTGTACTGATAGTGGGGACCTGATCTACTTGCCTGTGTAAGAAACTTTGGATGCCACAAGATTGAAGAGGTTTGACCTCCTGAATAGGGAACGCACGGTCCCTCAAAAATGCAGTGATCTTTACCCACTTCACAATTGGGAACCGCTGCGGAAACTTTTTGTCATACGGATTGGGACTTTTCTTCTATAATTTACAATGTTGTAATTCCTACACCGTTCACCTGATTTGGATGTAAATACCCTCAAATTAAAGCTGACAGTCTGCAGGTAAAGCACATTTTTTGTTTGTTTCATTTCAAATCCATTGTGGTGATGTATAGAGCCAAAAATGTTAGAATTGTGTCGATGTCCCAATATTTATGGACCTGACTGTATGTTTTAAAGGCAGTCTGTTATATTGTGTAACTTATTCAGGCTGCCTTAGGAAGGCTGGTTTTATCAGCCATTTGTCAGACTGCTTGTGCTAGTGTGCAGTATTTAAGGCTATAGTACTCGGTTTACTATAAATGTGAATCAGCCCGATCCTAGTTACATAGTTAATATGGTTGAAAAAAGACATAAAAGTCCATCAAGTTCAACCAAGGGAAAGGAGGGGGCGCAATTCCTCACCACATAATTCACAATCATAGGCTGTCAAGCTGCCGCATGGAGTCTTGCGACTGTGATTTTATTTAAAGTTGCAGGCAGCCTTTAGAGCTGGACAACTCTGTATTATTAATGTGAATCAGCACATAATTCACAGTCACAACTAATTTTTTATATTAATCCTGGGGCTTATAGTGTGTCGCCTGACGTATTGGTACGCATCATAGTTTCCATCTGTACATTAGTGGACCATATTTTAAAAATATATATATTTCAAAACTTAGTTAAAAAATTCATTTGATCACTTCAGATTAGTATACCTGACCTGACATATAGGTGTGCGTCACAGTTACCGACCATTTATTGTAGTGGACTCTGTATAATCATCTGAATAATCTATGTTTTTTTTTTATATTTTAAAGTTTATTTAAAATAGTCAGTTCTTCACACACTAGTGTACCAACGTGACATAGGACTCTGCCCAACTGACATAGTCAAAAGTTAATCTAAAAATTCATGCAAGTCACAAACTGGTGTGCCAACCTTATGTATTGTTCTGGATCACAGTTACTGTATATTGTACTGGGCTCAGTCCAACAATACGGTGTGATTTATAGACTGTGTGACTTTTCCTCATTTAGGTATCATGTTAAAAATAAACTGACAGGTAAAAGATGAGTGGAAATGGATAAAATTTTGTAAAATGAAAGACCTCTGCCACGACATTTGTCAGTGAGAATGTGGGTGGCCGTGGCGCAAGCAACAGCACTGTTGGTACCAGTCATCTGGCCAGTAGTAGTAAGTGGCATATTATTGGGGTGGGTGCAGATGAAATTGTGGACTGTATGACTCAGCCACAGCAGGATGGTATTGTTACCTATGACACCATGGATTTGAGCCAGTATTTATCACATTCCACCACCTAACAGTTAATTTGAAGCCCAATAGAATAATTTATTTTCTGGCATCTCTGACTCCTCCTAGTGGGAGACTTCTTTTCTCCTAAGAGACAACAGCTCGGATGTTGAGGAAAATATTCCAGACGGGCTCCTGTTTACGAGTTGAATGAGAACATTCAGCATTTGGACAGCCTTGATGAAGATGTTCAGGTGGAGGAGTAAGATGATGAGCAAAATGTATAGCTGTGTTGGTAATGGTATTTATGGCACTTTTAGCCATGGTAGTGATGGTAGGGGCACTCGGAGCAAATATAGAGGTGGGATTTATGAAAAGGAGGGCAATAGGTCCATGACATATGACAGTCTAAGTAAAGTGACAGGTTAAGATGATGATGATTTTGTACTGGACAGGAACCATATCATGGCAACAAGGAGGTGATGATATCAGGAGGAAGGTGGCGGTGATAAACAGCAGAGCCGACATACAGCCGAAACATATTAATAAAAAAAAACTTACCTGGGGCAGATCGGTTTTGCTTGTGGTCAGCTTGGGAGCAGGTGATGCCACTGCTGTTGTTAGGGTAAGGTTTAAAAAAAGAAAAATGCGATACCGAGGGCAAACTTGTGTGGTGGCAGCTTTGTACAGATATCTGCAGTGTGGGATTTTTCATAACATTGCAACATGACAACACCATTGTAGTATGCAAGAGAATAAGACATGGCATCAGTGGCTCATGTGGGAAAACTGAACTGGCCAGCAATGTCAGCAAGATCTTCCACCTCCTTAACATTCTAGTAGTCAGGGCACATTGTCATCATCAGGGCTGTGGAGTCGGTAGATAAATGTTCCGACTCAGACTCCTCAGTTTTATGTACTTCCGACTCCCCGACTCCTCTGTATTAATATGCGAATGTATTTTATACATTCCTTGAGGGAAAGAAACGCAACCTACCACAGGACTACTGGCTGGGAAGCCAAAAGTCTACTGTATTGCACAGTTTAAGCAAAAGACAAACACAATGAAAACAAAGGAGGATCCAGGAAGGGGCATTTATTCTAAAACATGATTTTCCTAGGAGAATCCCATAGTCATGTTTAAAGTTTAAGCTAACAATCGGAGTTTACAAGTTTTTATAGCCTTAGCTAAATGACAACAGTTTTTCCAATGGTTTACAGCTTTAGTCTTGAACTATTGGCTATCCATTCCCTTCACTTATACAAGTGTCTCACTCTCTAGTCCTGCAAAAAACATATTTATTTAATTTCTTATCAGTGAGAGGCTAGGTTACACATGGACGCTGCGTTCCCTGTAAAAGCAGAACACAACACTATGGAAAGTATAAGTATTGCAGCTCCTAATTGTGCGTTGCGTGCCATATAGTGAAGCACATGAAAAGCATGCTTCTTCACGGTCACTTAACGTGTTCGTTTTGCAGTTACGTGAGGCATTGGTCTTTATTCTTACAGTAGAGAAGTCATTAATTATAACTTTTTGTGAATTGGGACATTTAAACTTGCTTTTTTTTTTTTATTCCAATCTAAATTTAGTAGGAGTCGGAGTATTGTTTGCCGACTCCGACCCCAGGTACCCAAAATTTCCCCCGACTCCGACTCCACAGCTCTGGTCATCATCATTAACATAATCAGTTAATGCTTTACCTGCTCCTAATCCTCTGCTCCGTCAGTCTTCCATATTGGAATGTGTGGCTAGGAAGAAACAATACGCAACCCGTAATCCGCTTGTTTGCCAATTGAACTCCCATCTGGCCAAGTAGCTGGCAGTGCAGTAGCTGCCGGACCAAATAGTGGATTTCATTGCCTCTAGACAATAAATGGTGTGCGCTCAACTTCAATGGAGAAAACCTAACCGTTATTATTTCTCAAAAAAAGCCAATCCTGCCTTGTACTCTCATGTGAAGGAGAATGTGGACTATGCCTTGGAATTTAACAAAACAATAACAAACACAGGTGCACTCTGCAGTCTCACTAAACCCTCAAACTGATTTTTAAATTGAGAGATCAGTCAACATGTCCTACGGTGTAGAACATGTCTAAGCCCGGGCACCACGCCAAGGTTTCTCAAGTAGCCCGGGACCTAACACTCTCCTACCTGAGCCGTATGGGCAATACCAGGAGCCAGTGGGCAAATTACAGGAGCATAAGGCCGACTCACAAACAGCTCACCAGTTACCTCCAGCATGTAGCCATGCTTGCAATGGGAGGAGGGAGGAGTCTGCGAGTCCCACTCAAGACTGGCTGATATGTCCCAGGCCTCACAGGTGCACCTAAAAGTGGCCTGTAGATGGAAAACAGGCACATTTAAATAGGAGTTTATACACCTCCAGGAATCTATATATACAAACTAAGAAGACAGGTTGGCATTAGCAGGAGGTGCTCGAACCCACATGCAGTTGTGCATATATATAGGGGAAGAAATCTTGCACTTGTGGCCCGTTGCTAATGGCAATCCCCGGCAAAATGCATACGGTGGAGGATGCCCGCGGCGAACCACAAGTACCACAATAGACATCCTACACAAGGTAACAAGTGCGGATGTCATAATTGCTGGGGATCCTCATTAGCAACGGGCCACAAGTGCAGGATTTGCTCCCCTATATATATGCACAACTGCATGTGGGTTCGAGCACCTCCTGCTAATGCCAACCTGTCTTAGTTTGTATATATAGATTCCTGGAGGTGTATAAACTCCAATTTAAATGTGCCTGTTTTCCATCTACAGGCCACATTTAAGTGCACCTGTGAGGCCTGGGACATATCAGCCAGTCTTGAGTGGGACTCGCAGACTCCTCCCATTGCAAGCATGGCTACATGCTGGAGGTAACTGGTGAGCTGTTTGTGAGTCGGCCTTATGCTCCTGTAATTTGCCCACTGGCTCCTGGTATTGCCCATACGGCTCAGGTAGGAGAGTGTTAGGCCCCGGGCTACTTGAGAAACCTTGGCGTGGTACCCGGGCTTAGACATGTTCTACACCGTAGGACATGTTGACTAATCTCTCAATTTTAAAATCAGTTTGAGGGTTTAGTGAGACTGCAGAGTGCACCTGTGTTTGTTATTGTTTTGTTATATTGTTATATTAATTATGACATCCGCAATTGTTACCTTGTGTAGGATGTCTATTGTGGTACTTGTGGTTCGCCGCGGGCATCCTCCACCGTATGCATTTTGCTGGGGATTGCCATTAGCAACGGGCCACAAGTGCAGGATTTGCTCTACTATATATATGCACAACTGCATGTGGGTTCGAGCACCTCCTGCTAATGCCAACCTGTCTTCTTAGTATGCCTTGGAATTGTAGCAAGATGCACAACATCATCAACAGCTGCAGCAGCAATTGTGACCATGAACAGAACATGTCTTTCATGGCCCACTGGGTAAATGGTTGAATGGTAGTGGCGACAATATACCACAGCAATAAGGCCAGGTGCTACTTACAGCTCCACAGTTGTGCAGGATAGTTTTCCACACCAGACGCTTATCCACCTCCTCAACTTCCACCTCAATGGATATCTTCCCATACCCAACATTAACAGGGCAGAGCATTGTTCCCCTTCCCCTCCGTCCTTTTGTACATGTAAACTGAAGTGCTGACATGTTGCCTTACAACTGATGGGCCTGGACAAGGGACACCACACAACAAATTAGTTCCTATTATGTATCAAGCAGCAAATTTCCTGCTGAATATCTCCTCCCCAACTACCACTGGGCAACCTAATCAATGGCAGGAACATCGTGCCACATTCCAGAAATATAATACATGCATAGCACACGTCATACATTTGGTGGTGTAAGTTTTTCAAAAATGTATTGTGGCTTGCAGAAGCTGCTGACCATGTTCAGAAGAGTGTGCGAGTGTTTCAACCATTCTTATATGGCTAAGAACACTGCCCTGGACTTGAAGCAACAGCTGTCTGCTCTCAGAAAGTTACAATACGTCACTTCCGGTGAAACAGAGAAGAAATGCGAAGGAGAACAAGCAAGTGAAATGATACAAATATAGGTGCTGGAGCTTTCCTGATAAGGACTATTAGGTCTGACAGTATCTGCTGTCCATATGTTTTTTTTTTTTCATAGGAGCATAGTCGTACCTTTTTATCCACTCTCCAGTTTGCTGTCAGAGAGGGTATTCAGTGTGGCAGGTGGTGTCATCACAGTGAAGCAGACAAAATTGTCCTCCACAAGTTTGAAAACATTACATTTTTGGAAAACATCTGCATGGATTTATTAGGATTTTTACCTCCGGCTGATACCAATGAATAGATCTGCCATTTCTTAAAGTGGGGACTGGCTATTTATCACAAGCCTAATGATGCCACTGTCTTACTGTTTATCATATTGTATCCCGTGCTGTTGTTGCCACACATTTCCTGCCTTGTTCATCATGTTCCATACTATCCTGATATTGCCGCTACTACTACCCCTACATAGCTGCATATTTCCTGCTTTGTCTATCATGTTCCATAGAGTGATGCTGTTGCCACTACTACTACCCCTACACATGTCCCACCTTATCTATTATGGTCCATAGTGTGTTGCTGCTGTTTCTACTACTACTACTACTACTAGCCTTACACAGCTGCACATCTCCTGTCTTGTCCATTATCCCTCCTCTACCAAACTTTACCTTTAACATCTAGATGAGACACAACACAATCACAAATCTAACATTTATTAACAATTGGAAACAAAAAAAATTTAATCAGCAGGGACAGTGTTATAATAATAAAAACAAACAATTAAACTTACTGCCTTAAACCGACCCATTATAGTGCAACCAATCCTATCCTCCCTGCCTTGACAATGTTTTTGCCGCAAAGATGATGGGCCATACTCTGCATATGACCACTGCAGCCAATCACTGGCCTCAGCAGTTTACAGCACTAGCCCACTCAAATCAGAGACTGGATGCAGCAGTCACGTGTGATAAATGGACACATTGCCTCTGCAGTAAGAACAACAAAGGCCATCGAGGTGAAGAGGAGCAGTGGTGTCAGAATGGAGGAGGCTCAGGATGGTAAGCCACATTTTTTTTTCCATTATTATAATACTGTCCCTGCCAATTGAAAACAACTTTTTAGGCAACCCCTTTACTGTAGAACCTTCTATGAATATGGTTGAAATGTCTTTTGTAGGTAAGATATTTCCTACATTCGTCCTGTGTGAATTTTATGATGTTCAATAAGATTTGATTTCCGAGTAAAACATCTCCCACATTCTCTGCATGAAAATGGCTTCTCTCCTGTGTGAATTCTTTGATGTTCAACAAGAGTTGCTTTGAGGGAAAAGCATTTGCCACACTCTAAACACAAGAATGGCTTCTCTCCTGTGTGAATTTTCTGATGTGTAACCAAATTTGATTTCACGCTGTAATGTTTCCCACATTCTGAACATGAAAATGGCTTCTCTCCTGTGTGAATTCTCTGATGTCTAACAAGATGTGATTTCTGGTTAAAACATTTCCCACATTCTGTACATGAAAACGGCTTCTCCCCTGTGTGACTCATCTGATGTTTAACAAGAGTTGATTGCTGACAACAGCGTTTCCCACATACAGAACATGAGTATGGCTTCTTCCCTGTGTGAGTTCTTTGATGGTCAATAAGATTTGATTTCCAAGCAAAACATTTCCCACATTCTGAACATGAATATGGCTTCTCCCCTGTGTGAGTTCTTTGATGTTCAAGAAGAGTTGATTTCCAAGTAAAACATTTCCCGCATTCTGAACATGAAAATGGCTTCTCTCCTGTGTGAATTCTCCGATGTATAATCAGATATGATTTATCTGCAAAACATTTCCCACATTCTGAACATGAAAATGGCTTTTCATCTATGTGAGCTCTTTGATCTTCAATACCTCCTCTGTGATGTTTATTTTGTCTAACAGTCTGTGGTACAAAGGAAGATCGGACATGTCCTATAGGATTATATGGTATATCTTTGCTGTGAAGGGCTAAGGGTACATCTTGAATAATAGCATGTTCTTCATATGTGTCTTGTGTGGCACCATGACTATATGCTTTAAAATCTGAAGATATCACATTTTCATCCGAGCTCGTGGTACAGTCATCTGACAAAAATGAAAATGCTTTTATTATTTTGAATAATCAAACATTAAATTGATATTTTATATAATTTTTATATAAATATTTCCAAAAAGGCAATCAGTACAATTCAGTTATCAACAGACTAAGACGCCCAAGACAAAACAGATCACAATCAGAGTACATCTCAGAACAAGGACCAGATTATGATGCTAGGCTACCATGATGCCACCTGGCATTTTTACCACTTCTGTTTTGAAGCCAGTGTCTTCCTAGATCAGGGGTCAGCAACTTTCGGCACGCCAGCTCTGGTGAAACTATGATTCCCAGCATGCGCACTTGCTCATCTGTACTCAGAACTCAGCATGCGGGTAGTAGTACTTTTTCAACAGCTGGAGGTTGCTAAACCCTGTCCTAGGTTGCATTCCTCAATGTCAGGTACAGTTGGGTGTCTCCAAGAGCGATCCAGGTGGTCAAAAGTGTGTGGTTGCAAGGCAATCAGAGGCTCCCGCTTCCAACCATATGGAATTTCAACCATAGCTCTCTTCTTCAGCAATGTTAGGTTGCAACTAGTGTCTGAAGATGACATGGACCAGGGGCACGATTAGAATTCGCCCATTGCTGAACACTGGCTGGTAATAGAAGCCATTTCCTTGTATGTCTCTCTATGCATTTATATTGCATTAGCTTTTATTCTCGTTTATTAACGTCATCTCATCTTTGACTCTTCATCCATTTATCTCTTGGAACCATACTTGTCTATTATAGTACTTTTCTGGTGTTAGACCAAGCCTTTCTCTGACTTTTCTTTAACTCTTTTGACTTCCTGTTGACTACCTCTGGCTTACCCTATGTTCGTCTAAACGTTGTGCTATTGCCACCAATCCGTATTTTCCGCCCTATAAGACGCACCTGCCCATAAGACACACCTAGGTTTTTGGGGAGGAAAATAAGAAAAACATTTTTTTTAACCAAAATGTGTGCTTTTGGTGGGTTTTGAACTAATGGTGGTCTGTGGATGGCACTGCTATGGGGGCATCTGTGGATGGCACTGTTATGGGGGCATCTGTGGGTGGCACTGTTATGGGTGCATCTGTGGGTGGCACTTATGGGGGGGGGATCTGTGGATGACACATATATAGCATCTTATGCTATATGTGACATCCACAGATCTTCCCCCATAACAGTGTCCCTGTGTAGTGACCCCCAATACAGGGGGTGCAGGCAGGCAACTGGTGTTGAAATCGCGGCGGGGCCCGGTGCAGTCACTGTACTCTATTACACCAGGCCCCGCACACAGCAGTATTCATATGTAAAGTGTAGGCAATCCATATGTAAAGTGTAGAAATCCTCTGCGGTAGGGCAATCCACCTAGTACTCACTATGAAACTCCGGTACTAGCAGGCAGACTAGCCGGTCACTCACTTCGTCACACACATGCTCTTCCAACTTTATTAATGAAGCAGGCGGATTGCCTACACTTTACATATGAATACTGCTGTGTGCGGGGGTAATAGAGTACATGTAATAGAGCACAGTGACTGCACCGGGCCCCGCCGTGATTCCAGCAGTTGCCGGCCTCCAGATTCAACAAGCCTTCCTATGTCTGTCCCCAGTCTGGGTGAAGGATTCTCTTAAGTTTCCTCACTTGGTTCCCAATTCGAATTCCCCTCCTGTGGAAAGATCTGTGGGACCCATGCAGCGTGGCCACTGATGCCTGAGGAGAGGTCCCGTATAGGATAACTCCTATATTGTGGACAAGTTGGGCATCTTTGCACTTGAAGAGTCAGGAAACTTGTAGGCTTAGGTGAGAATGGATTACCCTGGGTCTAACCCCATCCTCCTCTGGTGACAAGTTGATATATCCTGTTATTCTTTCCTTTTCATCTCTTTACAAATCTTGTCAAGCTTACAGGTGAAACTCGAAAAATTTGAATATCGTGCAAAGTTAATTTATTTCAGTAATGCAACTTAAAAGGTGAAACTAACATATGAGATAGACTTATTACATGCAAAGCGAGATATTTCAAGCCTTCATTTGTTATAATTTAGATGATTATGGCTTACAGCTTATAAAACACCAAAGTCACAGATTTGAGGTACCCTTTGCTCAGGGGATATGGATTAATTAGCTGACTAGAGTGTGACACTTAGAGCCTAGAATATTGAACCTTTTTACAAAATTCTAATTTTAAGCTGCATTAATGCAATTCCTTTTAAGTTGCATTACTGAAATAAATGGACTTTTGCACGATATTCTAATTTTTCGAGTTTCACCTGTATGTGAGATCTGGTGCTGCAGAAAAATTATTGACCTAATTCTGTGGAGAAGATTGCCCAACCCTTTGTCTCTACCTGAGGTGCTTGGTGATTGAATCCTCATCGGGCACAATGGGTGCTCTTTGTCACCCTGCAGCGAAGAATCATATGCTCATTCCAGGTCCTTCGACCACTCTAAGTTGTCTCATTAAAGATGGTTCATATCATTGATCTAAATTCTATACTGGGAGCCATTAGTATCTCTCCTGAAGTACCATCAAGTGGGTACTCCATGATACCATTGCATCCAAAAAATATTTTTTGAGCTCACTCTGTTAACTGATATTTGTTTCATAGCTAATCCTAAAAAAAAAACTGAGTTTGGCCGAATTCAGTCTAATGTGTATACACACATTAACATAAGACGACAGGGTGCAGAATTAATTAAAAACCCTGGAAAAAAGTACAAACTTAAAGTCTGTGAAGGTCCTCATTCATCTAGGTCGTAATAAGTCAGATCAACTGGGCATGTATTTTTTTTTTTGAAAATGTTTCGCTAGTCATCCAACTGACTGTCTCAATTAGAATGGCTTGTACGAGAATTCTCTCGCATTAAATATTGGTGTCTCTTGCTTCAGTCATGGAGATAAGGTGCTTATTGCATTTGCATGACAGCAGCTATTAGTTGTGGTTACAATGCCTAGGGAAAGGTGTTAGAGCTGCATTGTAAGTTGCAGGCAATAGCTGTTACACCCTCCACCTCTTTAAGGCCTGTATCACACTGTGTGTTGTGGCTTTTCAATTTTGAGATCCAGCAGAGGATCTCAAAACTGATCAAAAATAGATCAGTTTTGTCCCTATTCATTGTCAATGGAGATAAAACTGATCAGGATGCATTCCCTTCCACTGCTGCAAGCTGCGGTTTTGGGTCCGGTCTGAAAAACGGAACAAACTGGATCTGGCATTAAAATCACCGTAAGTCAACGTTGCCGGATCAGGTTTTTTTGTTAGCTAAAAAGCCCCCCAGATTCTTCGCTTATTGACTTACAATGATTTTCATACCGGAGCCGTTTTTTTTTTGTTTAGATTTAATACAATCAGATCCGACCAAAACTAATGCATCCGGATGCATTAAATGGCATGGATCTCAAAACCGTAAGTAACAATGCAAGTGTGAGACACGTCTAAGCTTGGTTTCTCCAACTTAACATTAATAACTTCTTTCACATTTTTTGTAAACCAGTCCTCCTCTGTATCTTAGATGCAATCTAACCTGTCAAATGAGTGTCCTATGTCCTGAGTTTTAAAATACAAAAAAGTTGGCATAATGTCTGTTCTTCGTACGATCATAATTGTGAAGGAACAGTTATCTTTGGGCTTCCCTAAAGTCTCTTTCAACCATATTATTCAGTTTCAGCTGCACAGCTAGATGCACAGCTAGCTGCAAGCAGTGGGTTTCTCCTTTCTCTTGAATGTGCCAGTAATATATGCAATGACCTCGCTTTCATCTCTCTTTGTTTTCTCTTAGGGAGCTCAGATAAGGAGGGATAAATCACTCTTACAGAAAAGCAGGAGGCTGCTGTGATGTTTAAAAGCAGTTGTTTTATAAAGGTTCAGGATCTCAGCAAGCTCTGACACGCCCCAATTTCCTGTTAGCCGTCCTCTGAGTCTCAGGGACGGATCTTGCCTTACAACAGGTAGCGGACTGCAAGTTAGGTGGAAGGGAGACCCCTATGGGCGATGACTTTTCAGCTCTTGTTGAGGTGGACGCAGGCTTGTTTTTTAAATGAAGTGATTTAGAAATTGAATATTTACATCATTCTCTATTGAACGAAACCAAATTGTGTGAAAGTTCCCCAATATACAAGTCTTGGAGCGCCTCACTGCACTGGACTGCCTACACAAGATTGCTTTATTATTATTATTTTTTTTGGTCTAGGATCTTTTGGATGAACCATGTTGCCAGGAGTTTAGCAGACAGGGGTGCGATGTTTATTAAAAATTCTTCAGAGTTTTTCAGATACCCCACCTTTAGATGGAAGAACCAAATGTCACGGTCCCTCCCATGACAGAGGTTAGAAGATCTGAGAGACTGGCTGCACGTTAGGTCATCTTACAGCCTGTTTTCTCTTCTTGCAGTGTTGTTGTTGGTAATGACCACACCTCTCGTCTCAGGTGTAGCTTGTGGTCATTACTGCTCCTCTATTTAGTCTGGACTCACACATCATAACATGTAGTTGATATTCTCTGCCTGGAGTTGGAAGAGCTGGTGTGTGGTCCTCATCGGAGTTCCTGCTCATCCATTTTCTATTGAAGATAAGTGTTCTTCTCTTGGTATTTTGTTGCTCCCATTTGCTTGTTGTTTACTAGGCCTCAGGGAGATGCTGGTTCGTTCATCTCGAAAGGAACCAGTAGTCTCAAACCCTGTCACTAATCCTAGGGCTTTTCAGGGTTACAAGGGCCTAGGTTTCCGGAGTATGAATATTCCCACCTTCAGGGTCTAGTCCTACTGACAGGAGTCAGGGCTAGGATTAGGGTTTCCTTAGGTGGTCACCATTTCTCTTTCTAGTTCCTGGTCATTTTCCTTCTGTTGTTCCTCCCCTTCCCCTACATTGTGACATTATCAAACGCTGAAAAACCGCCATTTTGTTTGTGTCAATGCAGCTATGGATACTATTTCTTCACTGGTCGGACAACTGCAGGGGCTGTCTTTGGCGGTAGCTGACCTCTGCGCGACCGTCTCACAGATCCAGAAACCACAGGCGGCTGGTTCCGCCAGCGGGAACCAGGTCTGTCCTGAACCTAAGGACGCTCTCCCGGACAGATTTTCTGGGGGAATTGACAACTTTATTCGGTTCAGAGAGTCGTGCAAATTATATTTTTGACTACGTCCTAACTCTTCTGGGGACGAGTGTCAAAGAGTGGGTATAATCATTTCATTATTTAAAAGGTGATTCTCAAACTTGGGCTTTTTCGTTCCCGACCGGATCACAGTCCCTCCGGTTGGTAGATGAATTTTTCAAGGTCTTCTCTACGATGACCCAGATTGGATATCCCTGGCCGAGACCAAGTTGCGTGGCTTACGGCAGGGAGAGCGTTCTGCGGAGACCTATTGCTCTGAATTTAGGAGATGGGCTACGGATATGGAGTGGAATAAACTAGCTCTCCGTAGTCAATTCTGTCAAGGGTTATGTGAGAGCATTAAAGACGCGTTGGCGTTTCACGAATATCTTGAGTCATTGGAAGCGGCCATGTCCGTTGCTGTACGTATTGATAGATGCCTGAGGGAGAGATCTAAGGTTCCTTACTCTCAGGACGTACTATCATATAGGGTGGCAGCCTCCTCCAACATTTGGGTAGAGAAACACTTGAGTTCATGTGGGGGGAGCTACTCCTGGACCTGGTGGAATGATCTTTAGGCTTAAGAGGAGACTTTTTTTCTGTGGAAAAAGGGGACATTTTGTTAACGTTCGGCGTTATGTTCAGCGTCAAGCAAGGTGAAAAAGAAAAAAAAGTTTAATCCTCATCTCACTCTTGGTAGTGTGCTGGGGAATCTGAGAATTTACTTTTGTCATTTGCCGGTAGTACCTGATTTCTCCTGTCTGCCGAGGTAGCGCTAGATTCCAAAACTGTGGGAATTGAAGTGTTTATTGACAGTGGGGCAGGGGTTAATCTAGTTGATGGTCAGTTTGTCCATATGCATGGGTTGACAACAAGTGCATTAGACAAAAATATTTCGGCGTTTGCAATTGATTCTACTCCACTCACACAGAAAGGTTTGTCACAAATGGTGCAGGACATCCATTTAAAAGCTGGTGATTTTCATCAAGAATCCATTTCGTGTTTTGTGCTGGAGGGTCTGCCTGCTCCCTTGGTGCTAGGTTTACCATGGTTAAGCAAACTTAATCCTACCATCGATTGGCAAGCGAGACAGATTCTTGATTGGAGCGATTATTGAATAGACAACTGTCTTAGCACGTCGCTTTCTGTTTTAACCACTAAAGTTATACCTTCGTATATTTCAGATTTTTCTGATGTATTCTCTGAAAGTGGAGACCTAGAGTTACCTCCACATCGGGAGTATGATTGCCCAGTTAACCTTGTTCCCGAAGCTAGGTTGCCCAAGTCTCGGTTGTATAATCTTTCTGAACCCGAAAGAGCAGCCATGCGAGAATATATCCCAGAGAGTTTGGCTAAAGGTCATATTAGACCATCCAAATCCCCAGTGGATGCAGGGTTCTTTGTTAAGAAAAAGGATGGAACTCTTAGGCCATGTTTGGACTTCCGTGAGCTTAATCGCATTACTGTCCATGATCCTTATCTCCTTCCTTTGATCCCGGATTTGTTCAATCATATTGTCGGTGCCAAGGTGTTCTCTAAATTGGATTTGAGGGGGGCATATAATCTGGTAAGGATCAAGGAGGGGAACGAATGGAAGACGGCCTTTAATACCCCTGAAGGTCATTTCGAGAATATGGTCATGCCTTTTGGGTTAACCAATGCCCCTGCGGTTTTTGAACATTTCATCAACGGCATCTTTCATTATCTGGTGGGCAGGTTTGTGGTGGTGTATCTAGATGATATTCTAATTTATTCTCCTGACATGGAGACGCATCAAGAAAAGAGGATCCAGCTAACCTGCTTTGCAAATGATCAGCCGTCGGGCTTCTCTTGTGCACAGATTATAAGGTGAGACCTTGTATGTAGCATATACCAGAAGAAAAAGAAAAATCCAGCACTTTCAATGTTGATTTCAAGCCGTAACTTCTTTAATTCCGGTGGATACAAATATTACAGCCGTTCACATCACATGCGGTAAAAACACGCGGTCTTGTGTTAGTCGACGCGTTTCAAACTTAGCAGTTTTTATTCATGACTTCAGTAATGTGAACGGCTGTAATTTGTAATAATATTTGTATCCACCGGAATAAAGAAGTAACGGCTTGAAATAAACATTGAAAGTGCTGGATTTTACTTTTTCTTCTGGCAAGTGTTACAGATCCTAAGAGAGAATAAGTTGTATGCCAAGTTGGAAAAGTGTGTATTTGCAGTTCAGGAAGTGCAATTCCTTGGTTATCTACTCTCATCTTCAGGTTTTCGTATGGATCCAGAGAAGGTCCATGCTGTGTTGGACTGGGATCGACCTGAAAATCTGAAAACACTTATGCAGTTTTTGGGGTTCACCTACAACCGTAAATTCATTTTGAAATACTCGACTGTGGTTAAACCTTTAACGGACATGACTAGGAAAGGTTCAGAGGTCTCAGTCTGTTCTGATGAGGCATTTCAGGCTTTTTCAGCGGTGAAGGAATGTTTTGCTTCTGCTCCTATACTGGTGCAACTGGATGTGTCACAGCCATTCATTGTGGAAGTTGACGCATCCGAGGTATGGGTAGGAGCAGTCTTGTCGCAGGGCCCTTCACCTAGTAAATGGCGCCCATGTGCTTTCTTCTCTAAGAAGCTCTCAACTGCTGAAAAAAATTATGATGTAGGTAATAGAGAGTTGCTGGCCATTAAATTGTCTTTTGAGGAATGGCATCATTGGTTGGAAGGAGCGATTCATCCTATTATGGTAATTACCGATCACAAAAATCTGGCTTACCAGGAGTCCGCTAAATGTCTGAACCCAAGGCAGGCCAGATGGTCGTTGTTTTTTACCTGGGGTTAAGAATGTCAAGGCAGGTGCTTTGTCGCATAGCTTTCTTGGGGGGGGGGGGGGGGGGTCTGGGGTTGTGATTTAGAAGATCCTGGTCTGATATTGGCTGAAGGGGTGGTAATATCCGCCCTTTATCCCGACCTTAAAGCAGAGGTATGAGAGGCCAAGGGAGATTCACTTTAGTCCTGTCCTCCAGGGAAATTGTTTGTTCCTTCTGAATTACGACACAAGGTGTTCGAGGAACATCACTGTACAGTTCTTACAGGACACCCTGGGAGCAGATTGATGGTCGATCTCATTTCTCGTAGATTCTGGTGGCCGGGATTGCGTAAATGTGTTGAGGACTATGTGTCGGCTTGTGGTACTTGTGCGTGTGCTAAGGTGACACATACTCAGCCTTCAGGATCTCTACTTCAGTTATCCATCCCGTCCCGACCCTGGACTCATTTATCCATGGACTTTATCACAGATTTGCCGAATTCCTCAGGAAAACTGCGATTCTGGTGGTTGTTGATCGCTTCAGCAAGATGTCGCACTTTATAGCATTATCAAGTCTACCTAATGCTAAAATTCTCGCACAATTGTTTGTTGATAACATTGTGAGGCTACATGGTATTCCCTCTGATGTGGTGTCTGGAAGGTGTTCTGTACTTGCCTGGGGGTACAATTGTCCTTCTCCTCGGCCTTTCATTCTCAGTCGAACAGACAGACTGTAGAAGTATAAACGGATGGCTGACAAGAGACGTATGAGCGGTCCAGACCTGAGAGTGGGTGATTCTGTGTGGCTGTCCCAAGAAGCTACCTTCAACTTAATGTTTCTTGTGAAGTTGGGTCCAAGGTTTATGGGTCCATATAAGATTTCTGCCATTATTAACCCGGTAGGCCTTAAGTCTTGAACTTCCGCAGGCTTTAAAAATTCATAATGTTTTCCACAAATCATTGATGGAGATATGTTGAACCTGCTGAGCCGTCCTCCTTGCCTACCGCTCCCGCCATGGTGGACGGTAATCTTGAATTTAAGATCGCCAGGATAGTGGACTGAAGAATTCTCCGTAGATCCCTTCAGTACCTCATTCACTGGAAGGGTTACGGTCCAGAGGAGAGAATAAGGGTCCCAGCAGCCGACGTTAATGCTAGTCGCCTCGTGAAAGCCTTTTACAGGGCTCATCCGGATAAGGTCGGTCCTGGGTGTCCGGAGGTCACCCGTAGAAGGGGGGGGAACTGTCACGATCCCTCCCGTGACGGAGGTTAGAAGAAGATCTGAGAGACTGGCTGCACGATAGGTCATCTTACAGCCTGTTTTCACTTCTTGCAGTGTTGTTGTTGTTTATGACCACACCTCTTGTCTCAGGTGTAGCTTGTGGTCATTACTAGTGTTGGGTGAGCATGCTTGGCCGGGCTCGAGCATCGCTATGCGTGGCCCATTGCGGTATTCAGCCGACTATCGCGTGTGCTCGAGCGTGATACTCAAGTCAGTGTATTTAAATCTAATTTAGCCTCTATTTCAGAAAAGTTTGACGGGATTCGAACTCACAACCTTGTACATTACAGCCCAAAATGTTAACCACTACATTATAGAGCTGCATGGCCAGTTACAAAAATAAATAATAATAATAATTAATAAATATAATAATAAATGAAGTCTTTTTTTTTTTCGTAACTGGCCATGCAGCTCTATAGTGTAGTGGTTAAGATTCTTGGCTGTAATGTAGAAGGTTGCGAGTTCGAATCCCGCCAGACACTTTTCAGAAATCGAGGCTTAATTAGATTTAAATGCACTGGGTGTCCCCAAGCGCTGACTCCATATATGGATATAGCTATATATGGAGTCAGAGCAGGGACTCCTAAGCCGAACTAGAGTCCCGACACCCTCCCCTCTTCAGAGCAGGGGGTGTCTGGTTTAATGCTCAGGTTCTCCCATAGACTTCCATTGTGGTCGGGTGCTCTGTAGAGCACCCGAGCATCGGGAAGTGTTCTACTCTAGCAACAGAGCACACAAGCACTTTGGTGCTCAACCAACACTTCTCAATACTACTCCTCTATTTAGTCTGGACTCACACTTCTTACAATGCGCTTGATATTCTCTGCCTGGAGTTGGAAGAGCGTCTGAGTTCCTGCTCATCCATTTTCTATTGCAGATCAGTGTTCTTCTCTTGGTATTTTGTTGCTCCCATTTGCTTGTTGTTTACTAGGCCTCAGGGAGACGCTGGTTCATTCATCTGGGAAGGAACCAGTGGTCTCAGACCCGGTCAATAATCCTAGGGATTTTCAGGGTTACTAGGGCCTAGGTTTCCAGTGTATATATATTCCCACCTTCAGGGTCTATTCATACTGACAGGAGTCAGGGTTAGGTTTAGGGTTTACTTAGGTGGTCACAATTTCCCTTTCTCTAGCCTAGTTCCTGGTCATGTTTCCTTCTGTTGTCATTCTGGTGGTTACTCCCCTTCCCCTACATTGTGACACCAAGTTCTTCATATCTTCACTGGCAATCTTGTCATTCTTTTTTCTTCTTTTCTCTTTTTCTCAGCCCAGTCTGGATACCCATATGTCCTAAGAGCCCCTTTAAGGTGTTCAAATAACCTGGTCTTAGCTTCTACACTGGTTAAGATCTTTTCAGCCTGGTGGTGTAGGGTCCTTACCTCCAGGATTGAAGCACGAGTCACCAGTATTTAATGAAGAAATTCTCAAGCCATTCTAAATGAGAAAGCTGGTCGGATGACTAGTGAAACATCTTCAAGAAAGAAATACAAGAAGTCCAATTGATCGGAGTTATTACTGCTGATATACAAACATATATTTTGTTTGCTCAGTTGCATGGATACACCTCAAGCAAAAGACAGACAGGTTGTCCATGATAATAATAAGAAGCTGATATATGATACCCTCTTTTAATCCAGATAGTAATTGTAACAGATGCATACTGAGGCCAAATGCACTACTGGATCCTTACAACTTCCTAGAAAAGTTCTAGTTAGAAGCATACCTCTCCTCGATACTCTACTTTTACTCACTCACCCTGAATTAGCAGTAAAAATTATGATTACTTTCCGGTAATTTGATTTTCCAGAGCCCATGACAGCACCACGAGCGAGAGGATCCGCCCCCAGAGACAGGGAACCTGCAGATAATAAAAGGGCGGACACTCTCCTCCCAATTTAGTGTTATTTCCAAGCATCGGAGGAAGGCCGCCATATATGTTAGAGACACATTTACTTTTATTATAATTTTTATTTTATTTTTTTAGCTGCTACACCCAAGTGAATATAGAAACATCAAATCCACCAAAGGGAGGGAATATAAGTGTGCTGTCAAGGGCTCTGGAAAATTTACGGTAAGTAATTATCATTTTTCCCTTCACCCATGACAGCACCACGAGACTTAACAGAGGAACAAATTAGGGTGGGCGAGTAGAAAGTACCTTTTCACCAAAGAAAGACCCCGAAGGAGAATTTAGGTCCAAACGGTGGTGCCTATAAAAGGTTGAAGGAGAGGACCAGGTGGCAGCTTTGAAAATATCCTCGATGGGGACCGAGAATCTTTCTGCCCAAGAGGTAGCCACTGCCCTGGTAGAATGTGCTCTGAGACCCATTGGGAAGATAATCCCGAAGACAGGTAAGAAAGAGATAGCCGAAACAATCTACCTGGCAATAGAGCTTCTTGAAGCTGCGCCTCCCTTATTAACTCCTTGGAACAGAATAGTGAAGAAGTGAATGAAGATTTGCACCATTCTTTTGTACGGGAAATATAGTTAATTAAAGCCCTTCTGACATCCAAGCAGTGAAGGGACTTCTCTTCCTCAGAACCAGGATTTTTTAAAAAGGGTAGGAAGAGTAATCTCCTGTGATCTGTGAAATTTGGAAGGGACTTTTGGTAGAAAAGCCGGGTCAGGACAAATCACAACTTGTCCTCAAAAATCGTGGTATACGGGGGGTTAATGGAGATAGCCTGGATTTCATTTATTCTACGGACAGATGTTAATGCAACCAGGATACATAGTTTCAGGGTGAGACATTTTATAGAAAGGGAATCTATAGGTTCAAATGGGGGACAAGATAAGGCTTTTAAGACTACATCCAAATCCCAAGGAGGAGGACTGACTGATGACACCAAGGAAGACCTGTCAACTGCTTTAAAAAACCTACATACCCATGGACATGCTGCAATCTTCTGACTGAAAAGAGGTGACAGGGCCGAGACATGTACTTTTAGGGTACTATCTGCTAGACCCAGGTCTAACCCTTTTTGGAGGAATTCTAATACCAAATTTATGGGAGCAGAGGGTGGAATATCATTAATATCAATTTGTGCAAAGGTTAAAAACTTCTGCCATACCCTAGTATAAATGGTGATAGTAACCTGCTTCCTACTTTTAATAAGGGTCGAAATTAGGGCCTCTGAAAAAAAACTTTTCCTTAGCATGTACCCCTCAAGTTCCAAGCAGTGGAGGTTCTTTATGTGAGGATGCAATACCGGTCCCTGGCTCAACATGCCCCGCATCTCTGGAAGCACCCATGGGTCTGAGACCGACAGGATCTGGAGCCACGTGAACCAAGATCTTCTCGGCCAGAAAGGGGCAATGAGGATCACTCTTGCCCTCTCTTCCCTGATCTTCCGCAACACACTGGGAATTAAAGGAAAGGGAGGGAAGGCATAGGCCAGGTGAAAATCCCACTTCTGAATCAAGGCATCTATCCCATAAGGCGATCCGGTTTGATCTAGGGAAAAACATTTTTTGACTTTCTTGTTCTGGTGAGTCGCGAATAAGTCTATGTCTGGATTACCCCAGAGGTCAGTTATCTTTTTGAAAACGGATTGGTCGAGAGACCACTCGGTCTGAGACAGGATCCGATTTGTTTTCGATGCCCTTGATATGGACTACCAAGATTGAAGTACATACTGCTTTTGTTAGATTTAGGATTTTGTAGGCTTCTTGCATTAAAGTGCTGAACTTTGTGCCTCCCTGTTTGTTCAAGTATGAAACTACAGTCTTGTTGTCTGTTAGAATTCTTAAATCGCTTCCCCTTATCCTGGGAAGGACAGAGTTCATTGCTAGACGCACGGCCATCAGCTCTTTCAGGTTGGAGGACCCTTTTTCTTGGGCACTTTCCCAAAGGCCTTGAAGGGAGAGTTCCTGAATATGGGCTCCCCAATCCTATGGGCTTGCGTCCGTGGTTATACAGATTAGTTCTTCCATCTTCCATGGAACGCCCTGGATTAGATTTCTTTTTTTCAGCCACCATGTCAAGTTCTGGAGGGTCTGGCTTGATATTTTTATCTTTACCTCTAAAGAGTTGCTCTCTTTCCATTAGGACAAGATCTCCCATTGTAGTCCCCTTGAATGGAGCTGTGCCCATTGTACTGCTGGAATACAATATGTAAGAGTCCCCAGGATAGACATCCCCTTCCTTAATAAAATTACAGAGTTTCTGATCAGGTCCCTGATTCTTTCTTGGATGAGACTCACTTTTTCCTCTGGCAAAAAACATCTCTGGAGGGACGAATCCAGAATTAATCCCAGAAAGAACTGCCTCTTTGTGGGACGTGGTTTTGATTTTTCCTGAATTACAATATATCCTAAAGTGTTTAGGTTATTTACTACTCCAGCCACCGCCGTTCTGCAAGCATTTTCTGTTCTTCCAAAAATAAAAAAATCGTCTAGGTAGGGAATGAAAAGAACATCCCTTTCCCTTATATGGGCTGCCATCTCTGCGATTTTTGTGAAAACTCTTGGAGCCATAGATAGGCCGAAAGGGAGTGCCTGAAACTGAAAATGTTTTAACTGACTCCCTACACTGACAGCGACTCTTAGGAACCTCTGATGGTCTGCAAAAGTTGTGACGTGATAATACGCATCCTTAAGGTCGAGTACTGCCATGAAGCAATGAGGCGAAAGAAGGTTTATGGCTGATCGGATAGTTTCCATTTTGAATTTCTTGACTTGGAGGAACTGATCTAACTTCTTTAGGTTTATAATAGTTCTTAATAGGGGGGAATAAAACCCTTCGCCTTTCTCTTGCTCCATTACTGGGATTAAAATGGATTTTTCTATTAGATTTTTTACTTCTTTTTCCATGGCAGATTTTCCTAGCCTTGAAGTTTAAACTTTTGTAATAAAGAATCTTGCTGGAGGGACCAGACGGAATTCTAATTTTAAACTGCTGCGGATTGAATCTAGAATCCAAGAACTTGATGAAATTTGGGACCATTTTATGAAAAAAAAATTTTGTCTGCCCCCCCACTGGATATCTGGTGTCATTGTTGGTTTTGTTTATTTTTATCCCCAAAGGACTTGTTGAAGAAGTAGTTTCTACCCTTCCTCTGGGCCCTAAATTTGTCATCTCTGGATTTTTTTTTATCTGAGTCTTGATTTCCTCTGGAGGTACGAAAGGACTGGTTGAATCGATTTCCAGAAAAAAGAAAAATTTTGGAACCCCGGGAACTTTCTCTTATCTAATAGATCATCCAAAGTGGGACCGAACAGGTGTTCTCCTTCGCATGGGACACCACAAAGTTTATTTTATACGGGAGATCGCCACCCTAATTTTTTAGCCATAGAGCTCTACGTGCAGAGTTTGATAATGCTGCAGATTTGGCCGCCAATCTGACTGAATCAGCGGAAGCATCAGCTAGAAAGTCTGCTGCTTTCTTAATTATTGGAAGGGAAGTAATAATCTCCTCCCTGGGACATTTTTAAGTTGGTTTTCTAACTCCGAAAGCCAGACTATAAGAGACCTGGCTGTACAGGTAGAGGCTATACTTGGCCTAAAGGAGGAAGTTGATGCCTCCCATGCTCATTTTAAAAAGGTATCAGCCTTTTATCTAAAGGATCTTTTAATATCCCCATATCGTCGAATTGAAAGGCTGTTTTTCCAGAGACTTTAGAGATAGCTACATCTATTTTTGGGGCTTTATCCCATGTAGCGGAGTCTTCCTCTTTGAATGAATATTTACGTTTTAAATTTTTTGATATAAACACTTTCCTATTAGGCTTTTTCCATTCCCCTTTGATTAAGGCTGAAACATTTCTGTGGACTGGAAATGTGTTATGGTGTTTGGATTCTAGGCCCCCAAACATGATGTCCTGAATAGAACGGGGCTCTCTTGTCTCCTTTGTGCCCATGGTTGAGTGAATGGCTTTCAGGAGTTTCTCTGTGTCCTCTAAGGGAAAACAGGGTCTTCCACCAAGGAGGATTCTGAGGAATTATCAGATTGTTCAAACAGAGAGGAGTGTATCTCTTCCTCCTCAGGGTCAGAAGATATATACTCCTGTACAGACTCCCGGCGCTTTGCTTTAGGGTCTTTCTCCCCCAGTCCCTTCTTAGATGATAGTGTAAAGCTGACTTCAGATCTAACCAGGGTCTGGAGACATTTATAAAAGGAAGGGGACTCTTCCGCTACTGTTCTATGTTCTTTTCCCAAGCGGAGGACAACACGGATTTACATATGGCACATTCTTTGTTCTTCTTTTTAGAAAACACTTGGGCCTTGTCTGAAAATTGATTAACATAAATACATCAGTACAAGGAAGCATAACAAAAGAGACCCAGGCACTCACCCCCTCAGAGGTACCGAGACTGGAGGGACTGTTTCCTCAGTAAGTTTATCCTCCTCCATGCTTCCCCTTGCTGGCCACCAGGATCGCTTGGAACGCCAGGCAAAATTAAACTGTGCGCTCCTCTCATAGGCGCACTTGAATGACGTCACTTTGCGACGACCACGTGACCGCTTTCCCCGGCCTAATCACTGCCGGAAGCGCTGACTCCTCCTCCTCCCCCTGTGGTTTGGCGCTCGTGTCTCCAGTGCATCAAGTGATGCCGCCAGGCACCTCTCGCTCCAGCACACTAACACCCCTTCCGGAGTTTAGCTGTGCCTCTGCTGTCCCCGTGCGCACCAGCTGATGCCGACTTACTTACCCTGGGACCGCAGGTATGGACGGAGCACCACCAGAGGGAAGGACCTGAAAGGAAAAAACTGCAGGCTTCCCCAGAGACAGGAAACCACACGGGAGGAGAGTGTCCGCTCTGCAGGTTTCCTGTCTCTGGGGGCGGATTCTCTCTCTCGTGGTGAAGTCATAGGTGAAGGGAAAAAACAACAACTTTCAGACGTGCCAGATGCTGTGACAAGACACATACACACAAGCTTTGGACTGAATCCCTGGCTACTCTGTTTCTGGTGTACTCTGTTTAACCAGGCAAAGAAAGGGAACTCCTTCAGGAGATAAGAAGGTGTAAAGTTAGGACCTAAAATCAAGTGAGCTGTCATAGTGGACAGCACTAGGGCACTGATTACATTGGGCCACTGCATTTTCACATATTTGAAACTGCACAGTTGGGAGGTATGGGCCAATGACTATGGTACCAGTTGTTCCGCCCTTAACCAAATGGATCTGCTAAAATTCAAAAGTGAAATCACAGAGAAATTTATTGGACATTTCCATCACACGGATTATATCCAACTTCTCATCTCATCCTGAGTCTAATAGCCCACGCCACAAGAACAGTATCTATGGCGTACACCAGACCTCCTAAGTCTTATTTAGGATTATGTAATTTTTACTATCTAAGGGTTCTCCGAGAGTGGACAAGTCAGCAACAGAAACGTTTGACCAACGAGATATCTCCCACATTATACATTGGGATTGGGTTCAATCTTATCAACATGTATGAATCATTCCCCCCCCCCCCCCCCCCCCCAAGTCTGTATATTTTCTGTATACGAAGAATCAGCAGAATGAATGGAAATAGGTTATCCTGTTTATTCATCCACTTTTTGAAATGGTTTGAGCAGAACTATGCTTCTAAATGAATCCCCTCTCCAAATTCAGGATTAGATTGCTGGGATCTGGACACCTTTTTAGAACATAATTCAAAAGGTGATCCTGGTCTTTCTTGCTTGCCATGAGGTTTGTTGTGTAATAATGCTGATCTACCATCTAGGTCTCTTCCTCCTAGATCCTGGTGACCACCATTCCTGACACTCATAGCTCTGACGTTACAGACTCCTCCTCTTATTTGAGTGCATGTCTCCATGTTCTTTTTATAAAACGCCATTCTTAATGAATGACCCCTATTGTCTCCAGTGAATGAGTAGAACCTGTGAGTCTTCTCTGCTTTATTAGTTGGTTACTACTCACCTGGGTGGTTACCTGTAGGAATGTCCTCTGTACTCTGCTCGTCACTACTCACATCTGTCTCTGTAACATATATAATGTTCAGATCTTCCCCCGGATGCACAAGCTGTGAAAGAAACATTGTAAAAGTCATCAGACGGTTGGAGAAGTCGTGTGGAAGTTTTTATATGACCAGAAAAGATCAACAATTAACATGATGACCAAACATGACTGGACAGCGGGAGTTATCTGACCCAAATATCTCCAGGTCTCCTGTATAAAGCCAACCTGTTGGTTCCTTATTCCGACCAGCAGTCTCCATAACCAGATAATAGTGAGAAGATCCAGACAGCATGTAATGTCTATGGTCAGCTGTAATCCTGCCATCTCCACCTTTCTCATTATACAAGAATAAAACATATAATACTGGTGGATAAAACAAGATCTTCACAGCCTTCTACAGATCATAGGAAACATTTCGTGAGGACTCATCTCCATCTACCTGATCATCCTGTGGGACATTGTGATGTTCTTCTGACCCATCCTGTGGAAGAAGAGGACTGGGACATCTCTCTGGTGGTCTTCTCTCTTCCTTAACTGTAGGAAACACATCCAGTGACTAAATTCATTCCTTACATACAGATAATGAGAGGACGTGTGGATTTAGTCATGTCTATTACCTGGTGGTGTGAGAGGCCAGTGATCCTCCATCATGACGTCCTTGTACAGGTCTTTGTGTCCTTCTAAATACTCCCACTCCTCCATGGAGAAATAGATGGTGACATCTTGACACCTTATAGGAACCTGACAACACAATGATACAGTCATCACCCAGATCCCTTCATAGCGTTCCTGTATAATGTCCCAGTATTCCCAGCAGTGTCACCTCTCCAGTCAGATGCTCAATCATCTTGTTGGTGAGCTCTAGGATCTTCTCTCTATTGGTTTCCTCATGTATCAGGGAATGAGCTGGAGGCCCTGCGATTGGGCTCAGTGTTCTTCTCCATCCTTCAGACACAGGGTCCTGGCAGCGCTCACTAGAGGTCTTCTTCACTACTGTGTAGTCCTGGTTATGGAGAGACACAGTAATAAATATCACTCCATACATCTCCAGAGTCCCTCACCTCTCCAGTCATGTCCATCTGTTAGTAACATAGATACGATGATGTAATGTGACATCATCAGAATCTCTCACCTCTCCAGTAAGCCGGAAGAGGATCTCTAGGGTGAGATTTATTATACTCTCCGCCATCTTGTCTCTGTCCCTATCCATCCTTGACGGGTCAATCAGGAGAAGGATCTTATATAGAAGATCTCCACTGAGCAGATCCTATATTGTAGGAACCTAAATGGAAAGAAGATGAGACTATGTAAAATCCTACAAAATCCCATGTAAAATCCAATTACTGGAGATAATAAGAGGACACATCGGAGGAGATAATTAAGTGTAAATGTTGTATTGTAGCCGTTTGCCACACTGTAAACTGCACTTGTTTTATGCGCACTCTACGGGTCTACTCCTTGACCTGGCACCATCTTTCAGTATAATATACTAATGGTTACACTACAGCCCCGATCTTGTATCTTCATATGTACTAATAAATCCTATTTACTTTGAACCAAACACAGCGACAAGCAGCTTGCTCCTCCATAGCCTGAAGACTGAGTATGTTTTTCATAGACGTCATTAGTGTTGAGTGAATCAAAGTCCACAAAGTCAGAATTTCAAGATAAAGTCCATATCCAGCGAAGCGACGGGCCGGCCACCGCCATCTTGCTTGAAGATCTTGGCCCGAATCTTGTGCATGGTGACATATGACGTCCCCACGCCGGCTGGCGTGATGACGTCATCTTGGGCTGTGCAAGATTACGCACCAGATCTTCAAGCAAGATGGCGGCAGCCAGCCCATCGCGAGCAAATAGAGCAGGTAAGTATTATTTTTTTTATTTTATTTTATCAGTTTTGCACTACTTGCAAAGAAATACACTTCGAGATGAAGTCATTTGTCACAAAGCTAATTTTTTTGCAGCACAATCGAATTTTCCAATACGTCACTCGTCTCTAGACGTCATCTATTTAATAAAGCTCATCCATGTCTCAGTCGTCTACACTGGAATCGGCAACTGGAGAAATTCATTAACGGGGAAATAAGTACAACATAATAAGGACTATCGTATACATTTAACACCTCAGATGCCGTTGTCAAATGTGACCAAGGCACCTGGGAAGTCAAAAACCCGGCCGTGCTCTGGCTCCCCCAGCGAGGATCAGGGGAGCCGGATGTAGTGTGTGGCAGCCCCTGTACTCAGGAGTGGTACAGGGCTGCCGCACTTTAGTTCCTATGTAGCCCCTGCCTGTGGCAGGGCTCTTTAGGAACATAGTGCAGTTCTTATAGACTCAATGAGAACAGCAATCTAATGATTGATTGCTAGAGTTCCCTAGGGGAACCATTAACCCCTTAAGGACACGGCCCTATTTCACCTTAAGGACCAGGCCATTTTTTGCAAATCTGACATGTGTCACTTTAAGTGGTGATAACTTTAAAACGCTTTGACTTATCCAGGCCATTCTGAGATAGTTTTTTCATCACATATTGTACTTCATGACACTGGTAAAATTAAGTTAAAAAAATTTCCTTTTTATTTATAAAAAAATACAAATTTTACCAAAAATTTGTAAAAAATTGCAAATTTCCAAGTTTCGATTTCTCTACTTCTATAATACATAGTAATACCTCCAAAAATAGTTATTACTTTACATTCCCCATATGTCTACTTCATGTTTGGATCATTTTGGGAATGATATTAAATTTTTTGGGGATGTTACAAGGCTTAGAAGTTTAGAAGCAAATCTTGAAATTTTTCAGAAACTTTCAAAAACCCAATTTTTAGGGACCAGTTCAGGTCTAAAGTCACATTGCGAGGCTTACATAATAGAAACCACCCAAAAATGACCCCATTCTATAAACTACACCCCTCAAGGTATTCAAAACTGATTTTACAAACGTCTTTAACCCTTTAGGTCAGGCATCTCAAACTCTGGCCCTCCAGCTGTTGCAAAACTACAACTCCCAGCATGCCCGGACAGCCTACAGGTATCAGCCTACAGCAGGGCATTGTGGGAGTTGTAGTTTTACAACAGCTGGAGGGCCGCAGTTTGAGATGCCTGCTTTAGGTGTTCCACAAGAATTAATGTAAAATAGAGATACAATTTCAAAATTTCACTTTTTTGATTTGACAGATTTTCCATTTTAATAATTTTTTTCCAGTAACAAAGCAAGGGTTAACAGCCAAACCAAACTCAATATTTAAGGCCCCGATTCTGTTGTTTACAGAAACACCCCATATGTGGTCGTAAACCACTTTTCGGGCACACGGCAGGGCGCAGAAGGAAAGGAATGCCATACGATTTTTGGAAGGCAGGTTTTGCTGGACTGTTTTTTTTGACACCATGTCCCAATTGAAGCTCCCCTGATGCACCCCTAGAGTAGAAACTCAATAAAAGTGACCCCATCTAAGAAACTACACGCCTCAAGGTATTCAAAACTGATTTTACAAACTTTGTTAACCCTTTAGGTGTTCCACAAGAATAAATGGAATATGGAGATGAAATTTCAGAATTTAAATTTTTGGGCAAATTTTCAATTTTAATAAATTTTTACCAGTAACAAAGCAAGGGTTAACAGCCAAACAAAACTCTATATTTATGGCCCTGATTCTGTAGTTTACAGAAACACCCCATATGTGGTCGTAAACCACTTTTCGGGCACACGGCAGGGCGCAGAAGGAAAGGAATGCCATACGGTTTTTGGAAGGCAGGTTTGGCTGGACTGTTTTTTTTGACACCATGTCCCATTTGAAGCCCCCCTGATGCACCCCTAGAGTAGAAACTCCATGAAAGTGACCCCATTTTAGAAACTACGGGATAGGGTGGCAGTATTGTTGGTACTAGTTTAGGGTACATATGATTTTTGGTTGCTCCATATTACACTTTTTGTGAGGCAAGGTAACAAGAAATAGCTGTTTTGGCACAGTTTTTATTTTCAGTTATTTACAACATTCATCTGACAGGTTAGATCATGTGATATTTTTATAGACCAGATTGTCACGGATGCGGCGATACCCAATATGTATACTTTTTTTTTTAATTTATATAAGTTTTACACAATGATTTCTTTTTTGAAACAAAAAAAAAAAATCATGTTTTAGTGTTTCCATAGTCTGAGAGCCATAATTTTATCAGTTTTTGGGCGATTACCTTGGGTAGGGTATGATTTTTGCGGGATGAGATGACGGTTTTATTGGCACTATTTTGGGGTGCGTGTGACTTTTTGATCGCTTGCTATTACACTTTTTGTGATGTAAGGTGACAAAAAATGGTTTATTTAGCACAGTTTTTATTTTTTTACGGTGTTCATCTGAGGGGTTAGGTCATGTGATATTTTTATAGAGCCGGTCATTATGGACGTGGCGATACCTAATATGTATACTTTTTTTTATTTATGTAAGTTTTACACAATAACAGCTGTTAAAAAAAAAAAATGATGTTTTAGTGTCTCCATATTCTGAGCCATAGTTTTTTATTTTTTTGTCTCAGGTAGGGGCTCATTTTTTGCGGGATGAGGTGACGGTTAGATTGGTACTATTTTGGTGGGCAGTCTGCAAAGGAAAAGGGGGTCAGTCAGCACATCCCAATGCACAGGGGCACGTTGCTATGGCTGAGAACAACAGTGTAAGACAAAACATGCAATGCAACAGCTCTCTGCAAACCAAATAAAGTACAAAATGCGTAATAATTTCTAGTGCTATACCTATAAATTAGAGATGCTTGGCAAATCATTTTGTACAAAATTATTTGAGCCCGTCTGCCGCACGTCAAGGCGATCTCTGTAAGACAGGTTCCTAACACTAAGGCCTCTTTCACACGGCCGTTGCAGGAAAAAGAGCGGGTACATTGTGGAAACACGCACAATTTTTCAGCGCGAGTGCAAAACATTGTAATGCGTTTTGCACTCGCGTGAGAAAAATCGTGCATGTTTAGTACTCAAACCCGAACTTCTTTACAGAAGTTCGGGCTTGGGATCGGTGTTCTGTAGATTGTATTATTTTCCCTTATAACAGGGTTATAAGGGAAAATAATAGCATTCTGAATACAGAATGCATAGTAAAATAGCGCTGGAGGGGTTAAAAAATAAAATAAATTTAACTCGCCTTAGTCCACTTGATCGCGCAGCCCGGCATCTTTGCTGAACAGGACCTGTGGTGACGTCACTCTGGTCATCACATGATCCATCACCATGGTAAAAGATCATGTGACGGACCATGTGATGACCGGAGTGATGTCACCACTGGTCCTGTTCAGCAAAGAAGACAGAAGAGAAGCCGGGCAGCGCGAGCAAGTGGACTAAGGCGAGTTAAATTTATTTTATTTTTTAACCCCTCCAACGCTATTTTACTTTGCATTCTGTATTCAGAATGCTATTATTTTCCCTTATAACCATGTTATAAGGGAAAATAATAATGATCGGGTCTCCATCCCGATCGTCTCCTAGCAACCGCGCGTGAAAATCGCACCGCATCCGCGGATGCTTGCGATTTTCACGCAACCCCATTCACTTCTATGGGGCCTACAATATAGAGCTTGCTGCGATTTTCACGCAACGCACCAGTGATGCGTGAAAATCACCGCTCATGTGAACAGCCCTATAGAAACGAATGGGTCGACACCTCAGTTTGATGGACAAACCTAATTCCCTATACTACATTAGAGAATGGGGAAAATGATCTAAACCGGACATTCTCGGACACTGAAGTCAGCATTTTGTTATCTGCTCCAAAACAGATATCTAGAGGCATTACAATACAAGAAAATGCTTATAAGCTCCTAGCTAGATGGTACTTGACACCACACAAACTGAGCAAAATATATACCCTCACTTCCAAGAAATGCTGGAGATGCCTTACACAAGTGGGAGATTTCCTCCATATTTGGTGGTCGTGCTCTAAGAGAACACATTTCTGGAAGGATATCTTTTCCCAGATCAGAAAGACTTGAAATGTATCCGTTAATAGACTCCCCTACCTTCCAGAAATAGCTCTGCTCTCCCTTTTACCTTCTTCTCTGTCAAAAATGGATTCTGTTAGCTTCTGGCAGATTACTTATTACGCAACAAAATGGAAATCTGGAGACATCCCCTCCGGACTTCAATGGTCCGCTAAAGTCAATGACATGGTTAGACTGGAGGAACTCTCACCACTGGGAACTTAGGAATCATTCCAAATTTGATAAGATTTGGAGACCGTGGAAAACAATGACATTATCTGAAGATTCTAACGGTATTTCTAATGTACGGATTAATACAAACCCTTTACATTAATATGGCTGTGCATGTCTGCAATGGAACTCCTGAGTCATAGACTTAGAATACAAGAAATCTTGATTTTAAGCGGTTCGTTAACTGCTTGAACAAACCTAAAATGCTTTTTTCATTATTTGATTGTTCCCCCCCCCCCCAGCACATTTGTCCCTCTTCTCTCCCTCCTTCCTCCCGTCATTCCATACCTCCCCTCCCAACTCCCTTTATTATTCCTATCAGATATTAGATTTTATTATGGTCTAGATAATATGAAGTTCGCCTCATTTTGAATCCCGTATACTTTGTGGACTAATATACAGTAACTTTGACTACAGTCATTTTAAGACTTTAACCCTTTGTACTGGATCTGTAATCCACTGTAATCTGATTTACTTTATGTTGTCCAAATGTGATCCTATCTTGCTATACATTAGGGTGACTACAGGTTTCTTTGTAGGATGTCCCTTTTGACCATTTTATATTGTGATTGCTGATTTAATGTTCTTAATAATAATAATAATAAAAAGAATTTTGAAAGAAAGAATCGAATGGGTCAGGATTCAGTGCGGGTGCAATGCGTTCAACTCACGCATCGCATCCACGCGGAATACTCGCCCGTGTGAAAGGGGCCTAAATTCTACCTGTTATGTGCCATGACGGCTACCATACAATTCAGGGAGTGTAGGTTCCACACGCATGCTGGGCCTGCTTTAATTTCTGTCATCTTTGGTGCCAAAATGGCCTCCATTATATCCAAGGAATGCAGGTACCAACATGCATGCCGGGCCCACTCCACACCACCCCTGGTGCCAAATGGCCATCAAAGAATGCAATGAGAGTCCACAACTATATCTCTCCTGGTGCCAAATGGCTTCCAGTGAATGAGGGGAAGCAGGCCAGTACGCCCTGTGTCCTGAAGAGGTTAAAAACTGTAAAAATAAATAATAATAAATAAATAAAAAATAAAAAAAAGGCTAAAAGTTTAAATAGAAAAAAAATTTAAAAAAATAAATCACCCACCACACTTTCTCAGAAATAAAAAGACATAAATAATTAAAAACATTAACATCACGGGCATCGCCATGTGCGAAATCGCTCGTACAATTAAAATATAACAATATTTATCCCATACGGCAAATGGCGAAACAGAAAAAAAAAAAACTCAAAATGGCTGATTCGCCATTTTTTTTGGTCACTTCCCCTCCCACAAAAAACTCACACACAGCACATAGGAAACGGTGTAAAAAACATTAAACTGTGGCGGAATGGTGCTTTTTTTAAATTTTTTATAATTCCACCCCTTGTACGCAACCGTAAATGGTGCCATTAGAAAGTACATCTTTTCCTGCAAATAAAAAGCCCTCGTATACGGCTTTGTCAATGAAAAAATAAAACGGTTATGGCTTTGGAGGGGGCTTGAAATGGTGAAACCAATAGCCATCTTAGCTCATTTTTTCCCTATTTCTGTTCCGTCACTTCAGTGGGAGCTGTGGGGTCCTGTCTCCGTACACCGTTTACTTCCGGAGCTTACAGCTGATTGTGGGGGTGGCGGGAGTCTGACCTCGTATCCTATCTCCGTAGTTTCCCACACAATCCCTCATCGTAGACTTGCCGCTCACTGCTCAGGGTTACGACCTGTAGTTCAGCTTGCTGGTCGAGCATGCTCAGTTCCAGCATTAGAAATGAGAGAAGGCTAGAACTGAGAAGTGCACAAAAAAGGTGGAGCCAGGGGGGGGGGGGGGGGGGGGGGGGGGGGGGGGGGGGGGGGGGTGGGAGAATAGTCTGGAATAGAGGTCAGCAATGCATCTTGGGAACTGTAGTCCGCTACCCACATGGGCTACTGCAAGGTGGAGAAGCACACAGGGAGGAACAGTGTGACAAGAAGGACATTACACAAAAGTAGCAAAGCCGTCCTACTGCTCTCTGTAATGACCCGGAGGTGTCGCCTCAAGACGATGCAGTCCAATCGTTTTGAACATTTCTTTTTTTAAACATGGCCAACCCCTCAGGCTCTCCAGCTGTTGCAAAACTACAACTCCCGGCATGCCTAGACTTCCTACAGCAGGGAATGGTGGGAGTTGTACTTTCACAACACCTGGAGAGCCGCTGGTTTGCCATCCCTGGGCTATAGGATCCTGAGACATCATTGGGAAGACCTTGGAGTACAGCAGCCTTCAAGGGTTTATCGGCTCCGTGAGCACCCCCAGCCTCTTCCTATGCCACGCATCGCTCACGTGGCCTAGTTGCAGCAGCAGTACCAGGCACAACCGCTAAATGATGGACAGTGCTGTGCTTGGTAAGCGCCAGGGAGGCCGCTGCGCTCACCAGAGCTCCGGTTACCACTGCAGCTGACCCCTTCTGATGCGACAATGATGATCCCGATGATGTCATCAGTATTTTTTCCCGGATTACCCTAGATTCTGTAGTTGATAGACACCATGGCATCTGGGTGGCTAAGCAATGCATTTTTATCTGTCACCTATCCACGGGGAAATATAGATCAGATTGTGGGGCTGACCCCCCGGGACACCCAGCGATCCCTAGAATGAGGGGTCCCTGAATCCCCTCTCTAAGGCCTGTTTCAGATGAGCGATGTGGAATGTGTCAGGGTCCAACCAATTTTCACGCACGTGAAGAAAAACTGAAGAATAACGCTCAACATTAGGGATGAGCGAACTTCGGTTTTTCCAAGTCCGGCATTTGGGTTATGTAAGAACTCCATTATGGATTCCGTTACCACGGACTATAACGGAATGCACCACGGAAGAGGCATTCCGTCACAATAGAAGTCTACGGGCAGCATAACGGATCCGACCAAACGGATTCAACTTAGATGCCAAACCGTACGTTTCATTCTGTACAGCTCATGTGGAAGAGGCCCAGGAGTGGTAGGTCACCCACCTCATTCACCTCTATGGGACGGATGTGGACCGTGGCCTGTCAGTCCCACAGAAGTGAACAGGGTGTGGCAAATACTTTCATTGTGTAAATCCCCCCCCCCCCCCACACACAAAAAAAAGTTGATTAAAAAAATAATTTAAAAAGAATCCACATTTCAATAAAAATATTTAGGATTTTACATAGATTGTCAAAAGGCAACTTTCACACTGGCGGTTTGGCTTTCCGTTTGTGAGATCCGTTCAGGGCTCAGAAGGCATCAGTTTGGCTTGCAGCATTTTGGTGTCCGTCTGATGAAACTGAGCCAAACGGATCCGTCCTGGCACCCAATGCAAGTCAATGGGGACAATAGAAAACGGATCCGTCCTGGCACCCAATGCAAGTCAATGGGGACAATAGAAAACGGATCCGTCCTGGCACCCAATGCAAGTCAATGGGGACAATAGAAAACGGATCCGTCCTGGCACCCAATGCAAGTCAATGGGGACAATAGAAAACGGATCCGTCCTGGCACACAATGCAAGTCAATGGGGACAATAGAAAACGGATCCGTCCTGGCACCCAATGCAAGTCAATGGGGACAATAGAAAACTGATCCGTCCTGGCACCCAATGCAAGTCAATGGGGACAATAGAAAACGGATCCGTCCTGGCACCCAATGCAAGTCAATGGGGACAATAGAAAACGGATCCGTCCTGGCACCCAATGCAAGTCAATGGGGACAATAGAAAACGGATCCGTCCTGGCACACAATGCAAGTCAATGGGGACGGTTTTCACTTACACAACAGAAAACGGATCCGTCCCCATTGACAATGGGGTTCAAGACGGATTCGCCCTGGCTATGTTACAGATAATACAAGCGGATCCGTTCAGAACAGATGCAGACGGTTGTATTATCTGAACGGATCCGCACCAAACGCGAGTGTGAAAGTAGCCTCATCGGTATCACCACAATTGCAAAAATCCATAAATCCACGCGTCTGTTCACACAGTGCACAGAGAACAATTTCCCATAAAAATCTGAATAGTTAAAGTGGTTTTCTAGGTGTTTCTTAAGATAGGTCATGATTTTCTGATTGGTAGGGGTCCGACCAATGAAAGGGGCTGAGCTGCAATACTACGCACAGCTGCGATCGAATGGATAACGCGTCACTAAGCTTCGATAGTGCCGCAGCCCCTTCAAACAGCAGAGGAGTCGGACCCCCACCGATCAGATATTAAAGCGGCTCTCTCACTTTACAAAGTAGAGAAAGTTATTACAAGGCACTTACTAATGTATTGTGATTGTCCATATTGCCTCCTTTGCTGGATTCATGTTTCCATCACATTATACATGGCTCATTTCCATGGTTACATGGTTACATCAGTGGTGGTCGTGCTTACACACTATAGGAAAAAGCGCCGGCCTCTCTGGTGTCCGGGACCATGGGAGCGCACATGGGCTACTGCTTTTTCCTATAGTGTGCAAGCACGACCACCACTGATGGACTGCAGGGTGGTCGTAACCATGGAAACGAGCAGTGTATCATGTGATGGAAACATGAAGCCAGCAAAGGAAGCAATATGGACGATCACAATACATTAGTAAGTGCCTTGTATTAACTCCTTCTACATGATAAATGCCATTGGCTGACGTGAGACGACCCCTTTATTCCTCCTGGGAACGGCCTTAATAAATAATCATTACGTATGACAAAATAGTTTTCTCAAAAACAGGACTTTCCTCACAAAAAACTAAACCTCACCTGGCTACACATAGGGCATAATACATGCAATGGACACATTTGGGATCACCAGATCCGTACCGACCCATAGGACAGAAGGAGACGTCTGAAACACAAAGACACAGGTTACAATTGTTCCTTTCCCCCATAAAGTTATGGCTCTTGGAATACAAGGGGGAAAAATTAAGGGGCGGGGGGTCCTTAAAACTAAACTGGTTCTAAAGAGGTTAAAGAGAACAACGCCAGTAATCCTGACAGAGGATGGCGGTGACTGTACACATACCTCCACCTGCACCGCTGGACACTACATGGATGGGGGAGACTAGTGGGCTAAAGGACCTTTCATGATGTGATGGTCATGTGACTGTGTGTGGGAGGAGTCAGGCTCCAGGCTGTGCTGCTGGAGGAGGTAAAGGACCTGTGGTGATGTCATGACCGTGTGACCATGTGTGGGAGGAGTCAGGCTTCAGGCTGTGCTACTGGAGGGAGGTAAAGGACCTGTGATGATGTCATGTCCATGTGATAATGTGTAGGAGGAGTCAGGGATCACATGACCAAGTGCTGCTCTGCTGGTTGTGATCCGTTTTGGATAACCTGAAGTTTATGTGTCCCATGAGGGACGGTATGAATGTAGGAGAGCTGTCTCTGTGTGATGTGTATGTAGCGGAGCTGTCTCTGTGTGATGTGTATGTAGCAGAGCTGTCTCTGTGTGATGTGTATGTAGCAGAGCTGTCTCTGTGTGATGTGTATGTAGCGGAGCTGTCTCTGTGTGATGTGTATGTAGCAGAGCTGTCTCTGTGTGATGTGTATGTAGCGGAGCTGTCTCTGTGTGATGTGTATGTAGCGGAGCTGTCTCTGTGTGATGTGTATGTAGCAGAGCTGTCTCTGTGTGATGTGTATGTAGCGGAGCTGTCTCTGTGTGATGTGTATGTAGCAGAGCTGTCTCTGTGTGATGTGTATATGGCAGAGCTGTCTGTGTGATGTGTATGTAGCGGAGCTGTCTCTGTGTGATGTGTATGTAGCGGAGCTGTCTCTGTGTGATGTGTGTGTAGCAGAGCTGTCTCTGTGTGATGTGTATGTAGCAGAGCTGTCTCTGTGTGATGTGTATGTAGCGGAGCTGTCTCTGTGTGATGTGTATATGGCAGAGCTGTCTCTGTGTGATGTGTATGTAGCGGAGCTGTCTCTGTGTGATGTGTATGTAGCGGAGCTGTCTCTGTGTGATGTGTATGTAGCGGAGCTGTCTCTGTGTGATGTGTATGTAGCGGAGCTGTCTCTGTGTGATGTGTATGTAGCGGAGCTGTCTCTGTGTGATGTGTATGTAGCGGAGCTGTCTCTGTGTGATGTGTATGTAGCGGAGCTGTCTCTGTGTGATGTGTATGTATCGGAGCTGTCTCTGTGTGATGTGTATGTATCGGAGCTGTCTCTGTGTGATGTGTATGTAGCGGAGCTGTCTCTGTGTGATGTGTATGTAGCGGAGCTGTCTCTGTGTGATGTGTATGTAGCGGAGCTGTCTCTGTGTGATGTGTATGTAGCAGAGCTGTCTCTGTGTGATGTGTATATGGCAGAGCTGTCTCTGTGTGATGTGTATGTAGCAGAGCTGTCTCTGTGTGATGTGTATGTAGCGGAGCTGTCTCTGTGTGATGTGTATGTAGCGGAGCTGTCTCTGTGTGATGTGTATGTAGCGGAGCTGTCTCTGTGTGATGTGTATGTAGCAGGCTGTCTCTGTGTGATGTGTATGTAGCAGAGCTGTCTCTGTGTGACGTGTATGTAGCAGAGCTGACTCTGTGTGACGTGTATGTAGCAGAGCTGTCTCTGTGTGACGTGTATGTAGCAGAGCTGTCTCTGTGTGACGTGTATGTAGCAGAGCTGTCTCTGTGTGACGTGTATGTAGCAGAGCTGACTCTGTGTGATGTGTATGTAGCAGAGCTGTCTCTGTGTGATGTGTATGTAGCAGAGCTGTCTCTGTGTGATGTGTATGTAGCAGAGCTGTCTCTGTGTGATTATGTAGCGGAGCTGTCTCTGTGTGACGTGTATGTAGCAGAGCTGTCTTTGTGTGATGTGTATGTAGCAGACTGTGTGTGTGTGATGTATGTAGCAGAGCTGTGTGTGATGTATGTATAGTAGTGCGGTATGTGAATGCAGCAGGGCTGTATTTGTGTGACATGAGCCTAGGGAGCTGTATATGGCAGAGCTGAGTGTGTGACATGCATATAGAGGAGCGTCATATATAATGTGCATGTATCTGAAATGTGCATGTAGCCGAGCTGTGTGTGTAACGATCACTTCTCTTCCAGTACTGCAGATGATGTAATGGAAGCTATATCTTATTTCCTGTGGCCCTTTTCTTTCCCTCTCCCGATCCTCTCTCTGGTTCTGGAGGTCCCTCCTGCTGTCTACAACTTCATGTTCCTGACCCTCTCCTCCCCATCTTCCGTTCAGAACAATTCCTCCTCTGCTGTGTGGAACCAACATGTCCCAAAAGCCCTTCCTCACCTTCCTGTAAAGATTTGTTTTCACAGCAGAATTGTGAATACAGCTCTGGAGTATACGGGTGTGTGTACACACGGCAGGTTTGTTGCGTGACTGTTCTGCTCATCTGAATGAGGTTTGCAGAAATCCATGTAAATCCTGCAGAAACATGGAACCGATAAGCAGTCCCATCTCCTCTGCCTGGTGTGAACACGTCCTGATAGAGCCAGGACCGGGAGAAGGTTTCATTCTTACACAGGGGAGCTAGCAGAAGAGGGAAAGGTGGTGGAGAATGGACGACATATGGGGTGAGATCCCAGAGAAGACTCCCAAGGCCCCTCAGGACCAGGTCACTGGTTATTGTCCTTTTTTGGCTTCGAGGAATACAATATCTCCTTATGGAGACTTATAGGCCAGGAAACCTCCTCTGGAATTCTGGGAAGAATGTATGCAAATGAGCTCCTAACAAGCTCCGCCCCTAATGCCAACAGATATAAGGCAGATATCCTAGAAGTCAGTCTTCGACCTTTTAACCACCTGTTTTGCTGGAGCTCAGCTCTGGCTCTGGGAAAAGTATTTAAGGCTAGGGCTACGCGGCGACACGTGTTGCGTGACAAAAACTGTGTGTGACGCAACATTTTTTACAATGGTAGTCGATGGTGTCAATTGCACAAAAATGTGCATGTCGCAGTGTGACACCATTGACTACCATTATAAAAATTGTTGCGCGACTTTTGTGTGACAACTGTAGCCATGTAGCCCTAGCCTAACTGTTCTGCTGGAGCTGGGCTTGGGCAGAAGTTGAGAGGGGGGGGGGGCCTGCTTTAGCTGCTTGTATCTCCCGATTGGTAGCAAGGGCCTGGTCTTGTTTGAAAGCTAGCATTCCTAGCTTTCATGCAATGACAGCATTAGCTCAAGATAAGCAGGAGATATCACTGTTAGAATTCGAGTCGGGAATAATTAAGGGTAAAACCTGCTTTTACTTTCACTTTAAGCTGCATTCGATGTATCCCGATTTCTAACAGTGATATCTTCCCATGTACTGAAGATATTGCTGTCATTCTGGCATTGTTTGAAAGCTTGGAATGCCAATACAAATCCCATATCTGTAGCTGCTACTAAACCAGAGATATGAGCATCTAAAGCAGGCAACCCCTGTCCCTTGCAGTCTGGAGGAGGGGAAGCAGTTGGGGAGCTGACAGCCTGCAGGAGGAAAGGAAAAATAGTAAAAATAGATATAAATGTGGCATTATTATCATTGTACGGACCACATAATAAAGTTATGTTATTTTTACCACACAGTGAACGCCATAAATAAATTCCACAAAATAATGTTAAAATTGCTGTTTTTTTTAAATCTTTTCTCCCAAAAATAAAATAACATTTTTTTAATACGCTATCCATACCCAAAAATTGTTCCTAAAAAACCTACAACTAATTCCGCAAAATAAAAAAAAGAATTTAGAAGAAAAAATGTAAAAGTTATGACTGCTGGAATACAAAGGGGGGAAATATTATTGGTCCTTAAGGCTAAAATGAATTGTCACTAAGGGATTAAAATGTACTTGTGCCCCCGGAGTTGTGCGCCAACAGGATTTACTGCAGACACACATAAAAAATCTACAATAAAAAAAGTTAAATTTTTGGGAGGGTTTTTCCAATGTTAATTTGACTGTTAAAAGGGTCTTGAGACATGACTTGGATAATAAAAAGGCCAGCATCTCATCTGCAGACAGCTGTTTCAGGGTGACTGTTCCTCATCAGTGCAGAGCAAAGAGGACTCCTTTTGTCCTTTCTTGGATCACTTTTGGTATGTACTAACCACCGAATACCAAGAGCATACCACATCACAACTTAGTCCTTGTCAAATTCTCTCAAATCTTTACACTTGCCTATTTTTTCAGCTACAAGAACTGACTGGATATTTACTGCCTGATATAGGCCGCCCTTGTACAGGTGGCAGTGTCACAAGATAATTTGAGGATAGCACAAAAGCTTATCTTCTCACTTTCTGTGATTGTGCAAATAGCTCCACAAGTTTCCCAGGTACTAATGATATCTCTTCAGTTCTCAGATATTTCTAGGACTTACAGTAAGAACAACCTGTATAACTAGTGCTGCAGTAAACGATTATTTTAGAAATTGAGTATTCTATCGATTATTTTTTACGATTAATCGAGTACTCTAATAGGAAAAAATGAATTAATGGACTGTTTTCCTTTATAAAACCTCATCAGACCCCCTGCCGTCAGTCCCCAACACCCTTCATTCCCCCCCCAGTGCCATCAGCTCTCCCCCACCCCCATCTTTTTAGCCGTTCTGCGGTGAATTTTAATTGTTATATATTTTTGGGTGGGTTTATTAATAGGAAAAAGGCTATGTCTTAATTTGCCGTTCAGCTGTGAAGTTACATTGTACTACAGCCATTTACGGGGTGTATTAATAGGAAATATACGTACGTCTTATTAGCCGTTTTGCGGTGAATTTTGATGGTTATATTTTTTTAGGGGGTTAATAGGGAAAAGCATACGTCTTAATTGCCGTTCTGTGGTGAAGTTACATTGTACTACAGCCTTTTCTGGGGTGTATTATTTTAATTTATTTCTTTTATTTTTCAGTATGTCAGACAGACAGGTGACAGGCCCTTCAAAGGGAACGGGCAGTGGCCAAAATGTTTCTTTCGCAGGCAGAAGTAGCAGCACAGTAAGGGGGCCGTGGCAGAAGGGGTCACTTCGAGAGGCCTCAGCTCCCAGTGTCAGCTAGTAGTAATGTCTTGACCAGCAAACCAGGGGTGCTTAAATAGTGATGAGAGTCGCGTGGCAGCTGGAGTTGTTAGCGGTCAGTCTCCTGGACCCGAGTCCGCTATATACGAGAATCACCACCAATAAATTCAGATTCAATCAAATCTTTTTGGAAAATTTGGCAAACCGACCGAATTGAATTTTTTAGAAATTTGCTCAGCTCTAATGAGCACAATCAGGTAATGAAGCAGAAAGATGATGAGGACAATCAGGTAATGAAGCAGACAGATGATGAGCACAATCAGGTAATGAAGCAGACAGATGATGAGGACAATCAGGTAATGAAGCAGAAAGATGATGAGGACAATCAGGTAATGAAGCAGAAAGATGATGAGGACAATCAGGTAATGAAGCAGACAGATGACGAGGACAATCAGGTAATGAAGCAGACAGATGATGAGGACAATCAGGTAATGAAGCAGACAGATGATGAGGACAATCAGGTAATGAAGCAGACAGATGATGAGCACAGTCAGGTAATGAAGCAGACAGATGATGAGCACAATCAGGTAATGAAGCAGACAGATGATGAGGACAATCAGGTAATGAAGCAGACAGATGATGAGCACAATCAGGTAATGAAGCAGACAGATGATGAGGACAATCAGGTAATGAAGCAGAAAGATGATGAGGACAATCAGGTAATGAAGCAGAAAGATGATGAGGATAATCAGGTAATGAAGCAGACAGATGACGAGGACAATCAGGTAATGAAGCAGACAGATGATGAGGACAATCAGGTAATGAAGCAGACAGATGATGAGGACAATCAGGTAATGAAGCAGACAGATGATGAGCACAGTCAGGTAATGAAGCAGACAGATGATGAGCACAATCAGGTAATGAAGCAGACAGATGATGAGGACAATCAGGTAATGAAGCAGACAGATGATGAGGACAGTCAGGTAATGAAGCAGACAGATGATGAGGACAGTCAGGTAATGAAGCAGACAGATGACGAGGACAATCAGGTAATGAAGCAGACAGATGATGAGCACAGTCAGGTAATGAAGCAGACAGATGATGAGGACAATCAGGTAATGAAGCAGACAGATGATGAGGACAATCAGGTAATGAAGCAGACAGATGATGAGGACAATCAGGTAATGAAGCAGACAGATGATGAGGACAATCAGGTAATGAAGCAGACAGATGATGAGGACAATCAGGTAATGAAGCAGACAGATGATGAGCACAGTCAGGTAATGAAGCAGACAGATGACGAGGACAATCAGGTAATGAAGCAGACAGATGATGAGCACAGTCAGGTAATGAAGCAGACAGATGATGAGGACAATCAGGTAATGAAGCAGACAGATGATGAGCACAGTCAGGTAATGAAGCAGACAGATGATGAGGACAATCAGGTAATGAAGCAGAAAGATGATGAGGACAATCAGGTAATGAAGCAGAAAGATGATGAGGACAATCAGGTAATGAAGCAGACAGATGACGAGGACAATCAGGTAATGAAGCAGACAGATGATGAGGACAATCAGGTAATGAAGCAGACAGATGATGAGCACAGTCAGGTAATGAAGCAGACAGATGATGAGCACAATCAGGTAATGAAGCAGACAGATGATGAGGACAATCAGGTAATGAAGCAGACAGATGATGAGGACAGTCAGGTAATGAAGCAGACAGATGATGAGGACAGTCAGGTAATGAAGCAGACAGATGACGAGGACAATCAGGTAATGAAGCAGACAGATGATGAGCACAGTCAGGTAATGAAGCAGACAGATGATGAGGACAATCAGGTAATGAAGCAGACAGATGATGAGGACAATCAGGTAATGAAGCAGACAGATGACGAGGACAATCAGGTAATGAAGCAGACAGATGATGAGGACAATCAGGTAATGAAGCAGACAGATGATGAGCACAGTCAGGTAATGAAGCAGACAGATGACGAGGACAATCAGGTAATGAAGCAGACAGATGATGAGCACAGTCAGGTAATGAAGCAGACAGATGATGAGGACAATCAGGTAATGAAGCAGACAGATGATGAGCACAATCAGGTAATGAAGCAGACAGATGATGAGGACAATCAGGTAATGAAGCAGACAGATGATGAGCACAGTCAGGTAATGAAGCAGACAGATGACGAGGACAATCAGGTAATGAAGCAGACAGATGATGAGCACAGTCAGGTAATGAAGCAGACAGATGATGAGGACAATCAGGTAATGAAGCAGACAGATGATGAGGACAATCAGGTAATGAAGCAGACAGATGATGAGCACAATCAGGTAATAAAGCAGACAGATGATGAGGACAATCAGGTAATGAAGCAGACAGATGACGAGGACAATCAGGTAATGAAGCAGACAGATGATGAGCACAATCAGGTAATAAAGCAGACAGATGATGAGGACAATCAGGTAATGAAGCAGACAGATGACGAGGACAATCAGGTAATAATGTAGACAGAGGAAGATAAAAAAGGAGAACAAATGGAAAATCTGAATCTTACTCCAGATGTCCCTAATTCTTTCCCTAGATCTATTCCTAAACACTGACTGTCAAACCAAACACCACTGACCCTCATTGTCTCTGAGATATCTGTATTAAAGTAAATCCCTCATCTACAATACCGACCCTATGGCAACAGTAGGAGGACACCAGGTCCCAGAGACAAGAAACTAAAACTGAGCAAACATGACCAAAGTAAGAAACAGAAAAAAAGCTAACTACAATTTACAAGATTCAGAAACAAGAACTTGGCAAGAATGCTGACAAGAACCGTCTACACAAGGAATAGATGCCAGACATATGCGAGGATTTACTGGATACAAATGCACAGAGCTTACGCTATTATCAGTAACCTGTTGCTGAAGCCAGAGGCTGACTGGGAATTTTAAGTGTCCTTGGGAAAAAAAAAGTAAAAGTGGCCCCATGTTGTCAGCTGGTCCAAACTGACAGAAGACAGGGTCAACACAAGTAGGCAGGGACAAGAGAACTAGGCAGGGCCAGCGATACCATAGTATAGCAGAACCAAACATCACTGTGCAGCACAAAATACTGCCACCCCCACTACAGTTCACTGTCCTGAGGATGGCGATACAGTTGAATGCAGGAGATCATTTACCACCGGACCCCTGTGGAGCAGCTGATTGGTCACATGGCCTAGGCGCCGCTCAGCCTCGTTGAAGTGAACAGTCGGAAGTCTGATACCAAGTACAGCCACTATTCCATGTAGGGCGCTGTGCTTGGTGAGCAAAGCGAAGGCTGTGGCGCTGACAGGAACCTGGCGCTGCCAGTGCCTTCTCAAAACAGATGATCAGCGGGTGAAGTCTTGGAAAACCCATTTGACATGGTGCACCCGCTCTGCTCCCCCATTGTGTTTATTTTTTAAAGCTAAGGAAATGTAGTAAAAAGGGGAAAAAATATGCAACTAACATTCCTTTTCACTTATGGTTGTTTTTATACATGGGGTAGGTAGTTCATAATCGCTGGGGGCAGGGCTGAAAGCTGCCTTTTTTTTAAATTAATTTTTATTTTACACAATGTGCCCCTTATTAGGACCTTTGGGGGGAATTTTAATGACTTCACTTTTTTATTGCAGAGTTTTCAATCAGCTGAAGCCGACATAGTAGCCCATGTTATGGTGTGGATACATCTTCTGGGACCTAAATGCAAAGCTGAACTGAACACGTAGCCCCTTTATCTGGTGATCACTGGGATGGGAGGAGAAAGCATCATGGATGCTTCCTAAATTGAATTTTCCCTTTAGTATCTATACTTTCGACATTCCTCAAATTCAGTATATTCCAATGTAGTGCTTCGACCTGCAGGCCTACATTGGAATATACCTGTGATAGGCATTAGAGCCTCCAGTAGGCTCCTGCCTTTCCCAACCAATGAATGGCTCCCCCGATTGCCACGTGGAGGATCCCTTCCGAGTCACTTTTGACAATGGCATCTGATGAGTTAAATGTCTGCTATCGGCGTTCTCACTAGGCGCAGACATTAATGCCCCCATCTTTAAAGACCCCACATGCACTGTACATGTACTGGGGATGTCGGTAAAGCGTTAAGCCCTTGAGGAGACAGACAGTTCTGACCTCAAAGTTGCAGCCCCATTTTTCAAATGTGTCGTTTGTGGTAATAACTTTTGGAAAGCTTTTAAATATCCAAGTGATTGTGAGATGGCATTTTTCATAACACATTTACTCAATGTTACTGGTCAATTTTGGTCCAATTTTTTTGTTTTTCTATATTTGAAAAATCCTAAATTTACGGAAAGTTTTTTAGGCTTTACAGAGAAAGGGGCAGTAAATTTATAATAAAAACCAAAAATTGCCCCCAAAGGAGTTCATAGCCTATAAAGCAGAATGAGGTTGAAATGTAAAAAAAAATTTTATTTGTTGCAAATTTTCCAATTTAATCCATTCATTTTTGTAACACCTCACATTTAACAGGGGATGTAACTTAAAATATATTACCTTGGTTCTGTAGTTTATAGAAATATCCCAGACGTGGGCCTAGTGTGTTACTTGACCCCAGCATAAGCTGCAGAAATGAAGGAGTGCCTTTTGGGGGTCTTCTTTTTATTACAATGTTTTTCAGGAGCCAAGTTAGGTTAGCAGAGGCCTTGAGGTGCCCCAACAGAAGAAACACCTCATAAATGACACCCCTTAAGAAAGTCATCTTGGGAGGGTTGTGACTAGAGTATAACGAAGTTATGAAAAATTCAATTCGGCTGCTTCGCTGAATTTCACAAAGAAATTCGATTCGCGACATATTACTTGGTCAAGAAGCGCATTCCTTTGCATGTAGCGGGAACAATGACGATTGAACCCCTCAGATGCTGCATTTATCGCTGATCGTGGCAAATGAAGCAACATTTTTGGCCTTTCAGGGGTTAATGACGTCACCGCACCCGACCAGCGCACCGGCGTGGTGATGTCATACGTAACCCCACTCGACTGCTTCTTCGCGCGCAAATGGATGAGGCAAATATGGAGCATTTTTTTTAACGTCATTTCAGAAAAAATAGATTCGTTACCACGAAGCATGAGGAAATTTGGCTTCGCGGGGAATCAAATTTTTGCCCAAAATTCGGATCAAAGTCAATTTGTCACTAGTTGTGACCATGTTGACCACACGTTTCTTAGAATTTATTAGAATTTGGCTGTGAAAATGAAAAAATATTTTTTTCAATAATATGTAGTTTAGATATATATTTTTTCATTTTCACAATCGATTATAAGAGAAAAAGCACCACATAATGCTGTTTCTCCCGAGTTCGATAATATCCGTTATGTGGTCATAAATTGCTGTTTGGGCACACAGCAGGTCTCTGAAGGGAAGGTCCACCATTTGGTTTTTTGAGCACAGATTTTGCACAGATGTTGCATTTGCAGGGCCCCTAAGGAACTAATACAGTGGAATCTCCCAAGAAGGGATCCAATGTTGGAAACTAAACTCCTCAAGGAGTTCCTCTAGGGGTGTAGTTAGTTTTTTGACCCGTGGAGAGTGCAGAGTGAAAATTGCTCATTTTCCACAACTATGCCAATTCAGTGCCCAATATTTTGAGTCCAGCTTCTGCCACCCCATAATTTTTTAAATGTGTTCTCCCGGGTACAGCAATACCCCAGGTGCAGCCACCATCTGTTGTTTTACAACAAGGCTCAGAATGGATAGATCACCATTTGTAATCTGGAGATTGGTTTTTCACACATGGTCTATGGGTGCCATGTCACATTTGCAGAGCCCATAAAGAACCAGTATAATGTCCCAAAGAGTGACCCCATTTTGGAAATGAAAGCCTTTAAATAATTCACCTAGGGGTTTAGTCAGTAGTTTAAACAATTTTGTTGTAGAAATAGCTAGTGTAAAAAATAACATTTGACATTTTTTTCAAAAATGCATCACTTATAGGAATCACACAGAAGGCAACCCCCAATTTTTCCTAAATGCCGAAATCTGTTATGCCACATGGTAGAGGAGCTTGAATGACTTATAGTCCCAATCCACACTTGCAGAGAATCTGAACTGGCAAAAACGCCCTGCAAAGTGAATCCATTTTGAAAACCCTGAAGATATTTATTTAGGTATATGGCGATTATGTCGATCATATCGGGGGGGTTTTAGCTAAAATTTTAGGAGAGCAGAAAATGCCTCAAGGCATTTTGGGCTCAGATGAATTCCAGGCACTATTGGCAGCTGTTCTGAAGCGGCAGAGCATAAAACACATAGAAAATGGTTTTCGTGGAATGTTTTATTTTAGGTTGTAACGCTGTGGGTTACTTTTGGAATGAGAGAGATAAAGGAAGAAAGGGCACACACTGCCGACCTAAGAAAATATTTAATACCTAATAACAGAAAAGAATGAAACCAGTAACAAAGACAATTAGTAAAGAAGAGTCAGATAAAAAAATAGGAACAGTATATATTACATATAATCCACTGTACGACAGAGGTGTAATTGTAATGGTCCAATGAGCGATCTTTTAATGGAAATCTGGTAATGTGTCTGTCTTTATGGAAATGGCAAATGGGATTTTCAAAAATTAGAGAAAAATAATTACTACTTGAGAAGAATGGTAAGAACAAAAAGTATTTGATGTGCAACCCCGGCTTTCCCGACAAGTGTCCCACTGATAATCCGCATCTTTTCTAATTCCGCTTTTGTAACAAACATAACATTTTTTTGTAGGGCTGTTGGCTTTTTTTCAGTTCAAAAGAGCTACCCTTCTACTGGCCTCACTGCAATAGAATATTACTTAAAGAGGTTGTCTCATGAAAAATATTCCACAATTTTCAAACCAGCACCTGGATCTTAATACTTTTGTCATTGCATGTAATTAAAAATTTTGCATAGCCACTGAGCTATTCAATAAAATGTATCTGTAGAGCGCCACCTGCTGTTTGTTTTTTCTTATTTCTTTTACCTGTTCACTGAGAAGGCCGCACATGCTCAGTTTCATCCTGAGCCGTGATAAGGAGAGCTGAGACACGCCCCCTGAGCTGTGATAGGGAGAGCTGAGACACGCCTCCTGAGCTGTGATAGGGAGAGCTGAGACACGCCCCTGAGCTGTGATAGGGAGAGCTGAGACACGCCTCCTGAGCTGCAGCAGAAAATACACTCCCCTGAGCTGTCAGCTTGATATAAATCTAGCAGAGCAATGAATGGGGAGATCTCTGGATCCATGTGAGGTACAGGGCTGGTTCTAGCTTTGTTAGAAAGGGGTTATCATGTACTATATGATGTCTGATTTTCATTTTTTACATTACTCATGGGATAAACCCTTTAAAGGGGTTGTCTGACTTCTGTAAATGGCATTTATCATGTAGAGAAGGTAATACAAGGCACTTACTAATGTATGGTGATTCTGCATATTGCTTCCTTTGCTGGCTGTATTTATCTTTCCATAACATTATACACTGCTCATTTCCATGGTTATGACCACCCTGCAGTCCAGCAGTGGTGGTCGTGCTTGCACACTGTAGGAAAAAGCGTCGGCCTCTCTGGTGACCGGGACCATGGGACCACACATAGGCTGGTGCTTTTTCCTATAGTGTGCAAGCACGGCCACTACTGATGGATTGCAGGGTGGCCGTAACCATGGAAACAAGCAGTGTATAATGTATTGGAAAAATAATTCTACCCAGCAAAGGAAGCAATATGGATAATAACAATACATTAGTAAGTGTCTTGTATTCACTTCTTTTACATAATAAATGCTGTTTGCTGAAATCAGACAACCCCTTTAATTACTTATTTCAGGTGTTCAAGATCTTTGTTTTCCGGTAAATTATAAAAGACTTGTACAGCGCTGTTTGTATTAAGTGCTGCATGGCTGTTACATTTGAGCAGCTAGATTCAACCCTCCCATGTTTTCGATGTATTCCTATATACACACAGGTTTGGGGACTTCCTCTTACAGGAACTGGGATGCTGCTGTCTGCATGAAGGAGGAAAACATCTTTGTTGTCATCACAAGGTCCTGTTTTTGCCAGGCCTCAATTTTTAGTCCACCCGATTTTTTTGGGGAGGCCCCTTATATTTCTCTTTATTGTACCACAACTCAGTGTTCCTATTTCAAACACTAGAACATGAACACTAGAATAGAAATTGTCAACATAAATATGATAACCTTTACCTACCAGGAGGCATACAAGGTCCCAAATAATTCTGGCCTCATACTGAGGGTAGTGGAACATTCTGGGCGAAAGGGGGGTTAGATTTGGGAGTCTTTTCCCTCATATATACGGAATCTGTGAGCATACCCACTCTCACTCACAGAGCTTGTAAATTTGGATTCTGTATTTCGCTCTTGGCATAGAATGCCAAAAACACAGCCTCCCTTTGAACAGTACAAGTGATTCGTCGGTGGCAGTATTCTATTCTGGGGTGTATGCCTCACTAAAATGAGTAGTAGTGGCCTGATTTTAAATAATCTGCCGTTGGTGATGTCACCCATTGTCGCTATTATCAAGAAATTTTAGCATTGCTTCAAAGCGGATTCTCACCCTTACAGCCCTGTACATTGGAATATCATACAATACATTGGTTAACCAGTAGGACCATATTTTGGGTTTCCATATTAAGTAGGAACCTCCCAAAATTTTCTCCTTTCTGTAACATTAGTGGGATGCCACATCTAGGCTCTTTCATAATAAGGCCTCATTCACACATCAGTGTTTTGGTCAATGATTTCCATCAGTGATTGTGAGCCAAAACCAGGAGTGTCTCCAAGCACAGAACAGGTGCATATCGTTTGACGTGTAAATGAGGTATGAGTTGTGACCATCAGGTTTATTAAATCATCTGGGAAAAAACTTTGAAAACAATTCCAATTCCTTGTACCCGGTGGTATCCATTTTTTTTTCCTGGGGTAGAAGTATATTCAGGACTTTGGGATTAAAACATATTCGGGGGCAACCAAATGATTGTCTGCTCTATCTACGTGGGGGCTCCGAACACAAGACGGAGTAAACCTCCTCTACTCAATACAGCTGTTTGAGCATAGTAAGAGAAAGTTTTATGTTTTTGTGGCAAAAGAGAAAAAAATAAATCACCTGAACTGCAGGAAAGGTTCACACGTCTTTATGGTTGGTCTGTGTGCATATATATACAGTGGTCCCTCACCATACAATGGTCTTTCCTGACCCATCGTAAGTTGAAACTAGACTCAATCTACAATGCATCAGACTCAGATCGAACCGTTTATGTATGTAAACTTACGTAAAACTATACTAATCGTATCTGAACCAGTACTACTAACTATATTTTCTTTTTGTATTTCCTGACAAATAAAAACCAGCGCCTGAAACATCAGTGCAGAAGGGGGTACACTTGCCTTTACAGAGGTTTGTGTCTATATATCCTACAAAGCTACTAACTATATTTTTTATATATCTTTTCATACTATTATTTATTTTTTTATTTTTTTCAGAAAGCAAAAATAAAATAAAAACATGACAGCTCCCCAAAGGTAAGAACTCAATGGGTGGTTCAGGGGGTTGTATGGGGGTTTGGTGTGGGGACTTAAACTTGTGAGGAGAAACATCAAGTCACACAGCTTCGATCTTCTCAGCACCAAACTGAGGAGCTCGGAGCTGAAAAATGTGCTTTGAATGATTTTTTATTTTCAACTGTGACTGGTCAATCTGATCAATCCATGCAATTGCCATCCGGGGACCACTGTCTCTGTCATTAGCAGCAGAAGCAATCACCTGTCTATGGCAGCTACTGTCACTGTCCTGTCCCCCTGTCTTTACCCACGGTGATCGTTAACCTGAGGAAGGAGAATGCTCATCCTAATGCGGAAAGCACCTACTGGTTAGGAGAAGTGTACTCGTTCTACGATGCAGTTATATATATACACTAATGAGAAATATTCTGAGCACAGGAATAACGTAAAGGTGGGTTATCTGGACTCTACTTTTGGGTAAAAGACGTTTATTAGTAACTAAAAACATTTCTTAGTCATCATTTAGTGCTGTAAATGATCTTCGTTCCTCCTGACCTTACTCTGACTGTGCCTAAAAGACAGGGCTATTCCCTGTGTTCATGGATTAAAAAAAGCTGCGATCTGTGCACAAAACACTTCCTTCATTGAGAACATTTCTAGGGCTTCTCCACTGTGTGAAGTTTCTGATGGTAGAGAAGATGTGATTTCCGATTAAAGCGTTTATCACATTCTGGACATGGAAATGGCCTTTCCCCTGAGTGACCTTTCTGGTGTCTAATAAGAGCAGATTTCATGCTAAAATATTTCTTACACTCTAAACACGAAAATGGCTTCTCCCCTTTGTGAGTTTTCTGATGTCTAACTACAGCTGACTTATTTTTAAAAGATTTCTTACATTCGACACATGAAAATGGCTTCTCCCCTGTGTGAATTCTCTGATGTATAACAAGATCTGATTTCTGGATAAAACATTTCCCACAATCCGAACACGAAAATGGCTTCTCCCCTGTGTGAATTCTCTGATGTTTCCCGAGATCGGATTTCTGTTTAAAACTTTTTCCACATTCCGAACAAGGAAATGGCTTCTCCTCTGAGCGAGCTCTTTGACGCCCATCCCCTATTCTGTGTCCTTTGTTTTGCTTAACAGACTGTGAAGAATCAGATGATAGATCTTTGTCGTCAAGGGCTGAGGGTATATCTAGGATAATGACATGTTCTTCGAATGTATCATCACTATCATCTGTTTTGAAATCTGAGGATTTCAGATGCTCCTCTGAGCTCCTGGTACAGTCATCTGCAAAGAATAAAACTGACTTTATTAACCTTAAAATGATATTGATGTTTTAATGTTTTATAACATTTCTATCTGAAAATTTCTACACAAATTGCAAGGCAAGGCAAAAACATCAATTCTAGACTAAGACAATGGTTTTCAAAACAGATCATAATTTTACCAGTAGACCTCAGAGCAAGCACCAGTAGATCATTATATTAGACCACCAGGTTACCCAATTGTAATTTTCAACTTTTGTTTCAAAGCCAGCATATTCATCCAGTATATCAAATCTCTATTTTCTAGTGAAATGCTCAGTGGAGAATCATAATGGGACCTGTGAGTCACCACTATCTGTCTCACGATTCCTGACTGCTACATGGATGAATAAGATTGTGGGGTGCCAATGCCTTCACATGGCAAACGGGGGTCTAAAGAAGGCTTCCCCATGTCTGCCTTCTCTATATATATAAATTCTGAGAAAAGGACTAATTAATAGTATGTCCTTAAAAATAACCACATCACAACAATGACCCTAATGCCATGGCCTGCGTTATTGACAGATATATCCATGGATTTGGATCTTTTGAAGTCACTGATTTCCATATGAAGCTATCAAGAAAGATCATACATTGACCGATTTCTGTCCATTACATAGAATGGGAGACCTGTAATATGAACATAGTCAGTTTTGTGTAATGCTGCCTCCGGTGCCCCCTTCTGGACACAGACTGAGCAACTCCAAGATGGCTACTAACTTAAACATGCAGCTCTTAATGCGTGTCTAAGACATACCTCCATAATGCTTACAGACTGTTATGGAGAATCAACATGCTATTACTAGCAAAACTGCATAATGCTTACAAAATCCATTGTAATATAATAAAATGACAACTCAGCCAGGTGGAACTATAAGGCATAGGTAAGAGGCCAAGCCAAACCATCGGGCGTAGACATGGGGTCGAGCCACATCCATCAATGAAGAGGTAACCGTGAGCTGTACTGCTGACTTTGTAAAGGTCAAGAGTAAGCCAAGGGACCTCCTCTCCCAGAGGTTCTGGTTCGGCCACACAGGGTAGGAAGGGAGAGGCTGAACAAGCCAGGCTAGAGGTCTAAGTAGCCATGAGGCATCCATCCCGGCGCAGAGGCCCCATGAGGCCAAGATGATAGCAATACCACCTGATCGACACAATTAGTGGGGAAAGGTTAGTACAAAATATGCACATTACGATCAAGGTAATTAACTTAGACAAACTTCGGGTCTTTTTACATGGACCAATGACCTAACAGTTTATTGGGAGCTACACAGACACTAGCAATCATTGTCAGATCATCAGTGGAGATGAGGGTTGAATTCACATGCAGCAATCACCTACGCTGTATGGGAACAAGCAAACAATAAAGTGATCCTTTTTTCCATAGAAATATAGTGTTGCATTGCAGCACATCATAGTTAATACACAGCGATCTGCTACATAGGAACAATAATTTTCGGTGCTCCCCAAATGACACGATGACTTGATGAACAAGAGTTTGCTTGTTCAAGGGATAATCGCCGGCACCTGCATCTGAAACGAGCATTTATATGAACGCTCTTCCCGTATAATCTGACAGATCACCATTCCATGTGAAACTACCCTAAGAAAAGGTTGGTAGACTTGGATAAGATTTTGCCCTGCAACCAGATTGTGGGACTGTAGCAACTCTTGCAAACTTGGCTAAACGCATGAATGATTCCACTTACCTGAAAATCCCACGCATAGTTCACTTACCTTTGTCACCTCTAACACAGTCATGCATCTTCTGCCAACTTCTGTATGCCATACAGAATGTTGGTACAGACAGGGGAAGTGCCAGACAATCTAAAATGCAGAACATTTCTAGCAGACAATATTGCTGTTAACCTCACCAAGGAACAGCAGATCTGAGCTCCATTAACCAACAGCTATCAATAGCCACCAGCTGTATTACTCACTTCCTAAAGATTAGGAGCAAGTCAGGTCAACACAGGAGATGCTGGCACAGCCACATAGGATAGGAATGAAAAGGAGGAACCTGGGTCGACAGAGAACCAACTTATAGGTTCAGGGGTGGCATACAGCCAGGTAGGTTCTGGGGGCAACTAGGGACCTCTACCTTGAGAGATGCTAGCAAAGCTATTGAGGAGCCAGGAGAGACAGGAATTTATGGGCATCCTAGTCCCAGCTTTAGAAGACCTTGAATGACACTTGTAAAAAATCTCTCCCCTTAGAGCAGGGAACCTCTCTGTGTTTGTCATCAGTAGGGACAGGAAGAACACTGAAGGATGAACATGGGAGGTGCCTTTTATCTTCTTTGTTTCCTGTCCCAAGAAGGTCAAGGGGTAAAACCTCCAGTGGTGCTGTCATGAGAGAGGAGCTAGAAATCTGGACTGCTATAGACTGGAACCATATTGGCTTTAGCTACTAATCTAGGTTCTGTTTGGCATCCTACGACAATCAGTTTCAAGTATGGAGGCCCTGTGGTCAGTGTTTCAATCCTGTCGATCCTATCTTTGCTTGCCCCAACAGCTGGTGTGATAACATGGGGAGCCATCACACACGACAGTTGGTCACCACTAGTAGAGATATCAGAGACACTATCAGCTTGGCTATATGTGCAGGACATCCTCTCTGCTTTATTTAGTGGTTGCTACTCACCTGGGCAGTTATCTGGAATGTCCTCTATACTTTGCTCATCATCCCTCACATAAGTCTCTGTAACCTTAATAATGTTCAGGTGTTTATCTGGACTCAAAAGCTGTGAAACAAATATTACAAAAGTCATTCATTGATTGGAGAAGTTGTGTTGAATGTTTTATATGGACAGAAAAGATCAGTAATTAAAATGATGACCAAAAATGACAGGACATCAGGAGTTATCTGACCCAAATATCTGCAGGTCTCATGTATAAATTGAACCTGTTGGTTCTCCAGTGCCAGAAAATTGGTCAGCTGTAATCCTGCCATCTCCATCTTTCTCATTATACAAGGATAAAACATATAATACTGGTGGATAAAACAAGACCGAACACAAGATCTTCACAGTCTTCTACAGATCACAGCGAACATTTCATGAGACCTTATCTCCATCTACCTGGTCATCCTGTGGAACATGTTCTGGTGAACCATCCCGTGGAAGAAGAGGACTGGGACATCTCTCCGCTGTTGCTCTCTTACTGGATGTAACTGTAGGAAACACATCCAGTGACTGAATGTATTATTTACAAACAATAGAGGACATGTGTATTTAGTCATGTCTATTACCTGGTGATATGAGGGTCTGTTGATCCTCCATCTTGATGTCCTTGTACAATTCCTTGTGTCCTTCTAAACACTTTGACTCCTCCATGGAGAAATAGACTCCATGACACCTTATAGGAACCTGACAACACAATGATACGGTCATCACCCAGATCCCTTCATAGCATTCCTGCATAATATCCCAGCATTCCCAGGAGTGTCACCTCTCCAGTCAGCAGCTCAATTATCTTGTTGGTGAGTTCTAGGATCTTCTCTTCATTGGCTTCTTCATGGGAGCGAGATGGAGGCCCTGTGGTTGGGCTCAGAGTTCTTCTTCGTCCTTCAGACACAGAGGCCTGACAGCGTTCACTAGAGGTCTTCTTTGCTACAATGTAATCCTGTTTATGGAGAGACACAGTAATAAATATCACTCCATACATCTCCAGAGTTCATCACCTCTCCAGTCATGTTCATATGTTAGTAACAGCATCAGTTTTTCTCACCTCTCCAGTAAGCCGGAAGAGGAGCTCTAGAGTGAGACTTAATATGCTCTCTGCCATCTTGATCCGGTCCTTATTCATCCTTGACAGGTTGTTCAGGAAAATTTGATGCAGAAGATATTCACAAAGAAGATTTTATATTGTACAAACCTGAATGGAAAGAAGATGAGCCGGTGTAAAATCATTCAAAATCCCATGTTAAAATACAATTGCTGGAGATAAAGATAAACATCTCAGGAGATGTCAGAGTGTAGATGTCGGATCTAGGGATGAGCCAACAGATGAGCAAACCCGGTAATTTTCGGTAACATTATGCTGTCCGGGCACCTGAAGGCGGACTTTCAGTGACAGTTCAGGTGAATAATAAACCTTGTTGAAAGGCTGCAGCGTAGCCAATCAACAAGGTTTTAAGCTGTGTACACTTTGAAACCATCACAGTCATGCAACATACAACTTGTATCCTCTCTTTTTTTATGGCTTATTAGTTGAATAGCTTTTATAGAAAGTTCCTCTATGTTTGAGGTCATATCTAGAGATGAGCGAAGTTTAGAAAATTTCGATTTGGCAGCTTTGCCAAAGTTCCACAAGAAATTTGATTTGTTACAAATTATTTTGTCATGAATCACTATAAATTAGGTACACCCAGGCCACTCTACCTTAGGGTATGGCCACATGGAGCAGCCGTGTTGTAGGAGGGTTGGGGCCATGCTGCAGTGAAGAACCGCGTGGCCAATTAGCCTGCAGCTGCCTTTCATTTAATAATGAAGATGAAATGAATAGGTGCGCGGCATCTTTAATGCACTAATAAACAGGGGCTGTACCCACTCCAACCCCAGCGCTCTCCTGCCTTACAGGTCGGAGCTCGTTTTCTGCCATCTGCTTTTCCTCCTTTTCCACATCATCTAATATCGATGAGAATATGTCATCAGGAACATCCAGCTCCTCCTATCTCTGCATCTTGCTGACATTTCTTCGACACAGAGATCAAGAAGGATGATTTGGAAGAAGTCAAGACATCAAAAGATGAGGATGGTCATCATTAAGACCTGGCCCCCTAAAGGGTGCAGACTGGATGGTATTGGTTGGCACGCTGGCATCGGAATAATCTTTGATCTTATTGGTATTGAATTACATTTACAGCTGATGTAGGAATAAGTAAATGTAAGAATAAATAAATGAAACTGACACAGCATAAATCTCCATGCACTCTCTTTGCAGTCTCCCTACACTCTCTCCAATATTATTCTATCAATCATTTTCAGCAGCACTGTCCCTAGCGCATGAGCACTTTCCACCTCTCTCCCTATGCTCAGGTTAAAGGACAATGGCGGAGTCCAGGTGGGATGAGGGTTTCTTAGGGCTGTGACATCACATGACATGGCTATCTGAGGCTGCACGGCATTATGGGTGATCTTTCACTCCCGTGTTTATCTCCTCTACACTTAGTTTAACTTTGTAACACGTGCAGCCACACTTTTAGGAAAACTTGATTCGTTACCACAAAGCGAGAAGAAATTCAGATTTGTTGCAAATCAAAACTTTCCTTAACTTCAGACCAAATTCCACTCTGCTCAACACTAGTCATATTATATTGCACATTCATAAAGACCCTATCACTGCCCAAAATCTTGATGCCAGTACAGCATAGTCATCTGTTAGATCACTTCATAAAGTTCTCTCACTTGGGAACTCAACAGTTAAAAACAAATACAGGTATAAACAATTCAAATTGGAAACTCCCCGGAAGTGCACAAGGCCTATTTAGATGTGACTAACCTCGATTATTATATAAATATTTTCAGTCGGGTAATAAACTGGGATGGCTCTTGGCGTGAGTTACCAAACCCTTTCAACTTGCTACTCAGGTAGTTAAAGTCAAATAGCACTTGGGATCCCTACTGACAAATGCAAAAAATTTTATACCGTTTTATATAATGCTGAACAGGATGACCCAATAAACAGCTTATCCTTGAATCAATCTCAGCTACCAATCCTGCGGTCTTTAATTTCCCCATCAGCCAAGAAGAAATAGCCCAGACCATAAAGTGCCTAAAGCTTTCCAAAGCCCTAGGTCCTGATGGCTTTAGTAATGAATATTATCGATTACTGAGCTCCTCTCTTAGCCCACACTTGTGTTCTTTGTACAATCATATTATCTCAACCAAAAGTTTCCCCGATGGCTTTAATAATGCATTTATAACTGTCATTCCAAAACCGGGTAGAGAGCCTACCCTTACTAGTTTCTGTCAACCTTTATCATTATTAAATTCAGACTTCACAATATAAAAATTTTAGCCATGGGACTACAATCCATTATTCCTGATCTTATCTGCACGTTTTCAACCTGATTTCACTCATGGGAGATCCCTAACTTATATTATATTAACAGCTATAGGGGCAGTCTCTCATAGTCGACAATAAATATCTTGGTTAGTTTACACACCGACAATGGGTTTGACAGTGTCTTATGGACTCATATTAATAGAATACTAACTATACACCAGTTCGGTTAATGTCTTCGATGGTATATAAATGATTTATGATGCTCAGTCTATGGTTGAAAACAAAATCACAGAAATGCAGTGGCCAATATGGGGGAACTGCTCAAACCCCAAACACTGTAGCGTGTTTCTCATTGGGTGAGCAGTCCCACCGCATGTGGACCGCAGCAAACGACCATCCCGAGCAATTAATGCGTACAAAGGAGGACGCCAGCGCGGTCCACATGCACCACATATGTTCAGGCATAAAACCAAGTCGTTTGCTGCGGTCCACATGCGGTGGGACTGCTCCCCCAATGAGAAACACGCTACAGTGTTTGGGGAGCTCCCCCATATCTGCCACGATATTTCTGTGGTTCACATGCGGTGGGACTGCTCACCCAATGAGAAACACGCTACAGTGTTTGGGGTTTGAGCAGTTCCCTCATATTGGCCACTGCAATTCTGTGATTTTGTTTTATATGTATTGAATGTGCCTTCATCTGGCAATTGAACATTCCTTTGCACCTGGAAACCTCCATCACACGGTCTGATATGAGTGTGGCTTACAGTCTTGCTTTGTTCACATTGCACTAGCTGTCCTGCTAGGCGGTTGTGTGGAAGCCTGGCTGTGAGCTGGATTACATCACCTTCAGACCGTGTTTACACCATAGTTAGCGTAGTGGTAGGACCCCGTGCCATGCTGAGTGACCGTGACGTGGTGCATGATGGGCTCCGATATTTTCCTGACAGGAATATATTGGCAAAAGTCTCAGCTTTTAATATCTGCTTGTATGACCAGCTAGTATAGTCAGTGGCATATCCTTTTGGTGCATTTTCTTCAGTGATTTATATCAGTCTATGGTTGGGGTCAATAACTTTTTGTTTGTTTTTTAGGGTCACTCTGGTATTATTTATTCTTGCTCTGCATCCCCTGCATTGAAGGCTAAAGGATTTGCCCTCTTTTTGGGGCATTCAGGTCGGTTCTGTGGAGATGAATGTCCTGGCCTTTTACTGATGACATTCTTCTATTTATATCTAACCTAAAGTAGGCAATCCTGGACATTATGACAACTATTACTACTAGATTTAGATTTATTTCGGGGTTTAGGGTAAACTTTGATAAAACTGGGGCCTACCAATCTTTAGAATGGGAAGAAAGTATTAGGGTAACTCATATCCCTTCCAATGGCAAAGAGAATCCCTCACTTATTTAGTTGTTCAACTTCCAGCCAATCCCTCCATTCTTTACAAAGAACTTGAAGCCCATAATCTCATCGCTGCTGGAACTAAGAGGGTCTTGGCAGTATTTCAGGCTGCCTTTCTTGGGTAGATATCAACTTATTAAAATGGTTGTATTCCCCAAATTATTATTTACCCTTATTATTCTGATGTCAAACTACTTCTTGTTTCAGAGGTTTATTTGAGGAAGCCATTGGCTTAGCCAAAATGTATTTTTAAACTTCAACGGCCTAATGTGATAGGAGATTAAATCTTCCAGATATTGCCTTCTACAGTTTAGCAGCTAATTTCTGGCACTTTGCAATTGTGGAAGTGCACATATGCAACATATGTACTTATTAGCTTTGCTTCTCGAGTGTCTAGGGATGTTTGGGGCCGTGTCTCAACTTATTCCTTAAAAAAGCTAGACTGCAGGCTTCTTCTGCTAGCACTATATATCTCTGTGACCATCCATGTTGTGGCATAAAACCAAATCAGGTGTTAAAAAATTAATCCTATTATGTCGAAGCACTTTTATCTGCTACACTACAACTGTTGAAAATGAAATTTTTATTCAGAAAAAAAAAAAAAAAAAAAGCATAACCGTTATTTTGAGGGTCAGTTATAATCGGTTTTTGCCACTTCCATCAGAGATCAGTTGTTTTTGATGGGAGAAAAAGTACTTACTGTAGGACTTGTTCTCCCATAATAAATAGCTGATCTCTGACAGAAGTGACCGTGATCTGTTTTTTTATATCTTTCTATTCTTCTAAAGACTTACCACAGGTGTATAAAATCCAGCCCCTAGCCATGCAGTCTGCCTTTATATACATTTATATACATATATCATGTGAAAGAATGGCTCATTAAAGTGCTCCCCAAATTCCAGTGTGGTCCTATAATAGGATGCAAGTCTATTCCTAAAATGTCTTCACTCCTAGATTTTCCACAATCAACTGTGTGTGGTATTGTTCTAAAGTGGAAGTGTTTATGAACCACAGTAACTCAGCATTGAATTGAAGACCATGTAACGATACAGAGCAAGGCAACTGAGTGCGTATTGTGCATAAAAGTCACCAATGTTCTGCTGACTCCAACTGCAGGGTCCAAACCTACCTTGCCATTAACATCAGCATGAAAATTGTTCACCAGGAGCTTCATGGCATGGATTTCCAGCCTTACATCACCAAGCTCAATGACAAACATTGGGCGATGTGGCTTAAAGGTGTTTTTCAGGAACTAAGAAAAGAAAATACTTAACTATTACTTAATTATAAATAGATTTCCAAATACCCTTCATTAGTTATAATGGCTTGTTTTGTCAAGGGAGCAATTATCAGGGGGCAAACAAAATGGCTGCAGTTCTATTAGTACACACAAAACCTGTCCTAATCACACAGCAGGACAAAAGCTGCCCCATCCTCCCCTCTCCTCTACTTGTCAGGGATTATGGGGGACATTCTTATAAATGACCCGGTAGGATCCTGAATACAGCTGAATCTCTGTAGGTATGGAGTTCATGAAGAGATTTGAAGTATGAAGAGGATGGACAGGACAGATGGTGGTAATGTGCGGCTGGGGTAATGGAGACTGCATATAAGGGCTGCTGCTCACAATCCACACCCTCCTCTCTGTATTTCATGTCTTCTCTTAACTCCATTCCTACAGGGATTCAGCTGAAGATCATATTAAACTGTATTCAGGATTATAATCCCTGACAAGCAGAGCAGAGAGGAGGATGAGGATTAGGACTAGAGATGAGCAAATTTTTCAAAAATTAAATTCGCCAGTTCGCCTAATGTTTTTGGAAAAATTTGGTTTGATACGAATTTATTCACGGCGAATTACATTAAAAAAACGCCTATTTCCTGGCTGCAGAGAGCCTTTATAGTGGTGTAGAACACTGTGCCTTGCAGTAACATGCATAGGGAGTCCATATGACATGCAGATGACAGGCGTCGCTCTTAGAATCACTACACACTTCACTTATTTGGGCAGTCACGGGCCAAAACTGACCAAATAACCAAGAATAAGCGTACTCCTTTTACACTGTCGTCAGATGATTCCACATAGATGTCTACATAACCTGTTCTATTAAACGCTTATACAAGTAGAGCCCCCTAACAGAGTGGAGAGGGTGTCAGCAGTAAGTTTGTGTTGACGTCACTGATTAATTTGCCCTTCCTCTGATCTGTCAGAACAGTAACCCACAAAAAATGGATCCTGGCACAATGACAGAGTCTGGAGGTGGCGGCATCAGCAGCATCAGGAGAAGGCCACCGAGTGGCACAATGACAGAGTCTTGAGGTAGCAGCAGTATGAGGAGGCTACCGATTGGCACAATGACAGAGTATGGAGGTGGCAGCAGTATGAGGAGGCACCGATTGGCACAATGACAGAGTATGGAGTGGCAGCATATGAGGAGGTCACCGAGTGGCACAAAGACACAGTCTGGAGTTGGCAGGGAGGCCATCGAGTGGCACAATGACAGAGTCTTGAGGCAGCAGCAGTATGAGGAGGCCACCAAGTGGCACAATGAGAGAGTCTGGAGGTGGCAGCAGTATGAGGAGGCCAGCGATTGGCACAATGAGAGAGTCTGGAGGTGGCAGCAGTATGAGGAGGCCACCGAGTGGCACAATGACACAGTCTGGAGTTGGCAGCATCAGGAGAAGGCCATCGAGTGGCCCAATGAGAGAGTCTGGAGGTGGCAGCAGTATGAGGAGGCCACCGAGTGGCACAATGACAGAGTATGGAGGTGGCAGCAGTATGAGGAGGTCACCGAGTGGCACAATGACACAGTCTTGAGGTAGAAGCAGTATGAGGAGGCCACTGAGTGGCACAATGACAGAGTCTGGAGGTGGCAGCAGTATGAGGAGGCCAGCGATTGGCACAATAGGAGAGTCTGGAGGTGGCAGCAGTATGAGGAGGCCACCAAGTGGCACATTGAGAGACTCTGGAGGTGGTAGCAGTATGAGGAGGCCAGCTATTGGCACAATGACAGAGTATGGAGGTGGCAGCAGTATGAGGAGGCCAGCGATTGGCACAATGACAGAGTCTGGAGGTGGCAGCAGTATAAGGAGGCCAGGAGAAGGCCATCGAGTGGCACAATGACAGAGTCTGGAGTTGGCAGCATCAGGAGAAGGCCACCAAGTGGCACAATGATAGAATCTGGAGTTGGCAGCAGTATGAGGAGGCCACCAAGTGGCACAATGACAGAGTCTAGAGGTGGCGGCAGCAGCAGCATCAGGAGAAGGGCACCGAATGGCACAATGACAGAGTCTGGAGGTGGGGGCAGTATGAGGAGGCCACCGAGTGGCACAATGACCGAGTCTGGAGGTGGCGGCAGCATGAGGAGACCATAGAGTGGCCCAATGACAGAGTGTGGAGGTGGCAGCAGCATCAGGATGAGGCCACAGAGTGGTATAATGACCGAGTCTGGAGGAAGCGACAGCAGCAGCATCAGGAAGATACCACAGAGTGCCTAGATGACATAGTGTGGAGATGGCAGCAGCAGCAGCATCAGGATACCACAGAGTGGCAAGGTGACATAGTGTGGATTTGGCAGCAGCATCAGGATACCACAGAGTGGCAAGGTGACATAGTGTGGAGATGGCAGCGGCAGCAGCACAAAGTGACCCGGTGACAGAGTGGGGTGGTGGGTGGCAATACCAGTACCTGCTGACGAAGGTGGGTGAAAGAAGGAGCACAGGTTTGGATGAGGCGGCATGGATGATCTAATCAGATGCATCAAGATGGTTCATCTTGACAAAGGTCAGTCTCTCCACAATTTTGGTGGACAGGCGAGTTCTCCTTGGGGTAACTATGGTCCCCGCCGCACTAAACACCCACTCTGATGCCACACTACTGGCCGGGCATAACAGCTTTTCCAGGGCAAGCTCTGCTAGTTGCGGCCACAAATCCAGTTTGGCTGCCCAGTAGTCCAGCGGATGTTCAATGTGGGTTGGCAGGGTGCTGTCCAAGTATGCCATCACCTGCTGGTTAAGGTCCTGCTCCAGGTCTACCTCCTGCTGCTGGTGAGTAGTTTTTTCACTATGCGGGTGAAGAAAGCTACTCATCAGTGACTATAGACTCAAGCTGCTGCTGATGGAGCTGGTACTGCTCCTGCCACCCCACCCCATCCCAGCAGCCATGGCAGTGGAACATGAGCGCAGAGGGCCCCCTCCCCGGTCAGACCTGCGAGAGGATGGACGATGGCACCGATAGGCAGCGGCCAACTGACTACTCTGTAGTAGATCAGTTTGTCCTCCCTCTCAGTGGGTGTAAAAAAGGCCCCCATTTTGGACCAGTAGCGAGGGTCCAACAAGGTGGAGAGCCAGAAGTCATCCCTCTGCTGAATGGTGACAATTCGGCTGTCACTATGCAAGCAAGTGAGCATGCGTTGTGTCATTTGTGCAAGTGACACGGGGACTCCCTGCCTCCATCTCCACTGTATTCTGCCACGGTGTGTCTGGGTCCTCTGTCTTCCTCATCGCCCTGTAGCTCCTCTGGCTGCTCCTGCTCCTCCTCTCCTGTCAGATGAGTAGAAAAACCACCCATTTCGCTACACATTGCCTGTGCTCCAATGTCCTCCTCCCCCTCCTCCAGTTTAGCCCCCACAGGGTTTATGTGGCCGTGAGATCTAGGCACCACGTCTACTGTCCCCTGACCAGCCATTGTTACCACCATCTGTTCTAGGACATGAAGCAATGGAATGACGTTGTTCATCCCGTAGTCCTGGTGACTGACAAATAACGTGGCGTCCTCAAAGGGCCTGAGCAAACAGCAGGTGTCAAGCATGAGCTGCCACTGGCTGACATAGAAGTTACACAGGGGAGTACTCCTATCCACTTGGATAATCAAGAAATCGTTGATGGCCTTTCTCTGTTAGTATACTCAGTCCTACATATGGAGGGTGGAATTCCAAAGGGTGGAAACATCGTATATCAGCCTATGTTGGGGGATGCCGTTCTGCCGCTGCAGCTCAAGGAGGGTGTGCTTTGCGGTGTATGAGTGGCTGAAGTGCATGCAAAGTTTCTTGGCCTTTTTTAAGATGTCTTGCAGATGGGTGGAAGACTTCAGGAACCGCTTGATAACCAGATTGAAAACGTGTTCCATGCAGTGGAGGCTGAAGACATGGTGGAGGATGAGGAAGCAGAGGTGGACATTGTCGCAGGACCAACAGCATGACAATGTGGAGGCGGAAGCGGCGTGACGTGGCCAAGTTGCTGGTGTGGCTGTGCAGGAACCACATTCACCCAGTGGGCAGTAAAGGAAATGTATTGTCACTGAACGTAGTTACAGCTCCGCACGTCGGCGCTGCCGTGCACTTTGGCATACACCGACAGGCTCAAGGACTGGCCCACCTTCTGTTCTACATATTTGTGCAGAGCTGGTACTGCCTTTTTGGCAAAGAAATGACGGCTTGGGACTCTCCACCTCGGCTCGGCACAAGCCATCAGTTCTCTGAAAGGTGCAGAGGCCACCACTTGGAAAGGGAGGGACTGCAGCACCAGCTACTTGGACAGGAGCACATTCAGCTTCTGTGCCGTTGGAGGAGTGCACGCATACTGCTGTCTCTTGGCAATCTCTTCGGCGATTACTGACGGAATGACTGATGAGGAGTAGGAGGAGCAGGAGCATCTGGACCAGTAGAAGATAGGAATGACAGACAGATCCCTTCTGCTGAGGGTGGAGCCTTGACTGCCTGAAACCGGGTGTGTGCCACTGAGTGATGCAGCGGTTGCTGCGGCAGGCTGAACCACCACATTGGAGCCACGTTCTCCAGGGCCACTTTATGGTGACGATCTTGGCTGGGCAGTAGCTGCTGACTGTCTAGTAGCTCGTCTTCGCTGTATAGTAGCTGCTCCTGGGCCATTGCCACCTAAGGGTTGTGTCTGACAAACCCATCGACTGTTGGCTGGGGTGTCTGATGTCACTTGGATCAAAAGGATGACCGAGTTAACCAACCAAGAACCGCTGGGTTGCTGGTCAAGAAACGACCACTAGTTGACAACGGGAGCTCACGGCCTCTCGCTGAGACTCCTGCTGCCCACGCCCCATTACTCTGCTGCAACCTCTTGCTGCGCCAGAAACAATTTAGGCCTCTGCCACTCCTCTGTGTATGGCCTGCACTTCTCTGGGCTGACATACTTTTAGCTGAACTAAATAAATTAACAGCAAATTAAAACACCCCTAAAAGCGACGAATATATTTTTTCTTTTGTACTGAAATAGGCCACTAAACGCTTTCACCACAAATAACTGCAACAGTGAAGTGCGTATATATATTTATTTTTGTACTGAAATAGGCCACTAAACACTTTTACCACAAATAACTGCAATAGTGAAATGCATATATATTTTTCTTTTTTGTACTGAAATAGGCCACTAAATGCTTTAACCACCAAATAACTACAACAGTGGAAGTGCGTATATATTTTTGTTTCTGTACTGAAATAGACCACTAAACGCTTTCAACACATTCAACTGCAGAAGTGAACTGAGAATATATTTTTATTTTTGTACTGAAATAGGCCACTAAACGCTTTAACCGCAAATAACTGCAACAGTGAAGTGCGTATATATTTTTATTTTCTGTACTGAAATAGGCACTAAACGCTTTCACCACAAATAACCTGCAACAGTGAAGTGCGAAAATATATTTTTTCTTTTTATACTGAAATAGGCCACTAAACGCTTTCACACACAAATAACTGCAAAAGTGAAATGCGTAAATATTTTTCTTTTTGTACTGAAATAGGCCACTAAACGCTTTTACCGCAAATAACTGCAACAGTGAACTGCGTATATATTTTTCTTTTAGTACTGAAATACGTCACTGAACGCTTTTACCGCAAATAACTGCAACAGTGAACTGCATATATATTTTTCTTTTTGTACTGAAATACGTCGCTAAATGCTTTCACCACATATAACTGCAGAAGTGAACTGCGTATATATATATATATATATATATATATATATATATATATATTTTTTTTTTTTGGTAATGAAATACGCCACTAAACGCTTTCACCACATATACTGTAGCTGCAGAAGTGAACTGCGTATATATTTTTCTTTTTCTACTGAAATACGCCACTAAACGCTTTCACCACATGTAACTTCAGAAGTGAACTGTGTATATATTCTTCTTTTTCCACAGATATAAGCCACTAAAGGCTTTTCAACATAGCATTACATCCCAAGAACAAATTGCTGGAATGACTGAGTTGTATAATGGCTATTTGAATCCCCAAATAATCTTTCCCTGCACTTGTAAATCGCTTTTTTTTTTCACAATAATGCTGTCCCTAGCACCTTCTGACATCTCTCCCTGCACTAAGATGCTGTGAAATGATTCCTCCCTATCCTTTCCCTGCACTTATAAATATTTTTTTTTTATCACAATGAGGTTTTTCCTATTTCTGTCTCTAGCGCATTCTCACATCTGTCCCTACACTCCGAACGCTGGAAAATATCTAAATCCACGATGACCGCCGTATTTAACTGTGACATCACAGGGCTGGCTGGCTGCTGATTGGCTGCATGCATGCATTATGGGTCATCCAGCCTTCTCAGAGTTCTTTGCCCAATGTCCTCACACGTGTAGCCACCATTTTAGGAAAAATTGTGATTCGTTACCACGAAGCGCGAGGAAATTCGCATTTGTTGCAAATTTATTTTTTCCTGAAATTCGGTTCGAATTCCACTTCGTCAGCTTCGATTCGCTCATCTCTAATTAGGACAGGTTTTGTGTGTACTAATAGGACAGCGGCCATTTTATTTCCCCTGATGACTGCTCCCTGGACAAAACAAGCCATTATAACTAATAAAAGGTATTCAAAATGTTTAGGAACGGTTGAGACGTATGCATATATATCCATGCATGCCTGCAAATGCAGAGTGCCACAGGCGGGAGATCAAAGGCTTCTCCCGCCTGGTGTGCAGCGCGCCCCCGATGTGCGGGCCGGTGCAGTGACGTCATATCACTGCGCCGGCCCACGTGGATGAGGGGCGGGCGCGCGCCCCCCTGGTGGACGGCGCGGGAGTGCGGCCCGCCGGGGATAAATATCCGGCGGCCCCTGCACTCGTAGTTCAGGATCGGGGCCCCCACCTGGTGAGCGCATCGGCGCTCAGGACAAAGCGGCCCCCCCTTCCTCCGGCCCAAGGGAGTTAGGATCGGGGCCCCCACCTGGTGAGCGCATCGGCGCTCAGGACAACGCGGCCCCCACAAGGCCACTGACCGGACCCAGCCGCACCTACCCCCACTGACCTGGAGAGGAGAGCGCATCCTGCGCTCAGGCCGTGTCCCCCTCTGATGAAGAGCGCAATCGGCGCTCAGGAGCGACCCCCCCCTGGCTGAACCATAAGTATCACCCCCTTTATTAACCCCTATCCCACCAACGATACCCCTGGACACCCCTGATATACTCCCCTGGAAACCCTAGCCCTATTACATCCCTGATCCCCTAACCCCTGCACCCCTGAGCCCAAACCCCTATCCCACCAACGATTAACCCCTGGTAACCCTACCCTATCACATCCCCTGGTTATCACCCCCCATAGACCCCTGAACCCTGGTGGCCCTGATTAACCCCTGGGTTACCCCTAACCCTGATTAACCCCTGGTGGTTACCCTGGTTCCCTGCCTTGGTTCCTCTGTAGAGCATGCTTCTGCTCTGCAAACAAATCCTCTGTAGAGCATGCCTCTGCTCTGCAAACAATCCTTTTTAACCCTTCGTCATACCCCGTAGGGACAGTGAATAGTCAGGTGAGCTGGATTGTTAATATACTTTTATGTGTGAATTGTCTAGTTAGTTTATGGGTGGAATTAGGAATGTGTAGTGTAGTTTAGGATTTGTAGTGCTGTATTGTTAGTATTGCGTGCGTAGTGTATTGTTAATAAATACTGTTACTTGTAACTATCTGTGTAACGTGTAGTTATTGGCGATAGTTAGTAAGGCGCATGCAGCTAGCATAGTGATTAGTGTAAAGCATAGCGAAAGTATTGTTATATATAAAGGCATAAATAGGCGGAGTTATCAATAGACGGCTCCTCCTATTTATGAATATTAATTATCGATATTGGCATAAATATTGGTGATTAATAGTCCCCCTTTACACAAAATATATTTCTAATAAAGTAATATTTAAGTATTTTAATTTTCCTAATTCACAGAGAACCCCTTTAAGCACACTGCCATAGGACTTTGGATCAACATACTGTAAATGTGTTCTGTGGAGTGACCAATTACATTTCTCTGTCTGGCGGTCTGATAGGCGAATCTGAATTTGCCAGGTAAACATTACCTGCCTGACTGCATTGTGCCATCTGTAAAGTTTCATGCAGGAAAGATAATGCTATGGGGTTGTTTTTCAGGGGTCGGCCTAGGCTTCTTAGTTCCTTTGAAACAATATGTTAATACCAAGACATTGTGGACAACTGCATTATTCCAACTTTGTGGGGATAGTTTGGGGATGTCCCTTTTCTTTTCCAGCATACCTGTGCTCTAGTGCACAAAGCAAGGTCCATAAAGATATGGTTGGGTGAGTTTGGTGTGGAAGAACTTGACTGGCCCATACAGACTGGATGTTAACCCCAATGAACATCTTTAAGATCAAGTTCACATGGTGAGGTTACAAGACAAACACTAGCTCATTTACATTAATAGTTGTGGGTAATTAGAGGCAGTGTATTGTACTGTAGTGGCCCAGAGGGACATTACCACTCCTACATTCCTATTGCTAGCCTGTTTGCCACCATTGTATTGGTTTGCACCACCAACTGTACCACCAGCAGCAAAATATCATTTTGTTGCTTGCAAAAACTGTTATGTTTATGTACTGTGCCCGGTTCACCAGCAGGTGGTAGTGTATCTGGCAGAGAGTACCTTTAGGTAGAATGGAACTTACCATTCCATTCTCCTCCCTTTTGGACAGAAGTAGGCTAGTCTTGCTTCCTACTAAGGGACGGGTTTGTAGGGAGTTGAGAGTTGAAGTGAAAGAGTAAAGCAGCATGGTGCGGTGAGAGAACATTTTCCCCTCATTGCTGCAGAAACTTAGGGAAGGAAGCTCAGAGACCAGCAAACTCACATATAACATTTAATATGAAGAAGGCGAGCAGTAAGGGACGGGGCAGTGGCCGTGATGCTGATAATGCACGCAGAGGCCGTGGCCCTGGGCGCGGTGAAACTGTGCTTGCTGCCAGAGCACAAGAAAAACAATCATCCACGATACCTAGCTTCATGTCCCAGTTTGCGGGGCGGAGCAGGACACCACTCTTGAAGTCAGACCAGTGCGACCAGGTGGTCGGTTGTATTGCAGCAGATAATGCTTCCAGTCGGTTAAGAACCACCCTGTCTTCCACCAAGTCCAGTCTCAGTAGCCAAGAGTCTGCTCAATCCAATCATCACCCTGATCCTTCTTCTTCTGGGCAAACAAGTGATCCCACACTCGGATATTCGGAGGACCTCTTTTCATCGCCATTCCTTGATTTGGCCCTCTCGCCAAGCACGCTTGAAGAGGGACATGAGATCTTGTGCCCTGATTTCCAAACTCTTGAGCATCCAAAATCACAAGAAGATGACGGTGGGGAATGGCCATTACTGTTTAATGAGATGGATGATGATAAGACACAGTTGTCAATAACTCAACGGCAATTACTCTCAAGAGGTTGATGAAGAGGATGAGACACAGTTGTCAATCACTGAGGTAGTGGTTAGGTCAACAAGTCAGGAGGATGAGCAGAGTGAGAAAGTGGAAGAGGAGGTGGTGGACGATGAAGTCACTGACCCAACCTGGGAAGATGGAAAGCCGAGGGAGGACAGCAGTACAGAGGGGGATGGATCTGCTGCACCGCAACAGGCTGGAAAAGGCAGTTGGGTGGCAAAAGGGAGAAGGCGGGCCACACCAAAAAGGCCCGCAACTGTTTCCCGGAGCACCCCCTTGTGAAAATCTCCCTTGCTAAGGGGTAGGTGTTCCGCAGTCTGGCGCTTTTTTGAGGAAAGTGCGGACGACAAATGCAATTGTAATTTGCAACCTGTGCCATACAAAAATGAGCACGGGCATGAACACTAGCAACCACACCACCACCAGCATGATCCGCCACATGGCATCCAAGCACCGTAATAGGTGGGCCGAATGCCTGGGTCCACAATCTGTGTCTGCGGGACACACCACTGCCTTCTCTTCCCCTGTGTTACGTGCTGGCCAATACCCTGTCGAAGGCGCAGTACCGGATGCCTCCCGCCCTGCACCTAGACCTTCGCAAGCATCATCAGCGACCACATCCACTTACATGTCCCAGCAAAGCGTACAAATTTCCTTACCCCAGGCATTTGAATGCAAGCGCAAATACCCAGCCACCCACCCACAGGCCATAGCACTAAATGCGCAGCTTTCCAAATTAGTGACCCTGGAAATGTTGCCATTTAGGCTTGTGGACACTGAGGACTTCCGCAGCCTGATGTCGGAGGCCTTCCCGCGTTATGCAGTCCCCATCCGCCACTATTTTTCACGGTTTGCCGTGCCCGCCTTACACCAACATGTGTCCTGTAACATCACACGTGCCCTGACCAACGCAGTTACTGGGAAGGTCTACTTAACCATGGACAAGTGCATTCAGCCAGGGATGCTAAATTCCCTGACGGCACAGTGGGTGAATGTTGTGGAGGCCGGGAGCAAGTCGTACCCTGGGATGGCACAGGTGCTACCGATGCCAAGCATTGCGGGCCCTATGTCGATGTCATGCCCTGCTCAGGTTATGTGCGGAGGTCTGCCAGGTTAGCAGCACGTGTGTAGTTTGTTTTGTTTTTGGGTTTGGATTTGAGCTGTATCCGCCTCCTTTCAGGTGCACTGGGTGGGGTCGTTTGTATGAGTTTAAATTACGCCCCTTCCCAGTGTCCTGTGCGGGTTATAGCTTCTATCTTGCTTTGAGAAAGGACAGAAGGAATCGCTGTTTCTGCTCAGCTAGAGATAAGTTGGTTTTGTTTATCTCTTGTGTTCTGTCTAGGCTGTTAGGGAGACACCTGCTCCCTCCTTGCTTGAGGAAGCAGGCTGTCTCTTTTCCACTTTTCCACCATCTTAGGGATCTTAGGGTTTCTTCAGTCTTAGGCACGGGGGCACGTTTATTCCCACCTTCAGGGTCTTAACGTGGGCACAGAAGTCCAGGAAGAGTTGGTAGGGATTTGTCAGGAGGTGACCTTTATCCACAGCTTCTAGCCTAGACACTTGTTTTATGGTTTTCTGTGTTTCTATTGTATCTTGTATCCTACCCAGCGTGACAGTCGATCAGGGTTTCCGCCAGCACCTACCTTAGTGGCTCTAACCCCCACTTCTCCTCCTCCTCCACGTACACCTCCAAATTATACGCGTGCAGCACCAGTCAGTCATCAGTCGGTAGCTGGAAGCAGTGTAGCACTGCAGTGGGGAAGTGGCAACAGGCCGTGCTGAAGCTGATATGCTTCGGGGACAAACAGCACAATGCCGCAGAGCTGTGGCAGGGGATAAGAGACCAGACTGAGCTGTGGCTCTCGCCACTCAACCTAGAATCAGGCATGGTTGTGTCTGATAATGGCCGTAACTTGGTGGCGGCTTTGGATATTGGCAAACTCAGACACATCCCATGCCTAGCCCACGTCTTAAACTTACTGGTTCAGCAGTTTCTCAAAACCTACCCCAATTTGCCTGAACTACTGGTGAAGGTGCGCCGCTTGTGTGCACGTTTTCACAACTCATCGACTGATTCAGCCGGTCTGTCAATGCTGCAGCAGCGCTTGAAATTGCCAGCTCACTGGCTGTTGTGCGACGTGAGCACGCGCTGGAACTTCACGTTCCATATGTTGGCCAGGCTTTGTAAGCAGCAGAGGGCAGTAGTGGAATACCAGCTGCAACATGGTCATTGCCTTTCAAGTCAGCTTCCGCTATTCACAAGCAAGGAGTGGGCATGAATGTCTGACCTCTGTTAGGTTTTAAGAAACTTTGAAGAATCAACACAGATGGTGAGCTGCGATAAAACTATTATCAGCGTAACCATCCCACCTCTGTGTCTACTCAAACGCTAGCTGCTCACATTTAAGGACAACGCTTTGCATGTGGAAGAGGTGGAAATGGGAGAAGACATTACACAGGGTGATAGCCAGACTACCCTCAGTTCGTCTTCTCAGCGCGAATTGGACGATGAAGAGGAGGAGGAGCAGGAGACAGTTGCCTCCGCTACAGAGGGTAGTACCCATGGAAGTTTAATTCCATCTGTTCAGTGTGGTTGGGCAGAAGAGGAGAAAGAGGATGAGGAGACTGAGAGTGATCCTCCTGATGACGACAGCGAATGTCTTGCCTCTTGGTACTCTGGCACACATGGCTGACTTCATGTTAGGCTGCCTTTCCCGTGACAACACGGATTACTGGTTGTTCACCCTTCTGGACCCCCGCTACAAAGAGAATTTCTCATCTCTCATTCTTCTGGTGGAGAGGACGAGCAAAACGGTGCAATACCAGAAGATCCTTGTTGAAAAATTGCTCCAAAAATTTCCATCTGACAACTCTGGCGGCAGAGTCCGTAGTTCCTTGGCCAACCGAGGAGGGGAGACCAGGGCAACACTCTCCAAAGCCTGACAGTTTCATGACAACCCGCCAGCACCCTCACCCTGATGCGCAGCCTACTGTCACAAGGAGGGAAAACTTTTGGAAGATGGTGAAGGAGTACATAGCAGACCATGTCAGCGTCCTCAATGATCCCTCAGTGCCTTACAACTACTGGGTGTCCAAGCTGGACACGTGGCACGAACTGGCGCTCTACGCCTTGGAGGTGCTGGTCTACCCTGCTGCCAGCTTTTTGTCTGAGCGGGTATTTAGTGCTGCTGGTGGCATTATAACAGATAAGAGTATCCGTCTGTCAACTGAAAATGCTCACAGGTTGACTCGTATAAAAATTAACAAGGCCTGGATTGACCACGACTTCTCGATTCCACCAGAGGAAAGCTGATGAACATAAAGGCACTTTAAATGTGTTGTTTATAATGCACTGAATACACTGTATTCCTATGCACCCCTTCCACCACAAACAAGGGTATATGGTTGAATTTTCTTTTTCTCATCCTCCTCCTCTTCCTACATCATATTAACATGCTTATCCATCGCATATAATGCCCTCGCACTGATCGTATTCGAACCTCAAACTTTTGTTTTTGATTAATAAAAACATTCTTGGCAAATGCTTTCGCTTTGGTTTGTCTTGCGCCGCTCCAATATTTTCACCTCTAGCGGCGCAATATGGATGCCTCCGTCCGTCCCTCTTGATCATGGCCCCAGTTCCAAAAACCAACAATATAGAACCGGAGTCCTATTCTATTATTCCTAGCTGAAGTATTCATGGGACCCCGCCTGGTTTGAACACTGTACATTTTTTCAATTTTTGGTCAGCTAAGCGGCAGGCACTCTCCCATAATTTTTTTAATGGTCAGCTCAGCAGCAGGCCCTCAACCATAATATTTTAGAGGGTCAGCTCAGCAGCAGGCCCTCAACCATAATTTCTTCGATGGTCAGATCAGCAGCAGACCCTCACCCATAATGTTTTAGAGGGTCAGCTCAGCAGCAGACCCTCGCCCCTAATGTTTTAGATGGTCAGATCAGCAGGCCCTTGATCCAAATGTTTTAGAGGGTCACCAGCAGGCCATTAATCATAATTTTTCAAGGGTGTGTATGATGCCCTCTTTTACAAAGGGTGTATTGGAGTGCCGGTTCCTTGTAATTTTTGGCAGCCATATCACTTAGTGCATAGGCTTTATGAGTGTAGGAGTCCCACTACCTGAACAATTGTACCACAATGTGAATAAGGCCCTCCTTTATGTGATATACAGGTTGTATTGGAGTGGCTCTTCCTTGTAATTTTTGTCAGCACTTGCACTTTATATACAAGTAAATACACAGGAAACAATGTTTCCTAACAATTTATCCTCTAAAATCGATTTTATCTTTGGTTTTGTGCGTATTATTGTCAGTCTGTAAAATTGTTGTACTACTCAGGCAACATCGTTCCCAGCACCAACCTGGGAGTCCAGACATTCTCCCTATGCTGTTCCCAAACCATTTCAGTGGTGTTTCCATCAATTTCTGACCTTTTCCTATGAACCAGGCACCCTCCCCTCTTCAGAGCAGGGGGTGCCTGGTTTATTGCTCGGGTTCTCCCATTGACCTCCATTATACTCGGGTGCTCGGTAGAGCACCCAAGCATCCCGATGTGTTTGGCACCCAAGCATCCCGATGTGTTTGGCCAGAGTACCTGATCACTTTTGTGCTCAATCAACACTAGATGACACAAGTGTATGCAAGTTTATTCAATTAAAAACCATTAAACTTTACCAGGTCTAGACTTTGTTGCTACGGAGTCTAATCCCGGGCAATGACCAGGTAGGAGCACCATGACACAAACAATTAAGGCTGCATCACCACTCGGCATTCCTAAACACTGGGACTCGATCGCCCCTGGGGGAAGGGGGGGGTCGCCCGTTGCAGTACCAGTGGCAGTGAAACAAATTATCACAGTTGAGGAAGATATACATAGTATATTATCCCAGTTCAGCGTTCCTCAACATGTCCAGTCAAGGTTCATCAGCATCCAGAATCTCTGAGGGTATTTATGGTTTTGGTAGAGCTTCCTTTTATAAGAAAGATGTCATTCATAAGGGCTTTCCATTGAATTATGTTGGGGAGCTTGTTACCCATCCATCGGAAGGGCAATAGCTTTTCTGTCGATGAATATTACATTTTAAAAATTTTAGTTAGAATTTTTGAATTTTACATTCAGTTCACTCATCTCAAGTGATAAGCATGCTGAATATACTCAAAGGTCAGCAATGTTTCTTGCCCCATCAGGTGTTTCAACTTCACTATTACTATGCAATGGAAAGGACATTTCAAATGAAGTATTATCACAAAATACATAAAATATTGTTATATTTTTTTTAAGAAGACATTTTTTATTCTGGCAACACCCCCTGCCCCTTATGTGCCTGAAATTCTTGCAAACCTTCTCCTACATTTAGAGGTGAAACAACATGCTCAGTAGACTCCCTGCTCCCTTCAAGCTAACTTTATCTTTTTTTACTATATTTGTCACATGCCTTGGCTAGTTTCAAATTTGCAAAATACTTCTTCACTCTTTTCTACCAGCCTATCAAGAAGAACATATGCAAATTTGTGTTAATATAGATGCCTTATCATCATCAATATCTGATCAGTGGGGGTCTGTTTAACCGCCTCCGGACCGCCTAACGCAGGATCGCGTTCTGGAGGCGGCTCACTCAGGCAGAGTCACGCATATACGCGTCATCTCGCGAGACGCGAGATTTCCTGTGAACGCGCGCACACAGGCGCGCGTTCACAGGAACTGCAGGTAAGTGAGTGGATCTACAGCCTGCCAGCGGCGATCGTTCGCTGGCAGGCTGTAGATGCGATTTTTTTAACCCCTAACAGGTATATTAGACGCTGTTTTGATAACAGCGTCTAATATACCTGCTACCTGGTCCTCTGGTGGTCCCTTTTGCTTGGATCGACCACCAGAGGACACAGGCAGCTCTGTAATAAGTAGCACCAAGCACCACACTACACTACACCCCCCTGTCACTTATTAACCCCTTATTAACCCCTGATCACCCCATATAGACTCCCTGATCACCCCCCTGTCATTGATCACCCCCCCCCCCCTGTCATTGATCACCCCCCTGTAAGGCTCCATTGAGACGTCCGTATGTGTTTTACGGATCCACGGATCGGATCCACAAAACACATACGGACGTCTGAATGGAGCCTTACAGGGGGGTGATCAATGACAGGGGGGTGATCACCCTATATAGACTCCCTGATCACCCCCCTGTCATTGATCACCCCCCTGTAAGGCTCCATTCAGACGTCCGTATGTGTTTTTTACGGATCTTCGGAATGGACCTGGGCTGCCATACCAAGCCCAGCCACTATATGATAGAACATCAATACGAAAATCCCTGATAACCTGTTTAAGCCACTGCATAAACCCTTAGGCCCCTTTCACACGGGGGAGAATTCCGTGCGGGTGCAATGCGTGAGGTTTACCTGCACTGAATCCTGACCCATTCACTTCAATGGAGCTGTTCAGATGAGCGGTGGTTTTCACGCATCACTTGTGCGTTGTGTGAAAATCACAGCATGTTCTACAGTCAGGTCCATAAATATTGGAATTCAGACGTCCGTATGTGTTTTGCGGATCCGATCCATGGATCCGTGGATCCGCAAAACACATATGGACCTCTGAATGGAGCCTTACAGGGGGGTGATCAATGACAGGGGGGTGATCACCCCATATAGACTCCCTGATCACCCCCCTGTCATTGATCACCCCCCTGTAAGGCTCCATTCAGACATCCGTATGTGTTTTATGGATCCACGGATCCATGGATTGGATCCGCAAAACACGTACGGACGTCTGAATGGAGCCTTACAGGGGGGTGATCAATGACAGGGGGGTGATCACCCCATATAGACTCCCTGATCACCCCCCTGTCATTGATCACCCCCCTGTAAGGCTCCATTCAGAGGTCCGTATGTGTTTTGCGGATCCACGGATCCATGGATCGGATCCGCAAAGTCTCACTAACTTGTGACAAAAAATAAAATCTCACATAAACTCACCATACTCCTCACGGAATCCAAATGCGTAAAATTTTTTAGACATTTATATTCAGACTTCTCACACTTTAGGGCCCCTAAAATGCCAGGGCAGTATAAATACCCCACATGTGACCCCATTTCGGAAAGAAGACACCCCAAGGTATTTGCTGAGGGGCATATTGAGTCCATGAAAGATTGAACTTTTTGTCCCAAGTTAACGGAAAGGGAGACTCAAAAAATAAATAAAATCAATTTCCTCTAACTTGTGCCAAAAAAAAAAAATCTTCTATGAACTCGCCATGCCCCTTATTGAATACCTTGGGGGGTCTTCGTTCCAAAATGGGGTCACATGTGGGGTATTTATACTGCCCTGGCATTTTAGGGGCCCTAAAGCGTGAGAAGAAGTCTGAGATCCAAATGTCTAAAAAGTTTTTTATTTTTTAACCCCTCAATCTATATTTTAGTAAGCATTCTGTATTAAGAATGCTATTATTTTCCCTTATAACCATGTTATAAGGGAAAATAATAAAATGAATAGAGCACCAAACCCAAACCCGAACTTCAGTGAAGAAGTCTGGGTTCGGGTCTGGGTACCAAATTCAGTTTTTTTTCATGCACGTACAAAACACATTGCACTCGCGTGGAAAAAACTGAACATCGGTGCGTAATCGCAGTCAAAACTGACTGCAATTGCGCGCCTACTCACGCAATTTTCCCGCAATGCATACGGGACGCATCCGAAGCAAATCCGGGACGCCCGTGTGAAAGAGGCCTTAAACATATCAAGAGTGACTCAATATCAATGTTATCTAAGCAGACCACTGCCCAGGAAATGTATGAATGCAATAGTGAGTGGTTCTCATCAGCTCATGGTCACGATTTTCTCACCAATCTCATTGCAAGTGCATTAGGCAAAGCACTTCATAAAACAGGACCCAAACAACTATACATCAAAGCACTAGGAATTATATATATTCTCCCTGGGGAACAAGCACACAGTCTTTCAGTCACATCCTATAGTAGGATAGGCAATCAAATATATCAGCATCAGGCACTTGTTCACACCTAAGATTCCACAGTATGGACGCAGATTCGGAAATGTGAGCTGGTGTTTGTAAAGCGCTTTCAATAAGCAAGAGGGAAAAAAGACAACAGAGGAGCAGCCAACTCCAGGGTTATGAGAACAGTACACAGTATAAAAAGACCTATATAGTATACAAATAATTACCAGTATACAGTATATAAAAGCCACTATACAGTATAGAAATAATAAAGAATAATTACCGGCAGACAGTATATAAAAGCCACTATACATAATATAAAGAATAAACAAGTAATTACCAGGATACAGTATATAAAAGCCGCTATACAGTATATAAAAGCCGCTATACAGTATAGAAGTTTTATATCAATAATTACCAGCAGACAGTATATAAAAGCCACTATACAACATAGAAAAAAATATATGCGTACTTTGAAGTCTGGACATTTGTCTGTTTTCCCTATGCAAAGTTATAAACTTCTCACTTTTTTTAATTGAAAGGGTTAACTTGCACTGTTTTATAAGATATATCATGTTCATTATCACTGTATTTGCGAGGCTCTGTGGAAAGTGTGAAGGAACTCTGAAAGATTTTTGGGATGAGAAGCTGGTAACTTTCCACAGCTACCATAGGGTTTAAAGAAGAACATGTTTTGGAGGGAACAAGCCAGACATGTTAACACCATAACCAGACAGACTGACCTTGTGACTGGTTTAGCTCTGTTGTTATGTCTGGAAACTTGTTTTTGTCTGGACAAACTGCTGTGTCATTGCCATTTAGTTTTATTGAAGCTCTAATGTAAGTCTATGACAGACAGGAGTGGTAACTTTGTATTGGTTTGTGCTGAGTTTCTCCACTCCACCCCTCCCACTAGAAGGTTCCAGTCTAGCTAAAACTGTATATAAGGAGAGCAGTCAGAGCCCCTAGTGTTCTGCAGTTAGGGATCAACGCTTGTAGGGGAAGACTCTGCCAGTCTGCATGAGTGACTAGAAGAAGACGCTAAGATGGGGACGCTGAGCCACAGACCATAGGACACCAGCCCTGTGACCAGGGAGCCACTGTCACAGTGAGTGGCAGGAGATCTTTGCAACTGGCAACATGTGGTTTGATTTGACATGTTTACCTTGTGGATCAATAGGCGTCTGTGCTGTTTCTGGTACTGGCCACACCCTTAACCTCCAGCTGTTGCTATTGTGGTTGGACCTGTGGATTGCTGGTGTTTGGATCTCGGCTGAGTTCCTGGTGCTGCCATAGCTTCTTGGAAGTTAAGTGTTACCTTTCCCTTAGTATTTTGGCTTTTCTGTGTGTTACCTTTCTCTTTGTATTTTAGCTTTTCTGTGTGTTGGATTTCCTTGTTGTTTTGTATTAGGGCTTGGGGAGACTCCCGTTCATCCTTCCTTTTGGAGGAACAGGATGTCTCATTCCTATCATTAGTACCATCGTTCTTTTACGTTAGATAGGACTTTATGTATTCCTGTGTATGAACTCGCCTACCTCTGGGGTCTGTTCATACTGGTAGTCAGTCAGGGCTTTGATTAGGGTCTTCACTAGGAGGTGTCCTGTCCATCTTCCTTCCCTAGTTTTCAGGCCTTATTTCCTTTCCCCTTTCCCTCCTATGTTCGGTGTGGGGTTTCCCTCTCACACTAGAGCGTGACAGCCACCCGGAATACTGAGCTACGGTCCGTTGGCCTCCAGCCTTTGACCAGTGTCTGAGAGAGCGAGAGGGACAGCTAGCTCAGGTCTTTCCTCAGCATCTAACCCTTCTTCTGCCAAGGAGAAGACTGGAGAAGCCAGCCCTACGCCTCGCCTGTATTGTTTTCTACCTGAATTCCCCTAGTAAAGAAGCACACTGGTTACTGCAGACCCTGACTCTCTGGACTTATTTCCCATTTGGGTGCACCACGCCTTACCATCCCTTCCGGAGAGCAGCAACACTTGGTGACACCGCAACGGTGTCCACAGGACTCACGGTAGCATTGGGGCTACCCCAAACCTGGTCACTGCATGAATAATTGCTAGTACACAGTATCTAAAAGCCACTATACAGTATAGAAAAAATATATGAATAATTACCAGCAGACAGTATATAGAAGCCGCTATACAATATAGAAGTAATATATTAATAACTGCCAGCATACAGTATATAAAAGCCACTATACAGAACATAAATAAAAGCCGCCATATTGTATCAGATAAATCCTACAACAGTGGATAGAAGTCTAATATGTTACATATAATATTATCTACCTTACTGCATTGAATAATTGTAACCATAATGTGTAGAAATAAATCCTCCACAGCGCACAGAATTATTCCATCATACCATGAAAAATACATAGAATTCAATCAAAAGAAATGATGAAAGGCGTCCACAGCCTTACTGATCCCCATCCCCAGTAATCCTGACAGACAATAGCGGTGACTGTACACATACCTCCACCTGCACCGCTGGACACTACATCTATGGGGGAGACTAGTGGGATTAAGGACCTTTCATGATGTCATGACCATGTGATTATGTGTGGGAGGAGTCCTCCAGGCTGTGCTGTTGGAGGAGGTAAAGGACCTGTGATGATGTCATGAACATGTGACTGTGTATGGGAGGAGTCTGGAATCACATGACTGGGTGCTATTCAGTATATTCAGGACTTTGTTGTGCTGGTTGTGATCGGTGCTGGATGACCTGAAGTGTTGCATCGGGATGTAGTTACAGAGTGTATGCAGTGGAGCTGTCTCTGTGTCTCCTACAATATAGGATCCGCTCAGTGGAGATCTTCTGTATCAGATCCTTCTCCTGATTGACCCATCAAGGATGGACAGGGACGAGATGGTGGAGAGTATAATAAATCTCACCCTAGAGATCCTCTTCCGGCTTACTGGAGAGGTGAGTGATTCAGATGATGTCACATTACATCATCTTATCTATGTTACTAACAGATGGACATGACTGGAGAGGTGAGGGACTCTGGAGATGTATAGAGTGATATTTATTACTTTGTCTCTCCATAACCAGGACTACACAGTAGTGAAGAAGACCTCTAATGAGCGCTGTCAGGACCCCGTGTCTGAAGGACAGAGAAGAACCCTGAGCCCAATCACAGGGCCTCCATCTCATCCCCTGATACATGAGGAAATCAATATAGAGAAGATCCTAGAACTCACCAACAAGATGATTGAGCTGCTGACTGGAGAGGTGACACTGCTGGGAATGCTGGGACATTATACAGGAACGCTATGAAGGGATCGGGTTAATGACTGTGTCATTGTGTTGTCAGGTTCCTATAAGGTGTCAGGATGTCGCCGTCTATTTCTCCACGGAGGAGTGGGAGTATTTAGATGGACACAAAGACCTGTACAAGGACGTCATGATGGAATATCACCGGCCTCTTACATCACCAGGTAATAGACATGACTAAATACACATGTCCTCTCATTATCTGTATGTAAGGAATGAATTCAGTCGCTGGACGTGTTTCCTACAGTTAAGGAAGAGACAAGAACACCAGAGAGATGCCCCAGTCCTCTTCTTCCACAGGATGGTTCAGGAGAACATCACATTGTCCCACAGGATGATCAGGTAGATGGAGATAAGGTCTCATGAAATGCCCCCTATGATCTGTAGAAGGCTGTGAAGATCTTGTTTTATCCATCAGTATTATATGTTTTATCCTTGTATAATGAGAAAGGTGGAGATAGCAGGATTACAGCCTACCATAGACATTACATGTGGTCTGGATCTTCTCACAATTTTCTGGTTATGGTTGGAATTAGGAACTAACAGACCTGCAGATATTTGGGTCAGATATCTCCTGCTGTCCGGTCATTTTTGGTTGTCATTCTAATTACTGATCTTCCACACAACTTCTCCAACCATCTGATGACTTTTATAATATTTGTTTCACAGCTTGTGAATCCAGGTGAAGATCTGAACAATATTAATCCTACAGAGACATATGTGAGGGGTGATGAGCAGAGTATAGAGGACATTCCTACAGATAACCGCCCAGGTTAGTAGTAACTAGTAGTGTTGAGCGAGCATGCTCGGCCGAGTACCGCATGTGCTCGAGTCTCCTCCCCGCACCAATAAACATGCAGGTAAGTACTCCCTCACTGTAATGCCAGTAGCTATGTTGGCTACTGGCATTACAGTGATTGGCTGGCCGGAATGCATCATCGGGTGCTATATAACACCCCGTGACGCGTGTTCGGCTCATTTTGTCAGGGAGAGCTGAGGATATGAAGGTACAGAGCGTGTAGGGAGTGTAATCGAATATTATAAGTGTACAAAAACATTTCAGTGACCCAAAAGCCCTTGTAACAGTAGCGCAACCTGCGCTAAATTGCTCAGTGTTAGGAAGAGCTGTGCATAGGAAGTGACAGACAGTGTAAGGAGTGTAATAGGAAGATTTTTATACAAAATACTTTTCAGAGACCCAAAAGTCCTTTTAAGGACTATTGTGTGTGACAGCAGCAATATATATTTTTAGCGCATCTTGCGTTAAATACCCTGTAATAGTCCGCTGCGGACAGTTAAATTATCCGTGCCACATCTCCTGTTTAAAGTGTGAGCATTCCTAAAATATCAGTGACATCCAGTGCAGTGTTTCCGTAGACGGTGTCCCCTGCGGACAGATAAATTATCTGCGCCATATCTCCTGTTTACAGTGTGCGCATCCCTAAAATATCAGTGACATCCAGTAGAGTTTTTCCGTAGACACTGCGAACTGTGACATTACCTGTGGTACCTGTCCTGTATAACGTTTCCTCATCACAAATACTGTTGTAAATTTTTTTGCACAAACACTTCCAAATCCTACGCTACTGTACGTGTGACATACTTTCAAGAATATATCACATTGAAAATTAAGAAGGCGAGCAGTAAGGGACGGGAAGTGGCCGTAATGCTGATGGTGCACGCAGAGGCCGTGGCCCTGGGCGCAGATAAACTGTGCCTGCTGCCAGAGCACAAGAAAAACAATCATCCACGATACCTAGCTTTATGTCCCAGTTTCCAGGGCGGCGCAGGACACCACTCTTGAAGTCAGCCCAGTGCAAGCAGGTGGTCGGTTGGATTGCAGCAGATAATGCTTCCAGTCGGTTAAACACCACCCTGTCTTCCACCAAGTCCAGTCTCAGTAGCCAGAAGCCTGGTCCACACAATCCTCACCCTAATCCTCCTTCCTCCCACCATTTACAGTCTGGCCAAACAAGTGATCCCACACTCAGATATTCCGAGGACCTCTTTTCATCACCATTACTTGATTTGGCCCTCTCGCCAAGCACGCTTGAAGAGGGACATGAGATCTTGTGCCCTGATTCCCAACCTCTTGAGTATCCACAGTCACAAAAACATGACGGTGGTGAATGGCAATTAGTGTTTAATGAGGTGGATGATGATTAGACACAGTTGCCAATGAGTCAATTGCAATTACTGTCTCAAGAGGTTGATGAAGAGAATGAGACACAGTTTGCAATCACTGAGGTTGTGGTTAGGTCAACAAATCAGGAGGATGTTAAGAGTGAGGAAGTGGAAGAGGAGGTGGTGGACGATGAGATCACTGACCCAACCTGGGAAGGTGACAAGCCGAGCAAGGAGAGCAGTACAGAGGGGGAGAGATCTGCAGCACTGCAATAGGCTGAAAGAGGCAGTGGGGTGGCAAAAGGGAGAAGGCGGGCCACACCAAACAGGCCCGCAATTGTTCCACAGAGCACCCCCTTGTGGAAATCTCCCTTGCCAAAGGGTAGATGTTCTGCAGTATGGAGCTTTTTTTTGAAGAAAGTGCGGATGACAAAAGAATAGTAGTTTGCGACCTGTGCCATACGAAAATCATCCGGGGCGTGAACACTAGCAACCTCACCACCACCAACATGATCCGCCACATGGCATCCAAGCACCATAATAGGTGGGACTAACGCCTGGGTCCACAACCTGTGTCTGCGGGTCACACCACTGCCTCCTCTTCCCCTATGTTATGTGCTGGCAAATCTCCTGTTGAAGGCGCAAGCCGAGACGCCTCCCGCCCTGCACCTTCGCAAGCACCATCAGCGACCACATCCACTCACGTGTCCCAGCGCAGCATCCAAATGTCCTTACCCCAGGCCTTTGAACGCAAGAGAAAATACACAGCCACCCACCCACAGGCCATAGCACTAAATGTGCAGCTTTCCAAATTACTGCCCCTAGAAATGTTGCCATTTAGGCTAGTAGACACTGAGGCCTTCCACAGCCTGATGTCGGCGACAGTCCCCAGACGCCACTATTTTCCAAGGTGTACCATGCTCGCCTTACACCAACATGTGTCCCGTACCATCACACGTGCCCTGACCAACGCAGTTACTGGGAAGGTCCACTTAACCACGGACACATGGACAAGTACATTCGTCCAGGGATGCTACATTTCCCTGACGGCACAGTGGGTGAATGTTGTGGAGGCCGGGAGCGAGTCGTACCCTGGTATAGCACAGGTGCTAACAACGCCAAGGATTGCGGGACCTACGTCGATCAGGGTTTCCGCCAGCACCTACCTTAGTGGCTCCAACCCCCACTTCTTCTCCACTTCCACCTCCGAATTATCTACGTGCAGCACCGGTCAGTCATCAGTCGGTAGCTGGAAGCAGTGCAGCACTGCAGTGGGGAAGCGGCAACAGTCCGTGCTGAAGAGGATATGCTTAGGGGACAAGCAGAACACCGCTGCAGAGCTGTGGCAGGGTATAAGAGACCCGACTGAGCTGTGGTTCTCGCCACTCAACCTAGAACCAGGCATGGTTGTGTCTGATAATGGCGTAACTTGGTGGCGGCTTTGGAGCTGGGCAAGCTAAGACACATCCCATGCCTTGCCCATGTCTTCAACCTTGTAGTTCAGCAGTTTCTAAAAACCTACCCCAATTTGCATGAGCTACTGGTGAAGGCGCGCCGCGTGTGTGCACATTTCCGCAAGTCACGACAGCTTCAGCCAGTCTGTCCACGCTGCAGCAGTGATTAAAATTACCAGCTCACCAGCTGTTGTGCGACGTGAGCACGTGCTGGAACTCCACGTTCCATATGTTGGCCAGGCTTTGTAAGCAGCAGAGGGCAGTAGTGGAATACCAGCTACAACATGGTCGTCATCTTTCCAGTCAGCTTCCGCTATTCACAAGCGAGGAGTGGGCATGGATGTCTGACCTCTGTGAGGTTTTAAGAAACTTTAAGGAATCAACACAGATGGTGAGCGCCGATAACGCTATTATCAGCGTAACCATCCCACTTCTGTGTCTACTCAAACGCTAGCTGCTCACAATTAAGGATGACGCTTTGCATGTGGAAGAGGTGGAAATGGGGGAAGACATTACACAGGGTGATAGTCAGGCCACCCTCAGTTCTTCTTCTCAGCGCGAATTGGACGATGAAGAGGAGGAGGAGGAGGAACAGGAGACGGTTGCCTCCGCTACAGAGGGTAGTACCCAGGGAAGTTTAATTCCATCTGTTCAGCGCGGGTGGGCAGAAGAGGAGGAAGAGGATGAGGAGATTGAGAGTGATCCTCCTGATGATGACAGCGAAGTCTTGCCTGTTGGTACTCTGGCACACATGGCTGACTTCATGTTAGGCTGCCTTTCCCGCTGCAACACGGATTACTGGTTGTTTACCCTTCTGGACCCCCGCTACAAAGAAAACTTCTCATCTCTCATTCCTCTGGTGGAGAGGACGAGCAAAACGGTGCAATACCAGAAGATCCTTGTTCAAAAATTGCTCCAAAAATTTCCATCTGACAACGCTGGCGGCAGAGTCCATGGTTCCTTGGCCAACCAAGGAGGGGAGACAAGGGGAACACACAGCAATTCCAACAGAGGCAGGGCAACACTCTCCAAATCCTGGGACAGTTTCATGACACCCCGCCAGCACCCTCACCCTGATGCGGCCTACTGTCACAAGGAGAGAAAATTTTTGGAAGATGGTGAAGGAGTACATAGCAGACCGTGTCAGCATCCTCAATGATCCCTCAGTGCCTTACAACTACTATAAAAATGAACAAGGCCTGGATTGACCATGACTTCTCGACTCCACCAGAGGAAAGCGGCTGAACATAAAGGCCCTTTAAATGTGTTGTTTTTAATGTACTGATTACTGAATACACTGTATTCCCATGCACCCCTTCCACCACAAACAAGGGTATATGGTTGAATCTTCCTTTTCTCTTCCCCCTCCTCCTCTTCGATCATATCAACATGCTTATTCGCCACATATAATGCCCTCGCATACAGTCATGGACAAAAGTTTTGAGAATTACATAAATATTGGAAAAGTTGCTGCTTAAGTTTTTATAATAGCAATTTGCATATACTACAGAATGTTATGAAGAGTGATCAGATGAATTGCATAGTCCTTCTTTGCCATGAAAATGAACTTAATCCCTAAAAAACCTTTCCACTGCATTTCATTGCTGTCATTAAAGGACCTGCTGAGATCATTTCAGTAATCGTCTTGTTAACTCAGGTGAGAATGTTGACGAGCACAAGGCTGGAGATCATTATGTCAGGCTGATTGGGTTAAAATGGCAGACTTGACATGTTAAAAGGAGGGTGATGCTTGAAATCATTGTTCTTCCATTGTTAACCATGGTGACCTGCAAAAAAAACGCGTGCAGCCATCATTGCGTTGCATAAAAATGCCTTCACAGGCAAGGATATTGTGGCTACTAAGATTGCACTTCAATCAACAATTTATAGGATCATCAAGAACTTCAAGGAAAGAGGTTCAATTCTTGTTAAGAAGGCTTCAGGGCGTTCAAGAAAGTCCAGCAAACGCCAGGATCTTCTCCTAAAGAGGATTCAGCTGCGAGATCGGAGTGCCACCAGTGCAGAGCTTGCTCGGGAATGGCAGCAGGCAGGTGTGAGCGCATCTGCACGCACAGTGAGGCGAAGACTTTTGGAGGATGGCCTGGTGTGAAGAAGGGCAGCAAAGAAGCCACTTCTCTCCAAAAAAACCCATCAGGGACAGATTGATCTTCTGCAGAAAGTTTGGTGAATGGACTGCTGAGGACTGGGGCAAAGTCATATTCTCCGATGAAGCTTCTTTCCGATTGTTTGGGGCATCTGGAAAAAGGCTTGTCCGGAGAAGAAAAGGTGAGCGCTACCATCAGTCCTGTGTCATGCCAACAGTAAAGCAACCTGAGACCATTCATGTGTGGGGTTGCTTCTCATCCAAGGGAGTGGGCTCACTCACAATTTTGCTAAAAAACACAGCCATGAATAAAGAATGGTACCAAAACACCCTCCAACAGCAACTTCTTCCAACAATCCAACAACAGTTTGGTGAAGAACAATGCATTTTCCAGCACGATGGAGCACCGTGCCATAAAGCAAAAGTGATAACTAAGTAGCTCGGGGACCAAAACGTTGACATTTTGGGTCCATGGCCTGGAAACTCCCCAGATCTTAATCCCATTGAGAACTTGTGGTCAATCCTCAAGAGGCGGGTGGACAAACAAAAACCCACTAATTCTGACAAACTCCAAGAAGTGATTATGAAAGAATGGGTTGCTATCAGTCAGGAATTGGCCCAGAAGTTGATTGAGAGCATGCCCAGTCGAATTGCAGAGGTCCTGAAAAAGAAGGGCCAACACTGCAAATACTGACTCTTTGCATAAATGTCATGTAATTGTCGATAAAAGCCTTTGAAACATATGAAGTGCGTGTAATTATATTTTACTACATCACAGAAACAACTGAAACAAAGATCTAAAAGCAGTTTAACAGCAAACTTTGTGAAAACTAATATTTGTGTCATTCTCAAAACTTTTGGCCACGACTGTATATGCGCTTCAAATATAATGTTTTACAGGGTCAGCTCACCTGCAGGCCCTCGCATATAATTTTTTAGAGGGTCAGCTCAGCTGCAGGCCCCCTCATATAATTTTTAGAGGGTCAGCTCAGCTGCAGGTTCTCGCATATAATTTTTTAGAGGGTCAGCTCAGCTGCAGGCCCTCGCATATAATTTTTTTTAGGGTCAGCTCACCAGAAGGCCTTCACCTACAATGTTTTACTAGGTCAGCTCACCAGCAGGCCATCGCATATAATTTTTTAGATGGTCAGCTCACCAGCAGGCCTTCACCTACAATGTTTTACAGGGTCAGCTCACCAGCAGGCCCGCACCTCAAATCTTTTACAGGGTCAGCTCACCAGCAGGCCTTCACCTACAATCTTTTACAGGGTCAGCTCGCCTGAAGAGCTTGCTTATGTTCTGGGAAAAGTGGTTGTTTTTAACTGCTTTTAAAAACAATAGAAAAAAAAAACAGCAGTGGTTGCCAGGTTATAACAATCCTGACCATTAGAGCAGGAACCTGACTATCATTATACAGCTGAGCACCCTCACTAAGGTACTAAGGGATAAAAATAAAATACATTAAATATGCTAACCCAGCCTTACATTTGTTCCAAAGCCACAAATTTCATGGCCATAGTGGTACTCTCCTTTGGTATTTGCAGAAGTTCCTATATCTGGTGGGAGTACATGAGATGGGCACCCACTAATAGCACTGACTTACAGGTCATTTTATGATTCTCAACTGAGCATTTAACTAGAAAGGAATATGGTAGACACACTGAAAAGTGAACCTTTGAAGATGCTGGCTCCAACAGAAAAGTGGAAAACTACAGCCTAGTGACCTAACATTCTGATCTAATGGTTCTTGCTCTGAGATTAGATTTGATTAGGATCTGTTTTGCAATCAACTGTCCTAGTCAGTGAAGGATTTAATTTTGTTACATTCCTTGCAATTTATATTTAAATGTTGAGATAGAAATGGTAAAACATATTAATATTATTTAAGGTTATATCATTCAAAAATAATACAAATTTATTCTTGGCAGATGACTGCACCAGGAGCTCAGAGGGACATGGGATATCTTCACAACATACTATGCCTCAAGATGTATATGAACAGCACATCATTATCCCAGATGTATCCTCAGACTTTCACAGCAAAGATCCATCATCTGATTTTTTCGATGGATCCGATCTGATTTATCACAGACTGTTAAGCAAAACAAAGAACACAGAAGGGGTGAACATCAAAGATGGGAAAAGCAATTTTCATTTTCAGAATGTGGAAAAAGTTTTATCCAGAAATCAGACCTTGTTAAACATCAGAGATGTCACGAAGGGCAGAAGCAATTTTCATGCTCACACTGTGAGAAATGTTATAGCTACAAATTAGATCTTATTAGACATCAGAGAATTCACACAGAGGAGAAGCCATTTTCATGTTCAGAATGTGGGAAATGTTTTCACCGTAAATCAAATTTTGTTAGACATCAGAGAACTCACACAGGGGAGAAGCCATTTTCATGCTCAGAATGCGAGAAATGTTTTAATGCTAAATCAGATCTTGTTAGACATCAGAGAATTCACACTGGGGTGAAGCCATTTTCATGTTTAGAATGCGGGACATATTTTACCCAGAAGAAAGACGTTGTTATACATCAGAGAAATCACACAGGGGAGAAGCCATTTTCATGCTCAGAATGCGAGAAATGTTTTAATTATAAATCACATCTTGTTAGACATCAGAGAATTCACACAGAGGAGAAGCCATTTTCATGTTCAGAATGCGGAAAATATTTTACCCAGAAGCAAGACGTTGTTATACATCAGAGAACTCACACAGGGGAGAAGCCATTTTCATGCTCAGAATGCGAGAAATGTTTTAATTATAAATCACATCTTGTTAGACATCAGAGAATTCACACAGGGGAGAAGCCATTTTCATGTTTAGAATGCGGGAAATATTTTACCCAGAAGAAAGACGTTGTTATACATCAGAGAACTCACACAGGGGAGAAGCCATTTTCATGCTCAGAATGTGAGAAATGTTTTAATTATAAATCACATCTTGTTAGACATGAGAGAATTCACACAGAGGAGAAGCCATTTTCATGATCAGAATGCGGTAAATATTTTACCCAGAAGCAAGACGTTGTTATACATCAGAGAACTCACATAGGGGAGAAGCCATTTTTATGCTCAGAATGCGAGAAATTTTTTAATAATAAATCAGATCTTGTTAGACATCAGAGAATTACACAGGGGCGAGACCATATTCATGCTCGGAATGTGGGAAATGTTTTAATCGGAAAACACATCTTGGTTACCATCAGAAAACTCATACAGTTGAAAAGCCAAAGCTCTCAAGTCCAAGCAAGGGAAATTAATTTAAAGCACTAAATGATTATTGAGAAATTTCTGTAATTACCAATAAATGTCTTATTCAAAAGCATATAGAAACTTATCACTTTGCTTTTAAGATGGTGCAGAAATCAACATAAAGAACAATAAAAAAAGCGCACATAACTCAACACTATGTATTGTAGATTTTGGTGTGGAATTTTTGTGTCTTTTTACAACTCAGTCATAGTCCATGGTGAAACCACAAGACAGCAATTGTGGATCCACACAAATAATTGACTTGCTGTGAATTTTTTAAGTCACACCACAGGTCAATTTCCGTGCGTACAAAATACGCACAGTGGTATATCAGATTTGGTCTCATTGATTTTGTGGGTGCTGTATTATGCTGTAACCTGCAGCATGTGCGATAGTATAAAACTTACAAGAATAGTCCAGATTGTTATGGCGGAATGAATAAAAAAAGGTGTTAAAAAATAAATAACTGATTACTTGTGAGTGTACAGTATATATACTGTGTATTCACCGCCTTTACTAAGAAACGCTAAAATAAGATTTGATACAACCAATTAACTTCCAAAATCACATAATTAGTTGAATAAGGGCCCCCTTTGTGCCATAAAAATATCACAGGATGTGAGTATGAATGCTCTCGTTCTGAAAGGCCCCTAAATCTGCAACTTTACAAAGCAAGCAACATGGAGACCAAGGAGCTCCCCAAACAGTTCAAAGACAAAGTTGTGGAGTAGCATGAATCAGGGTTGGGGTATAAAAAAAAAATAGCCCAAACTTTGAACATCCCATGGGGCACCATAAAATCCATTATAACACAATGGAAAGAATATGGCTTAACTCCAACTCTGACAAGTGAAGAACATCCACCAAAACTCACAGATGAGATAAAGAGGGCATTAAATCAAGGATTCAACAAAGCCACACACTCCACAGAGGAGATGGAAGGATCAGTCCATAGGACCACTATAAGGCATGCACTCCACAGGAGAGATGGAAGTATCTGTAGGTAGAACCACTATAAGCTGCACACTCAACAGAGGAGATGGAAGGATCTGTCCATGGGTCCACTCTATAGAGTAGATGGAGGGATCTTTCTATAGGACCACTATAAGCCATACACTCCACAGAGAAGATGGACGGATCAGTCCATAGGACTACTATAAGCCATACACTCCACAGAGAAGATGGACGGATCAGTCCATAGGACTACTATAAGCCATACACTCCACAGAGAAGATGGAAGGATCTGTCAACAGGACCACTATAAGCCGTACACTCCAGAGAGGAGATGGAAGGATCTGTCTATAAGACCACTATAAGCTATACACTCCCCAGAGGAGATGGAAGGATCAGTCCATAGGACCACTATAAGCTGAAAACTTCACCAAGGAGATGTAAGCAATTGTTCATAGGATCACTATAAGCTGTACATTCCACAGAGGAAATGGAAGAATCTGTATATAAGACCTCTCTCTATAAGCCAAAAGATGGATGGATCTGTCCATAGGACCTTCTTCTAGCTCTTGGTTTGTCTTCCCTTTATAACAATGAAACCTTCTCCTGTTCCTGAGTTACAGGCTGCATTAAAGCATGTTCACACAAGGCAGATTTGTGACAGAACTTTACAGCTGAAAATCCATTCAGGAGGTGGTTAGTTCTGCACGATGTACATGGATTAAAGCAAACACCATGCAGATTAATGGAACAGTCGCCGTGTGTAGACATACCCTTATAGTCCATAAATATTGTCCCCCCTATTGCCACCTCTGACCTTTGAGTGACTGACGACTGCTGAGGAAAGTAATTGGCTGTAGTGGCGCAGGTGACCCCATTAATACAGGAAGTTTGTATGGGGCGACCACAGAGCCGGAGCTGAGAAGCAGGGAGCAGGCAAGTATACTTACCTTCACAGGTCGAACATTTTTTTTTGTTTAGCGCTATAAAAATCAAGCTTTATTCTGCACGATGCTGGTTATGTTTATTTTTAAGAGGGTGATTTGATTTAATCTCATTTTATAATAAAAAATAGAAAGTAAAAAAATAACACACACATATTAGGTATCGCTGTGCCCTTAACAACCAGCTCTATAAATATATCTACCCTGTCAGATAAATACTAGTGTTGGGCGAGCATGCTCGGCCGAACACAAATTGCTCGGCACATCGCGGTTTTCGGTCAAACTCGAGCGCGATGCTCTTGTCTCCTCCCGCAAGTTTGTTGACTGCTATGCAGCCAATAAACGTGCTGGTAAGTACTGCCATTCACTGTAATGCTGTAGCCATATTGGCTACTGGCATTATAGTGATTAGCTGTCCGGAATGCGTCATCGGGTGCTATATAGCACCCGATGACACGTGTTCGGCTCAGTCTTAGTCAGGGAGAGCTGTGCTGAAGAAGGGACAGATAGTGTAGGGAGTGAAATACTAATATTTTATTGAAAAAACTTGTTAGAGACCCAAAAGTCCTTTTAAGGACTATAGTTGTATCTGGCAGCAATATATATTTTTAGAGCAACCTGCGCTAAATAGATTGCAATTGTTTGGCCTCTGCAGACAGCGACATTATCTGCGCTACATCTCCTGTCTAACGTGTGCGCAGCCTAAAAATAACTGTGACTTCCAGTGTACTTTTTCCGTAGACGGTGTCCGCTGCAGACAGTTACATTACCTGCGCTTCATCTCCAGTATAACGTTAGCACATCCGAAATATCAGTGACATTCAGTGTAATTTTTTTGCCTCTGGAAACAGCGACATTATCTGCAATATATCTCCTGTCTAACGTTGTGTGCGGTTCTGCTGAGATACCGCAGCTATATAGAGGGACAAAGGCTATTGGAATAACTAATTGCAACTGGTGTGATATACCTGTGGCCCCACCAAAAAAAACTTATTGAAGGGTGTGATATACCTATAGTATACCTTCTAACATAGAAAGTATATTATAGTGTATTTGTATTGTGTAGCAGTTGTGTGCGGTTCTGCTGAGATACCGCAACTAGATAGAGGGACAAACGCTATTGGAATAACTAATTGCAACTGGTGTGATATACCTGTTGCCCCCAAAAAACTGATTAAGGGGTGCGCTATACCTGCTTCCACAAAATACTGATTAAGGGGTGTGATACACCGCCTTCCACAAAATATTTATTTAAGGGGTTTGATATACCAGCTTCCAGTTCTATATACCTGTTTCCACAAAATGCTGATAGAGGGGATTGATATACCGGCTTCCACCAAATATTGATTAAGGGATTTGATATACCAGCTTCCAGCAAATACTCATTAAGAGGTTCTATATACCTGTTTCCTCAAAATACTGATAGAGGGGATTGATATACTTGCTTACACCACATATTGATTGAGGCTTGCGCTACACACCGGCTTCCACGAAATATTGATTAAGGGGTTTGATATACCACTTAACAGCAATTACTCATTAAGGGGTTCTATATACCTGTTTCCATAAAATCTTGATAGAGGGGACTGATATACCTGCTTACACCAAATATTGATTGAGGCCTGCGATACACCGTCTTCCACCAAATATTGATAGAGGGGATTGATATACCGGCTTCCACCAAATATTAATTAAGGCCTTCGATATACCTGCTTCCACAAATACTGCTCTTCTATAGGGACTTTGTCACAGGGTCATTTTGAAAATGACAGGAAGAGGAAGAGGCAGGCCATTCCGCAGGGGTGGTAGGGGTCAGGCAGGTGCACCAGGCCGATGCCTAAGTGGGAAGTTGCAGAAGGTACGTGCGATTACGTCAAAGGACGCACCAGACTTGGTTGAGTGGCTCATTCAGTCTTACGCTTCTGCACCCTCCACATCCTCTGTATCTGCACCCTCCTCACTCTCTGCTATGTGCACCCCCAAAGACACCACCACCCCCATATCCCCTCCGCTCGAGTCAGAGAAATTATTTTACCATCCATTCCAATACCTTACCGATGCGCAGCCATTCTTGGATCGGATCAGGAAGAGGAGGTATCGACGGTCGCCATCCAGCACTCTGACGACAGTACCCATGTCAGCCCAAGGAGGGTGGACCCCGCTGTTGCTGCCTACTCCGAGATCTCTAATGTCAGTGGTGGTGAAGGTGACAATGATGACATGTCTATGGATGCCCACAAGAGAGGAAGAAGAGGGGAGTTCAGAGGGGGAGACGGAGCAGCAGATAGGGAGGAGGAGGAGAAGCAGGCAGAACTTACAGTGCACAGGAGACAAAAAGCAGACTGCAAATGTATCTGGAGCGAGCCATCCACCATGCACGGTCACATCTGGCGCTCCCAGGACGCCAGCACATGGCTCCACAGTGTGGGCTTTTTTTAACGTGTCAGCTGCTGACAATATTGTTGCCATCTGCAGCCTGTGCTGTCAATGCATAAGTCGTGGTAAGCCCAACACTCACCTAGGGGTGACGCCTTAAGAAGGCACCTGGCCTCCTATCACCAAGCCCAATGGGAGCAACACCGTCAGAACCCACAAAGCCACACACACAGCGCACCACGTCCTGCCTCTTCTCCTTCTCCTCTCATTTGTCCTTCACTCCACCTTCCACAGTGTCGTCGTCGCATTCATCTGGCAAAAGGCAGGCTTGTGGCCCAAATGTTCAAACGTAAAAAGATGATGATGCCGGATAACCCTCTTGCCCAAAGGCTGACCAGTGGCTTGTTGGAACTGCTAGCCCGCCAACTACTGCCATATAAAATTTTTGGCCACCACAATGGAAGGTCCCCAGAAGGAAATATTTCTCCCAGAAGGGCATCCCAGAGCTATATGGCCATGTTCAGCGGCAAGTGAATGTATCTCTGGCACACAGTGTCGGTGCAAAGATACATCTGACCACAGACACGTGGTCTAGCAAACACGGTCAGGGAAGGTACATACTTTAACTGCCCACTGGGTGAACCTTCTGACGGCTGTCAAGCATGTAACCCGTGGCACCTGTGTGCATTTGGTGTTACCGCCAAGGATTGCATGCAGGCCTGCCTCTTCTTCTCCTCCTCCATCCTCCGTCTCCTCCTCTGCTGACTCCTCCGGTTTCACTGCTACCGCCTCTTCCGCTGCGCCCCCCAGAACCTATTTGACGTGGCAGGTGAGACGTTGCCATGCTGTGCTGCGGCTGTTGTGCCTGGAAGCCAAGAGCTACACCGGTCCTGCACTGCTATCAGCTCTGCGATCACAAACCGATCAGTGGCTAACCCCGCTGAATTTGACAGTTGGTAAAGTGGTGTGCAACAACGGTGCCAATCTGCTGACCGCGCTGAAACAGGGCAAAATGACATATGTGCCGTGCATGGCACATGTCCTGAACTTAGTCGTGCACCGATTCGTTGCCAAAAAACCCAGGGGTCAGGACGTCTTGCGGCAGCCCAGGAAACATGAGGAGGGGGCGTCTTTATGAAAGGAGGATGCGGCTGCTACCAGCAAGTAGCCGCCCTACTTGCTGGTAGAGAGGTAATTTACATATTATAAAAGTCAGTTTTTTGAAGAAACTACTGAACGAAAAAGAGTAAGAGCATTATATATATATATATCGCAGTATAAGGATTTTAAGTAGCCAAAAAATGAAAAATGACTATAGGGGGGGTGACAGAAGCCCTTTAAGACGCATAAAAATGGCCCCTAATTAAAATACATATTTTTTGTGGGAATTTTCGTCATTGATCCCCCTCTAGTATGTCACTGTCCATGTTATGGGGCTATTTGTGCACTTCTAGTATTTGGTGGCTGCAAATATGACCTGAAGGTTTTTCAGGTTCGCCTGCCATTAAAGTGAATGGGGCCTGCCGCGAACTCGCGGTTCGTGAACATTTGATCGCGTTTGCGCGATCGCAAATCGTCCCGGCCGATGTTCGTCCATCACTACTGAACGGTTGACTCTTATAAAAATGAACAAGGCCTGGATTGCCCCTGACTTCTCTACTCCACCAGAGGAAAGCGGCTGAACATAAAGTCATTCTAAATGTGACTTTTATGGTGTATTGAATACACTGTATTCCCATGCACCCCTTCCCCCACTAAAAAGGGTATATGGTTCAGGGGTGTGGAAATAAATAAAAAAACTACTTGTCGAAGGACTAAAGTGGGGGCTCAATCTACTTGTCCTGAACTTATACTAACGTTATACTGTATGGGGGCGGGGGCCACAAGGCGATGTTATACTGTATGGGGCGGGGGCCACAAGGAGACGTTATGCTGTATGGGGCGGGGGCCACAAGGAGACAATATGCTGTATGGGGCGGGGGCCACAAGGAGACGTTATGCTGTATGGGGGCAGGGCCACGAGGAGACGTTATGCTGTATGGGGGCAGGGCCACAAGGAGACGTTATATTGTATGGGGGCGGGGGCCACAGGGTGACGTTATACTGTATGGGGGCGGGGGCCACAGGGAGACGTTATATTGTATGGGGGCGGGGGCCACAAGGAGATGTCATGCTGTATGGGGCGGGGGCCACAAGGAGATGTCATGCTGTATGGGGCGGGGGCCACAAGGAGACGTTATGCTGTATGGGGGCGGGGGCCACAGGGAGACGTTATATTGTATGGGGGCGGGGGCCACAGGGTGACGTTATACTGTATGGGGGCAGGGGCCACAGGGTGACGTTATACTGTGCGGGGGCAGCCGCTTGGTGACGTTATACTGTATGGGGCACTAGGGCAGCCCCAAGGTGACGTTATACTGTATGGGGGCAGCCCCAAGGTGACGTTATACTGTATGGGGGCAAGAGGGAGACGTTATACTGTATGGGGGCAAGAGGGAGACGTTATACTGTATGGGGGCAAGAGGGAGACGTTATACTGTATGGGGGCAACAGGGAGACATTATAGTTTATCCTTGTGCCACGTGCAGTGCAGATTGCAGGCAGGGCCAGAGCCTCAGAGGACAGACAGCACAACCTGTATTTCTGACACCCCTGCAGATGAGCGTTCCTCCCGGAGCCTGTCCACATCGCAGCTCCCGGCCTGACCTGCAAGCGCTGACTGGGGTCACATAGCATTATACTGATTTATGATGCTATGTAACCCTTACAGTTCTGGAATGTATTGGATAACACTGACCGCATTAGGTCACTGTTATCCAGTACATTCCAGACCTCTAAGGGTTACATAGCATCATAAATCAATAAAATGCCATGCGACCCCGGCAGTGCTATGCAGACCAGGACAGCGAGTGTTAAAGCAGCACAGCCGGTGCTTATACTTGTTCTTACGGATCTCTGCCTTCTCCTTGTGACCCCATAAGGACCCAGTCCTATAAAACACGCTAATAAATCTGCACACGGGTGACTCGCCTCGTGTTATCAGCCGTGGACTGTGCGGCCCTAGTTGAAGTGTCTCCGGCAGCCCAGCGCCACAGCACAGACTCCACTCCAAAACCTGCCAGACTGCTGGAAGCGGGAGCACAAGCCACGCCCACCCTCTATGCGGGTAATCTGAGGGGCGGAGCTTCACCCAGCAGACGGCTGCAGCGTGTGTCTGTCTGCTGGGTGAAAGGCAGAGCAGCGAGCGGAGGGTCTAGGCGCAAATGGCGACAAGGCTACAAAGTCTTGTCGCCATTTAGCAGTTCTAAGTCGCATTGGCGACCATTTTGGTCGCCATCTGGAGCCCTGCACATCACACAGAGACAGCTCTGCTACATACACATCACACAGAGACAGCTCTGCTACATACACATCACACAGAGACAGCTGCACTACATACACATCACACAGAGACAGCTCCGCTACATACACATCACACAGAGACAGCTCTACTACATATACATCACACAGAGACAGCTCCGCTACATACACGTCACACAGAGACAGCTCTGCTACATACACATCACACAGAGACAGCTCTGCTATATACACATCACACAGAGACAGCTCTGCTACATACACATCACACAGAGACAGCTCCTCTACATACACATCACACAGAGACAGCTCTGCTACATACACATCACACAGAGACAGCTCTGCTACATACACATCACACAGAGACAGCTCTGCTACATACACATCACACAGAGACAGCTCTGCTACATACACATCACACAGACAGCTCCGCTACATACACATCACACAGAGGCAGCTCTGCTACATACACATCACACAGAGACAGCTCTGCTACATACACATCACACAGAGACAGCTCCGCTACATACATGTCACACAGACAGCTCCACTACATACACATCACACAGAGACAGCTCCGCTACATACACATCACACAGAGACAGCTCCGCTACATACACATCACACAGAGACAGCTCTGCTACATACACATCACACAGAGACAGCTCTGCTATATACACATCACACAGAGACAGCTCTGCTACATACACGTCACACAGACAGCTCCGCTACATACACATCACACAGAGACAGCTCTGCTACATACACGTTAAACTCTTAGTGACCACCAATATGCCTTTTTACAGCGGCCCAGTCTAAGCACTGCACGTCTTCCCCGTGCAGCGGAGAGCGGGGGTTCGGTTCTCACATGAGAGCTGCACTTCTGCTCTAACATCCAGGACCGGCAGGAGTGCTGATCCGGGCTGTTTAACCCTCTACATGCTGCGGACTCCCTCTGTCTCCCATCGTGGTGGCGATATGTGTAAATGCTGGCTGAGGCCTGGTATAGGCCCCAAGCCTGCCTTGAGTAGTTTCCAGCAGACTGTGCCTCTCTGGTGCAGCCTGCTGGTCTATGTTAGTAAAGCACTGACATATAAATGCAATACACTATAGCAGGGGTCTCCAAACTTTTCAACAGGAGGGCCACATTGAAGATTTTACAAGTATTCGGGGGCCGGAAAAAAAAATCAGTTATGTATTAAATTAAATGTATATATTTTACATGGATCGTTTTTGTAATCAGCATGATATGACTGAGAACAAAAGAGAAAAAACTTTAGCAAAACAACGCAAAGACACCCGTGTCCCTATCAGCGGTGTCCCCATCAGCACAAAAATGTCCCCATCAGCACAGCAATGTCCCCATCAGCACAGCAATGTCCCCATCAGCACAGCAATGTCCCCATCAGCACAGCAATGTCCCCATCAGCACAGCAATGTCCCCATCAGCACAGCAATGTCCCCATCAGCACAGCAATGTCCCCATCAGCACAGCAATGTCAGCATCAGCACAGCAATGTCAGCATCAGCACAGCAATGTCAGCATCAGCACAGCAATGTCAGCATCAGCACAGCAATGTCCCCATCAGCACAGCAATGTCCCCATCAGCACAGCAATGTCAGCATCAGCACAGCAATGTCAGCATCAGCACAGCAATGTCAGCATCAGCACAGCAATGTCAGCATCAGCACAGCAATGTCAGCATCAGCACAGCAATGTCAGCATCAGCACAGCAATGTCCCCATCAGCACAGCAATGTCAGCATCAGCACAGCAATGTCCCCATCAGCACAGCAATGTCAGCATCAGCACAACAATGTCCCCATCAGCACAGCAATGTCAGCATCAGCACAGCAATGTCAGCATCAGCACAGCAATGTCAGCATCAGCACAGCAATGTCAGCATCAGCACAGCAATGTCAGCATCAGCACAACAATGTCCCCATCAGCACAGCAATGTCCCCATCAGCACAGCAATGTCAGCATCAGCACAGCAATGTCCCCATCAGCACAGCAATGTCAGCATCAGCACAGCAATGTCAGCATCAGCACAGCAATGTCAGCATCAGCACAGCAATGTCCCCATCAGCACAGCAATGTCAGCATCAGCACAGCAATGTCAGCATCAGCACAACAATGTCCCCATCAGCACAGCAATGTCAGCATCAGCACAGCAATGTCAGCATCAGCACAGCAATGTCAGCATCAGCACAGCAATGTCAGCATCAGCACAGCAATGTCCCCATCAGCCGTGTCACCCTTAAGCACAGCAATGTCCCCATCAACGATGTCCCCATCAGAACAGCAATGTCAGCATCAGCACAGCAATGTCAGCATCAGCACAGCAATGTCCCCATCAGCACAGCAATGTCCCCATCAGCACAGCAATGTCAGCATCAGCACAGCAATGTCAGCATCAGCACAGCAATGTCCCCATCAACGATGTCCCCATCAGCACAGCAATGTCAGCATCAGCACAGCAATGTCAGCATCAGCACAGCAATGTCCCCATCAGCACAGCAATGTCAGCATCAGCACAGCAATGTCAGCATCAGCACAACAATGTCCCCATCAGCACAGCAATGTCAGCATCAGCACAGCAATGTCAGCATCAGCACAGCAATGTCAGCATCAGCACAGCAATGTCAGCATCAGCACAGCAATGTCAGCATCAGCACAGCAATGTCAGCATCAGCACAGCAATGTCCCCATCAGCCGTGTCACCCTTAAGCACAGCAATGTCCCCATCAACGATGTCCCCATCAGAACAGCAATGTCCCCATCAGCGGAGTCCCCATTAGCAGCTGATAGGGGCCACCACTGATGGGGACACTGCTGTTGGGGACGCGGCTGATGGGGACACCATTGATGGGGACACCCGTGTCCCTATCAGCGGTGTCCCCATCAGAACAGCAATGGCCAAATCAGAACAGCAATGTCCCCATCAGAAAAGCAATATATTACCATAAAAAAAAAAATATTCCCATCAAAAAAACAATATTCCCATCAGAAAAACAATATTCCCATCATGGGGACACCCACTGATGGGGACGCTGCTGTTGGGGACATTGCTGTGCTGATGGGGACACCACTGATGGGGACGCTGCTGTTGGGGACATTGCTGTGCTGATGGGGACACCACTGATGGGGACACCATTGATGGGGACACCCGTGTCCCTATCAGCGTTGTCCCCATCAGCACAGCAATGTCCCCATCAGCGGTGTCCCTATCAGCACAGCAATGTCCCCATCAGCGGTGTCCCCATCAGCACAGCAATGTCCCCATCAGAACAGCAATGTCAGCAAACTCAGAATACATTTTATTTTGCCCCCTCTCACTCACAATACATTTTATTTTGCCCCCTCTCACTCAGAATATATACAATGTGAGAGGGGGCAAAATAAGATATATACAATTTTGCTCCACAGGTGGGGAAAGTGGAATATCGATAAAGAGGGGAAAATGGAATATATACAGAGGGGGCAAAATGGATATAAATAGAGGGGCCCTGTATATATCCATTTTGCCCCCTCTGTATATATTCCATAATCATTTATCCCCTGTGTGTATATATTGCATTTTTGCCCCCTCTGTTATCTGTTTAATTTTTTTTCCATTTTTTTTGCCTTTTTTTCTTATTGAAATATATTTTTGTTCCCCATTGGTCCCCTGTGGAGGATTTCTTGCCTGACATTTAGTTCCATGCCAGGTGCCCCCCTGTGAGTTATAGCCAGGCAGTGGTGGTGTGCACATTTAAAAAAAAAATACTTACCTCGTCAGACTGCTCCGCTCCCGCCTTCTTGCTCTTGCTTGCAGCCCACAATCCTGTCTTCCAGCGTGCGTTGTGTGATCCCGCGAGACCTGGCTGGCGCGATATCACAGCGCCACCAGGCCTGAATGGGTGGAGGCGGAGCCCGAATGGATGGAGGCAGGGCTGGGGTTGGTGGGGCGGCGCAACTACTCACAGAGGCCGGGGGCCCAAGCGACCAGCCATTTACATAAAAATGTTAAAATTACTTGCGATGGGGCGACGGAGCTGCGGGCCCCCCCCACCGCCGGGCCCGGTCGCGGTCGCATCCTCTGCGACCGCGATCGTTACGCCCCTGGGCGGTTGTGCGGATTTGGTTCCTGCAACCTGCCAGCTGCGGGCAAGCCGGATCGAACGCACAATCGGGCCGGATGTGGCCCGCGGGCCGGGGTTTGGAGACCCCTGCACTATAGGAATAGGGCGTCGTATTATAAAAGCAATCAAAATATTGCCTGTTATAGTCCCCTTGTGGGACAATTAAGTGGTTCAAAAAAAGGTAAAAAAGAAAAAAATTCCAATAAAAAATAAATACGCCTTTTTTCCATTGAAAAAACACTTTTCAATGAAAAAATTTCAAAAATAAAATCCCACCCACATGTTTGGTATCACCGCATCTGTAACGACACAAATAATAACAAGGGATCAAAAAGAGGTATTTACCCCAAGATGATACCAATGAAAACTACAAATTATCCCGGAAAATTCAAGCTTTCACACAACTCAGTAGAAAGAAAAGTAAAGAAGTTCTGGGTCTTGGGATGCGGCGATGCAAAAAGATTTTTTTTCCTTTTAAAAAAATTGGTTTTATTAGACAAGAGTAGTAAAACTTAAAAGAAAAAACTACATGTATTTGGTATCGCTGTAATCGTACTGACCCAGAGAATAAAGATATCGTGTTATTTACACCAAAATATGATCTCCGTAAGAATTATAATATAAAAACTGAGTGGCAGTATTGGTGTTTTTTTCCATCTCCCTCCCAGAAACAGTTAAAAAAAGTTAATCAGAAAGTAACGTGTACCCCAAAATAATACTATTAATAACTACAACTTGTCCTGCAAAAAAACAAGCCCTCATTCAGCTACATAGAGGGAAAAAGAAAAAAGTGGAAGAACAAAGCTTGGTCAGTAACGCCCAAAACAGGCTGGTTACTAAGGGGTTAAAGCTTCTGGTTATCAGCACCATTCACAACCAGCACAGCAAGAGTCCTGAGCACCTGACTCCTCCCACATATAATCACATGGTCATGACATCATGAAAGGTCCTTTATCTTCTCACCTAGAATCTGACCCCTCCCACACATAATCACATGATGATGACATTATGAAAAGTCCTTTACCTCCTCCAGCAGCACAGCCTGGAGACTGACTCCTCCCACACAAGGCCACATGGTCCTGACATCATCACAGGTCCTTAACCTCCTCCAGCAGCACAGCCTGACTCCTCCCACACAGTCACATGGTCATGACATCATGTAAGGTCCTTTAGCCCACTAGTCTCCCTCTACCCCATACATGTAGTGTCCAGCGGTGCAGCTGGAGGTATGTGTACATTTACTGCTGACAGAAGGGATTGTTATTAATGGAACCGTTACATTAAGTTATTCCGGGGTGGAATGGTGAAATATGCAATTGCGCCATTGTTTTCTGGGTTCTATTTTTTATATTGCTTATTGTGCAGTAAGAATGATGTTATTTTTTTCTGCTGGTCACTATTTATTTTGAAGCCTTTTGTGTGATTTTCTTTTTTTTTGCACTTTGGCATCTTTTTCATGGGTTGGCGGAGCCCAGAATCCACCAATTCTTGCACAACTCCTTTAAGGAGCCTGTGGGGTAATGGGCATTGACTGGAGCTCTCCTCTTGGAATGTGTATCCCTCAAGACTCCTGTTCTTTTCCTTTATCTCTTGAGAATCTGCAGTCGGAGGACTGAAGGGGGTTTAATCTAAACAGCGTACACTAACCCTTACAACGTGGAGCTATTGCAATCTATGTGACTGTGTCACCAACCAATAATACAACAAAACAAGATAACACAGCGCCACAATTGTATATTACACAGAAATAATGCGCCTTTACTGATAGGTAACTAAATACACATAAAAAACGTAGTTAAAGAGGTAGATGTCCCTCACTCCCAGAACGGCGAATGCAGTGCAGTCAGGTACATAAACGTAGAGATGCCGGTTACCCCAAATGTTAAAAGGTCTACAAGAGTCTACAGTAAACACTCCCAGGGACCACCCTAGAGTATCAGAATATAAGGATTAGGACCCAGACAACTAATCAAACATAAAACCAGCACAACCGCCACCTCCCCAATAAGTATAGACCAGCACAACCGCCACCTCCCCAATAAGTATAGACCAGCACAACCGCCACCTCCCCCATAAGTATAGACCAGCACAACCGCCACCTCCCCAATAAGTATAGACCAGCACAACCGCCACCTCCCCCATAAGTATAGACCAGCACAACCGCCACCTCCCCAATAAGTATAGACCAGCACAACCGCCACCTCCCCAATAAGTATAGACAGGCACAACCGCCACCTCCCCAATAAGTATCGACCAGCACAACCGCCACCTCCACTACATATGGCTTCTTCCAGGGCGTGAGGTGTGGATGGTACGTAGTGTATTTTATTCACAGTGAGAGAATAGCAGCTCACCTTTGAGCGGTGGAGAGCACGGACATGCTAAGGCTGCACAAAATAGATAACCAACGAAAAAAGCCAGGAATAGAAAGTATTTGTCAGACATCCCACATGTTCAAACACACAATGCTCCAGCGGCTCCATGCACTTTGTCACATTTCTCAAAGTTGATACCGCCTAGGGTTGCCACCCATCCGGGATTGACCCGGACAGTCCGGGTTTGTAATCCTGTGTCCGGGTACAAGCCTTTCTCAGACCCGGACACAGGATTATTCATTCAAAGTAAACTGCAGTGTGTGTGGACAGACGTCCGACCAAGACTCCGTCGATCCGATCACATATTTAAGCTGTCACTCACTGCGGCCGGGTGATCAGCTGAGTGCAGTGCTCCCGAGCCTCCCTCCTCTAGTCTACACACTCAGGCAGCGCTGTGTTCACTCACTGCTCGCTCCTCCTCTGCCTCCCAGTCCCTCCCTCCTTCTCTCTGATAAGGAAGTCAGGTCCACAAGAAGTGACATCAGAGAGAGAGGCAGGGAGGGAGAATTGAAATCATTCTTCTTCCAGCTCCACTCCAGCAGCCTGCCCAAGTAGTGCCCACTGTGCCCTGCCTGCAGAGTGGTTTTTCAACCTGTGTGTGACCAAGACAGTCCTGACACCTGTCCTAGATAGGCACTTCTAAAAAGGTATATAAAACATTTAAAGTGTGTAAATGTAACAGTGTTTAAAGGGCTTCTACCACCAGAAATACTGTTATGTAGCTGACTGATATAGCGATGCGCTAATGTCCGCACTACATAACAGTATGTTTCTAACATTAGTCCCTGCAGCCGTTTTTGCTAAAAAAGCACTTTTATTATATGCTAATGAGCCTCTAGGTGCTATGTGGGCGTAAAATCAGCACCTAGAGTCTCCGTCCACTCACCCATTATCCCGCCCAGGTCCCCTGTTCTGCCCGCCCCGCTCCTCTTGATTGATGCCACTGTTCGCAGCAGCGTTGACAAAATCCCGCGCCTGCGCCGTTCACGATGTCTTCGGCGCAGGCGCAGTGAGTGAAGGCCGCTCTCCTGATGCCGGCTTCCTCACTGTGACGTAGTCGGTGCAGGTGCAGTGAGGAATCCGGCACCAGGATCGCATTATTCACTCACTGCGCCGAAGACAGAAGTGAACGGCGCAGGCGTGGGATTTCGCCATCAATGCAGGGAACAGTGGCATCAATCAAGAGGAGCGGGGCGGGCAGAACAGGGGACCTGGGCGGGATAATGGGTGAGTGGACGGAGCCTCTAGGTGCTGATTTTACGCCCACAAAGCACCTAGAGGCTCATTAGCATATAATAAAAGTGCTTTTTTTTTTTTTGCAAAAACGGCTGCAGGGACTAATGTTAGAAACATACTGTTATGTAGTGCACACTGCAGACATTAGCGCATCGCTGACATTAGCGGTATTTCTGGTGGTAGAAACCCTTTAAACAGGTTTCAGAATCTGTCAATCATCAGAAAAACGTTACGTTATGTAGCTGACTGACATTAGCAATGGGCTGATGTCAGCAGTACATAACAGTGTGTTTTATAACTCCCTGCCTGCCGCCGTTCTCTTAAAATAAAGACTTATAATATGCTAATGAGCCTCTTCAGGGGCGTAACGGTCGTGGTGCGACAGCGACCAGGGGTGGAGGTGGAACATGGGTGGGGCTGGAGGTGGGACATGGGTGGGGCCTGGAAGGGGGCCCTCCCTCCCTTCTGTTCGGGTTTGGCTTGAAGAAAAGGTGGCAACCCTAATACCGCCAGGGGTTAGAATTATTCCATCATACCAGGAAAAATACATAGAATTCAATCTAAAGAAATGATGAAAGGCGTCCACAGCCTTACTGATCCCCATCCCCAGTAATCCTGACAGACGATGACAGTGACTGTACACATACCTCCACCTGCACCGCTGGACACTACATGTATGGGGGAGGGGGAGACTAGTGGGCTAAAGGACCTTTCATGATGTCATGACCATGTGACCATGTGTGGGAGGAGTCCTCCAGGCTGTGCTGTTGGAGGAGGTAAAGGACCTGTGATGATGTCATGAACATGTGACTATGTATGGGAGGAGTCTGGAATCACATGACTGGGTGCTATTCAGTGTATTCAGGACTTTGTTGTGCTGGTTGTGATCGGTGCTGGATGAGCTGAAGTGTTGCATCGGGATGTAGTTACAGAGTGTATGCAGTGGAGCTGTCTCTGTGTCTCCTACAATATAGGATCTGCTCAGTGGAGATCTTCTGTATCAGATCCTTCTCCTGATTGACCCATCAAGGATGGACAGGAACAAGATGGTGGAGAGTATAATAAATCTCACCCTAGAGATCCTCTTCCGGCTTACTGGAGAGGTGAGAGATTCTGATGATGTCACATTACATCATCTTATCTATGTTACTAACAGATGGACATGACTGGAGAGGTGAGGGACTCTGGAGATGTATGGAGTGATATTTATTATTGTGTCTCTCCATAACCAGGACTACACAGTAGTGAAGAAGACCTCTAGTGAGCGCTGTCAGGGCCCTGTGTCTGAAGAATGGGGAAGAACCCTGAGCCCAATCATGGAGCCTCCACCTCACCCCCTGATACAAGAGGAAATCAATAGAGAGAAGATCCTAGAACTCACCAACAAGATGATTGAGCTGCTGACTGGAGAGGTGACACTGCTGGGACATTACACAGGAATACTATGAAGGGATCTGGGTGATGACTGTATCATTGTGTTGTCAGGTTCCTATAAGGTGTCAGGATGTCACCGTCTATTTCTCCATGGAGGAGTGGGAATATTTAGAAGGACACAAAGATCTGTACAAGGACATCATGATGGAGGATCACAGGCCCCTCACATCACCAGGTAATAGACATGACCAAATACACATGTCCTCTCATTATCTGTATGTAAGGGATAAATTCAGTCACTGGATGTGTTTCCTACAGTTCAGGAAGAGAGAAGAACACCGGAGAGATGTCCCAATCCTCTTCTTCCACAGGATGGTTCAGAAGAACATCACAATGTCCCACAGGATGATCAGGTAGATGGATTGAGTCCTCACGAAATGTTCCCTGTGATCTGTAGAAGGTTGTGAACATCTTGCTTTATCCCCCAGTATTTTATGTTTTATCCTTGTACAGGTGAAGCCCGAAAGATTAGAATATCGTGCAAAGTTCATTTATTTCAGTAATGCAACTTAAAAGGTGAAATTAACATATGAGACTCATTACATGCAAAGTCACAATCTCAGGTCCCCTTTGCTCAGGGGATATGGACTAATTAGCTGACTAGAGTGTGACACTTTGAGCCTAGAATATTGAACCTTTTCACAAAATTCTAATTTTAAGCTGCATTAATGCAATTCCATTTAATTTGCATTACTGAAATAAATGGACTTTTACACAATATTCTCATTTTTCGAGTTTGGGATTACAGCTGACCATAGACATTACATGTGGTCTGGATCTTCTCACAATTTTCTAGTTATGGAGACTGCAGTTTGGACTAAGGAACTAACAGGTTGGATTTATACGGGAGACCTGCAGATATTTGGGTCAGATATCTCCTACTGTCCTATCAGTTTTGGTTGTCATTCTAATTACTGATCTTCCACACGACTTCTCCAACCGTCTGATGACTTCTATAATATTTGTTTCACAGCTTGTGAATCCAGGTGAAGATCTGAACAATATTAATCCTACAGAGACATATGTGAGGGGTGATGAGCAGAGGACAGAGGACATTCCTACAGATAACCGCCCAGGTGAGTAGTAACCACTAAATAAAGCAGAGAAGACCCACAGATTCTACTCCTTCACTGGATACTTTTAAAGAGATTTTCTTCTCTATAGAAGAAGTGGAACAAACTGTGAATAAAATATAACTTTTATTAATAACTATTAAAACAAAGTGGTGACCACTGCATGGAGACTAAAGTACCACTGGATAAATCAAATAAATATGGCTCCCATATGTCTCATTGGCAGATTGGTCCTCATCTAGTCTGGGAGTGACCAAACCAAAAATACAGTAGGGTATTTAATGGTCACTTACTTGAGCACCGCAGACTCTTCAAACAGCTGATTGGAGGGGGTGGCGGGAGTCAGAGGACTACCATTCAGATATTCTTATATCTCCTGAGGATTAGTCATCAGTAATTTACTCCTGGAAACCCACTTTAAGCTCTGTGTTCTGTCAGTTTTTTCAGCTGTATAGGTTTTTAATAAAACATTGCTGCGCTGAGAGATGACTAGAAAAAAAAACTTACGGGATCTTCTTGAGCTTCTTATATAAGGGTCTGTGCACATTCACCTACAGATGTTTTGGACATGCCTGGAGCTTTCATGTTCTTCCTGTGTTTCCATGGGTTTCTTCCGAAGGTCATATCTGACAGTCTATTTAACCCCATTGGGGAGCAGCCAATTTTTGGGCGTTAGTGACCAAGTAACTCCCCCCCCTTTTTTTTTTATCATTGCATTTTAGGAGCCATAGCTTATTTTTTATTTTTCTGTTGATGGTCATATGAGAGCTTGCTTTTGTTCTGGGAAAAGTGTAGATTTTAACTGTTTTTTAAAAGAATACAAAAAAAGTCCAGCAACTCCGCAATTTTTTATTTTCATTAGATCATTGGTTGCCATGTTATGACAATCCTGCCCATTAGAGCAGGAACCTGGCTATTATTATACAGCTGAGCACCCTCACTAAGGTGCTAAGGGGTAAAAATAAAATATATTAAAAAAAAGTGCTAATCCAGCCTTACATTTGCTCCAAAGCCACAATTTCATGGCCATATTGGTAATCTCCTTTGGTGTTTGTTGAAGTTCCTATAAGTGGTGGGAGTACGTGAGGTGGACACCCGCTAATAGCACTGACTTACAGGTCATTTTATGATTCTCAACTGAGCATTTAACTAGAAAAGAATATGGTAGACACGCTGAAAAGTGAACCTTTGAAGATGCTGGCTTCAACACAAAAGTGGAAAACTACAGCCTAGTGACCTAACATTCTGATCTACTGGTTCTTGCTCTGAGATTAGATTAGGATCTGTTTTGCAAACCACTGTCTTAGGCCGAGTTCACACGAACGTGTGTGACCCATGCCTGTGAAGCAATGCTCGATCGCCGGCCGTAGGTCAGCCGCATCGGATCGCGGACCCATTCACTTTAATGGGTCCGCGATCCGGCCGTTCCGCTAAAAAATAGGACTTGTTCTATCTTTTAGCGGAACGGAAGTATGGGACGTAGCCCAACGGAGGCACTCCGTAGTGCTTCCGAGGGGTCCCGTCCCGTGCGGCTGTTCCGCGATTCCGGATTAGCGGACCCATTGCGGAATTCACACGGAACTGTGGCCGTGTATTGCGGCCCGCGATTTGCGGGCCGCAATACGGCCACAGATCACACACGTTTGTGTTAACTTAGCCTTAGGCCCCTTTCACACGAGCGAGTTTTCCGCGCGAGTGGAATGCGTGAAGTGAACGCATAGTACCCGCACTGAATCCTGAACCATTCATTTCAATGGGTCTGTGTACATGAGCGTTGTTTTTCACGCATCAGTTCTGCGTTGCGTGAAAATCGCAGCATGTTCTATATCCTGCATTTTTCACGCAGCCCTGGCCCCATAGAAGTGAATGGGGCTCCGTGAAAAACGCATTGCATCCGCAAGCAAGTGCGGGTGCGATGCATTTTTCACTGATGGTTGCTAAGAGATGTTGTTTGTAAACCTTCAGTTTTTTATCACGCTCGTGAAAAACGCATCAAAACGCATTGCACCAGCGCGGAAAAAACTGAACGCAATCGCAGACAAAACTGACTGAACTTGCTTGCAAAATAGTGCGAGTTTCACTGAACGCATCCAGACCTAATCCTTCACACTCGTGTGAAAGGGGCCTTAGTCAGTGAAGAATTGAATTTTGCTACATATTTTGCAATTTATATTTAATTGTTGAGATAGAAATCTTATAACATATTAATATTATTTAAAAATAATACAAATGTATTCTTGGCAGATGACTGCACCAGGAGCTCAGAGGGACATGGGATATCTTCAAAACACACTCAAGATGTATATGAACAGCACGTGATTATCCCAGATGCATCCTCAGACTTTCATAGCAAAGATCCATCATGTGATTTATCACAGACTGTTAAGCAAAACATAGAACACAGAAGGGGTGAACATCAAAGACAGGAGAAGCAATTTTCATGTTCAGAATGTGGGAAATGTTTTCAACGGAAATCAAATCTTGTTAGACATCTGAGAACTCACACAGGTGAGAAGCCATTTTCATGCTCAGAATGTGAGAAATGTTTTAATGCTAAATCAGATCTTGTTAAACATCAAAGAATTCACACAGGGGAGAAGCCATTTTCATGTTCAGAATGCGGGAAATATTTTACCCATAAGCATGAGGTTGTTTTACATCAGAGAACTCACACAGGGGAGAAGCCATTTTCATGCTCAGAATGCGAGAAATGTTTTAATTATAAATCACATCTTGTTAGACATCAGAGAATTCACACAGGGGAGAAGCCATTTTCATGTTTAGAATGCGGGAAATATTTTACCCAGAAGAAAGACGTTGTTATACATCAGAGAACTCACACAGGGGAGAAGCCATTTTCATGCTCAGAATGTGAGAAATGTTTTTATTATAAATCACATCTTGTTAGACATGAGAGAATTCACACAGAGGAGAAGCCATTTTCATGATCAGAATGCGGTAAATATTTTACCCAGAAGCAAGACGTTGTTATACATCAGAGAACTCACATAGGGGAGAAGCCATTTTTATGCTCAGAATGCGAGAAATTTTTTAATAATAAATCAGATCTTGTTAGACATCAGAGAATTACACAGGGGCGAGACCATATTCATGCTCGGAATGTGGGAAATGTTTTAATCGGAAAAAACATCTTGGTTACCATCAGAAAACTCATACAGTTGAAAAGCCAAAGCTCTCAAGTCCAAGCAAGGGAAATTAATTTAAAGCACTAAATGATTATTGAGAAATTTCTGTAATTACCAATAAATGTCTTATTCAAAAGCATATAGAAACTTATCACTTTGCTTTTAAGATGGTGCAGAAAACAACATAAAGAACAATAAAAAAAAACGCACATAACTCAACACTATGTATTGTAGATTTTGGTGTGGAATTTTTGTGTCTTTTTACAACTCAGTCATAGTCCATGGTGAAACCACAAGACAGCAATTGTGGATCCACACAAATAATTGACTTGCTGTGAATTTTTTAAGTCACACCACAGGTCAATTTCCGTGCGTACAAGATACGCACAGTGGTATATCAGATTTGGTCTCATTGATTTTGTGGGTGCTGTATTATGCTGTAACCTGCAGCATGTGCGATAGTATAAAACTTACAAGAATAGTCCAGATTGTTATGGCGGAATGAATAAAAAAAGGTGTTAAAAAATAAATAACTGATTACTTGTGAGTGTACAGTATATATACTGTGTATTCACCGCCTTTACTAAGAAACTCTAAAATAAGATTTGATACAACCAATTAACTTCCAAAATCACATAATTAGTTGAACAAGGGCCCCCTTTGTGCCATAAAAATATCACAGGATGTGAGTATGAATGCTCTCGTTCTGAAAGGCCCCTAAATCTGCAACTCTACAAAGCAAGCAACACGGAGACCCAGGAGCTCCCCAAACAGTTCAAAGACAAAGTTGTGGAGTAGCATGAATCAGGGTTGGGGTATAAAAAAAAAATAGCCCAAACTTTGAACATCCCATGGGGCACCATAAAATCCATTATAACACAATGGAAAGAATATGGCTTAACTCCAACTCTGACAAGTGAAGAACATCCACCAAAACTCACAGATGAGATAAAGAGGGCATTAAATCAAGGATTCAACAAAGCCACACACTCCACAGAGGAGATGGAAGGATCAGTCCATAGGACCACTATAAGGCATGAACTCCACCGGAGAGATGGAAGTATCTGTAGGTAGAACCACTATAAGCTGCACACTCAACAGAGGAGATGGAAGGATCTGTCCATGGGTCCACTCTATAGAGTAGATGGAGGGATCTTTCTATAGGACCACTATAAGCCATACACTCCACAGAGAAGATGGACGGATCAGTCCATAGGACTACTATAAGCCGTACACTTCACAGAAAAGATGGAAGGATATATCTGTAGGACCACTATAAGCCATACACTCCACAGAGAAGATGGAAGGATCTGTCAACAGGACCACTATAAGCCGTACACTCCAGAGAGGAGATGGAAGGATCTGTCTATAAGACCACTATAAGCTGTAAACTCCACAAAAGAGATGGAAGGATCAGTCCATAGGACCACTATAAGCTGAAAACTTCACCAAGGAGATGTAAGCAATTGTTCATAGGATCACTATAAGCTGTACATTCCACAGAGGAGATGGAAGAATCTGTATATAAGACCTCTCTCTATAAGCCAAAAGATGGATGGATCTGTCCATAGGACCTTCTTCTAGCTCTTGGTTTGTCTTCCCTTTATAACAATGAAACCTTCTCCTGTTCCTGAGTTACAGGCTGCATTAAAGCATGTTCACACAAGGCAGATTTGTGACAGAACTTTACAGCTGAAAATCCATTCAGGAGGTGGTTAGTTCTGCAGGATGTACATGGATTAAAGCAAACACCATGCAGATTAATGGAACAGTCGCCGTGTGTAGACATACCCTTATAGTCCATAAATATTGTCCCCCCTATTGCCACCTCTGACCTTTGAGTGACTGACGACTGCTGAGGAAAGTAATTGGCTGTAGTGGCGCAGGTGACCCCATTAATACAGGAAGTTTGTATGGGGCGACCACAGAGCCGGAGCTGAGAAGCAGGGAGCAGGCAAGTATACTTACCTTCACAGGTCGAACATTTTTTTTTGTTTAGCGCTATAAAAATCAAGCTTTATTCTGCACGATGCTGGTTATGTTTATTTTTAAGAGGGTGATTTGATTTAATCTCATTTTATAATAAAAAATAGAAAGTAAAAAAATAACACACACATATTAGGTATCGCTGTGCCCTTAACAACCAGCTCTATAAATATATCTACCCTGTCAGATAAATACTAGTGTTGGGCGAGCATGCTCGGCCGAACACAAATTGCTCGGCACATCGCGGTTTTCGGTCAAACTCGAGCGCGATGCTCTTGTCTCCTCCCGCAAGTTTGTTGACTGCTATGCAGCCAATAAACGTGCTGGTAAGTACTGCCATTCACTGTAATGCTGTAGCCATATTGGCTACTGGCATTATAGTGATTAGCTGTCCGGAATGCGTCATCGGGTGCTATATAGCACCCGATGACACGTGTTCGGCTCAGTCTTAGTCAGGGAGAGCTGTGCTGAAGAAGGGACAGATAGTGTAGGGAGTGAAATACTAATATTTTATTGAAAAAACTTGTTAGAGACCCAAAAGTCCTTTTAAGGACTATAGTTGTATCTGGCAGCAATATATATTTTTAGAGCAACCTGCGCTAAATAGATTGCAATTGTTTGGCCTCTGCAGACAGCGACATTATCTGCGCTACATCTCCTGTCTAACGTGTGCGCAGCCTAAAAATAACTGTGACTTCCAGTGTACTTTTTCTGTAGACTGTGTCCGCTGCAGACAGTTACATTACCTGCGCTTCATCTCCAGTATAACGTTAGCACATCCGAAATATCAGTGACATTCAGTGTAATTTTTTTGCCTCTGGAAACAGCGACATTATCTGCAATATATCTCCTGTCTAACGTTGTGTGCGGTTCTGCTGAGATACCGCAGCTATATAGAGGGACAAAGGCTATTGGAATAACTAATTGCAACTGGTGTGATATACCTGTGGCCCCACCAAAAAAAACTTATTGAAGGGTGTGATATACCTATAGTATACCTTCTAACATAGAAAGTATATTATAGTGTATTTGTATTGTGCAGCAGTTGTGTGCGGTTCTGCTGAGATACCGCAGCTATACAGAGGGACAAACGCTATTGTAATAACTAATTGCAACTGGTGTAATATACCTGTTGCCCCCAAAAAACTGATTAAGGGGTGCGCTATACCTGCTTCCACAAAATACTGATTAAGGGGTGTGATACACCGCCTTCCACAAAATATTTATTTAAGGGGTTTGATATACCAGCTTCTAGTTCTATATACCTGTTTCCACAAAACACTGATAGAGGGGATTGATATACCGGCTTCCACCAAATATAGATTGAGGCCTGCGATTTACCGGCTTCCACAAAATATAGATTAAGTCCTGCGATAAACCGGCTTCCAGAAAATATTGATTAATGGGTTCTATATACATGTTTCCACAAAATGCTGATAGAGGGGATTGATACACCGGCTTCCACCAAATATTGATTAAGGGATTTGATATATCGGCTTCCAGCAAATACTCATTAAGAGGTTCTATATACCTGTTTCCATAAAATCTTGATAGAGGGGATTGATATACTTGCTTACACCAAATATTGATTGAGGCCTGCGATACACCGTCTTCCACCAAATATTGATAGAGGGGATTGATATACCGGCTTCCACCAAATATTAATTAAGGCCTTCGATATACCTGCTTCCACAAATACTGCTCTTCTATAGGGACTTTGTCACAGGGTCATTTTGAAAATGACAGGAAGAGGAAGAGGCAGGCCATTCCGCAGGGGTGGTAGGGGTCAGGCAGGTGCACCAGGCCGATGCCTAAGTGGGAAGTTGGAGAAGGTGAGTGCAATTACGTCAAAGGACGCACCAGACTTGGTTGAGTGGCTCATTCAGCCTTCCGCTTCTGCACCCTCCTCATCCTCTATATCTGCACCCTCTTCACTCTCTGCTATGTGCACCCCCAAAGACACCACCAACATATCCCCTCCGCTCGAGTCAGAGAAATTATTTTACCATCCATTCCAATACCTTACCGATGCGCAGCCATTCTTGGATCGGATCAGGAAGAGGAGGTATCGACGGTCGCCAGCCAGCAGTCTGACGACAGTACCCATATCAGCCCAAGGAGGGTGGTCACTGCTGTTGCTGCCTACTCCGAGATCTCTAATGTCAGTGGTGGTGAAGGTGACGATGATGACATGTCTATGGGTGCCCACAAGAGAGGAAGAAGAGGGGAGTTCAGAGGGGGAGACGGAGCAGCAGATAGGGAGGAGGAGGAGGAGAAGCAGGCAGAACTTACAGTGCACAGGAGACAAAAAGCAGACTGCTAATGTATCTGGAACGAGCCATCCACCATGCACGGTCACATCTGGCTCTCCCAGGACGCCAGCACATGGCTCCACAGTGTGGGCTTTTTTTTAACGTGTCAGCTGCTGACAATATTGTTGCCATCTGCAGCCTGTGCTGTCAATGCATAAGTCGTGGTAAGCCCAACACTTACCTAGGGGCGACACCTTAAAGGGTTTCTGTCACCCTATTAAACTGTTTTTTTTTTTTTTCTTTACTAATAATCCCTACACTGCGATCTCCTCATACATAATCTAATTAATGATTTTGGTTCAGTAGAATTTCTTAAAAATCAATTTTTAAAATATGTAAATTACCTTGCTACCAGCAAGTAGGGCGGCTACTTGCTGGTAGCAGCCGCATCCTCCGATGGTAGTGACGCCCCCTCTGCTTGTTGATTGACAGGGCCAGGGAACGGAATAGTTCTCTGCTGGCCCTGCCTGTTTTGATTCAATATCTGGCGCCTGCGCCGCGGCCGTACCTCTCTTCAATCTGCGCAGGCGCACTGAGAGGCGGCCACTCACTCGGCCGCTCGCTCCTCAATGCGCCTGCGCCGGGTGTAGATGTGACGTCATCGGCGCAGGCGCATTGAGGATGGAGCGGCCGAGTGAGCGGCCGCCTCTCAGTGCGCCTGCGCAGATTGAAGAGAGGTACGGCCGCGGCGCAGGCGCCAGATACTGAATCAAAACAGGCAGGGCCAGCAGAGAACTATTCCGTTCCCTGGCCCTGTCAATCAACAAGCAGAGGGGGCGTCACTACCATCGGAGGATGCGGCTGCTACCAGCAAGTAGCCGCCCTACTTGCTGGTAGCAAGGTAATTTACATATTTTAAAAATTGATTTTTAAGAAATTCTACTGAACCAAAATCATTAATGAGATTATGTATGAGGAGATCGCAGTGTAGGGATTATTAGTAAAGAAAAAAAAAAAAAAACAGTTTGATGGGGTGACAGAAACCCTTTAAGAAGGCACCTGGCCTCCTATCACCAAGCCCAATGGGAGCAACACCGTCAGAACCCACAAAGCCACACACACAGCGCTCCACGTCCTGCCTCTTCTCCTTCTCCTCTCATTTGTCCTTCACTCCACCTTCCACAGTGTCATCTTCGCATTCATCTGGCAAAAGGCAGGCTTGTGGCCCAAATGTTCAAACGTAAAAAGATGATGATGCCGGATAACCCTCTTGCCCAAAGGCTGACCACTGGCTTGTTGGAACTGCTAGCCCGCCAACTACTGCCATATAAAATTTTTGGCCATTGGCACACCACAATGGAAGGTCCCCAGAAGGAAATATTTCTCCCAGAAGGGCATCCCAGAGCTATATGGCCATGTTCAGCGGCAAGTGAATATATCTCTGGCACACAGTGTCGGTGCAAAGATACATCTGACCACAGACACGTGGTCTAGCAAACACGGTCAGGGAAGGTACATACTTTAACTGCCCACTGGGTGAACCTTCTGACAGCCGTCAAGCATGTAACCCGTGGCACCTGTGTGCATTTGGTGTTACCGCCAAGGATTGCATGCAGGCCTGCCTCTTCTTCTCCTACTCCATCCTCCGTCTCCTCCTTTGCTGACTCCTCCGGTTTCACTGCTACCGCCTCTTCCGCTGCGCCCCCCAGAACCTATTTGACGTGCCAGGTGAGACGTTGCCATGCTGTGCTGCGGCTGTTGTGCATGGAATCCAAGAGCCACACCGGTTCTGCACTTCTTTCAGCTCTGCGATCACAAACCGATCAGTGGCTAACCCCGCTCAATTTGACAGTTGGTAAAGTGGTGTGCGACAACGGTGCCAATCTGCTGACCGTGCTGAAACAGGGCAAAATGACATATGTGCTGTGCATGGCACATGTCCTGAACTTAGTCGTGCACCGACTCGTTGCCAAATAACCCAGGGGCCAGAACGTCTTGCGGCAGGCCAGGAAACATGAGGAGGGGGCGTCTTTATGAAAGGAGGATGCGGCTGCTACCAGCAAGTAGCCGCCCTACTTGCTGGTAGAGAGGTAATTTACATATTATAAAAGTCCGTTTTTTGAAGAAACTACTGAACGAAAAAGAGTAAGAGCATTATATATATTTGTGTAAGGGGCTTACGGTAGTACAGTGAAGAGCCCTGGGAAAGCAGGGAATGAGTGCAGTCGGTTGTGGTGTGCCGAAACCGAGGATGAGGTAGGCCTGAGAAAGAAGAGGGCCTACCCAAGGAAAAGATATGGAAGAAATGAGTTGTAAATGAGTGGAGTGGTGGGAGGGTCAAAAGCTCAGACCTCAATGATGCAGGAGCCAGGTAAGGGGAGTGCCCTAAATTGGCTGGAGGCGGACCTCAGCCCCTCCCACAAATCCAGGCAATCTGCCTTAATACTTGTGTAAGGGGCTTACGGTAGTACAGTGAAGAGCCCTGGGAAAGCAGGGAATGAGTGCAGTCGGTTGTGGTGTGCCGAAACCGAGGATGAGGTAGGCCTGAGAAAGAAGAGGGCAAAAATGGAAATAAACCAGTTTATTGTAGCCAATTGATGTATCAATAGCTTGACCCGACATGTTTTGGAAAGCCACTCTTAACTCTTGTGTTGGATTGGGAATGTATTGCGCGTAAGCGGATGACTCCCAGCGCCCCAATTCCCTGATGGCATGAGTGAGGATGTTGGCACTGGAGGCCGTGAACGTGGCTCCAATGCGAAAGGAGTGCCCTGAGTAGTTGGCTGCGTTGAGGCCTAGTTGTGTGAGGGATGACCCGGCATGGGTCATGAAGGTGGTGGTGGTGAGTACCGAACCATGTAGTTGAAGTAGCGGTTGAGAGGGTAGAACTTGTGACGCTGATTGTAAGCATCCAGGACCCTGACTGGACACCATCTGTTGTGCGTGGGGTAATATGAAATGTTGACGGGTAAGTGCTGACTATTCTTGGAGTGAGGTAAGGACAGGATGTAGTGAACCATGTGTTTTGACACGTGGGAGACAAGAAGACAAGGGGAGGTTCGGGTCGTGGAGGCTGTAGTGAATTTCCCGGAACTCAGGAATCCGTAGAAGGCCAAGTAAATTGCCGTTTTGATGATGGAGTTGGTATCTGTTTCAAGAGGCGTGGCGTCCAGTAAGTCGGATAATGCTTTGAAGATATGATTGATTATGGGTAGCCTCTGGGCTGGACGTGCGGGTTCCGTTTCCTGAATCCTCTGAGTATGGATTTGATCTGGTGCGAGGACATGAAGCTGATGTTATTGGGGTGTATGATTAGCATATGATGTTGAAATGCCGGTGAGATATAGTTTGATGGCGTTGTATGACATTTGAGTTTGAGGAGGCAAAAGAAGCCAACCCCGGAAGAGACGTCATGACAAAAGGGTGCGTGATGTTGTGTTCCAACAGGAACCTGTTGAATAGTGTAAACGCTCTGTCGTATGTTCTATGTGTATTGTCTGATAGTGCTAAGTGGGACAAACTGGCTATGCCGCATGATGCCTTCTAATCCAGAATGAGCTGTTTGAAATGATGGAGTGATGGAGGCCGTGGGTGACGCTGATGGGAGAGCTTGATGAAATGCCTGAAATTTGACGCGAGACAGATTGTCAGCTGCCGTATTGCACACCCCCCGGGACATGGAAACAATGTAAGAAGAAATTATTGCAAGTGGCCAACCAAGGAAGTCTCCGCAGAAACCTCACGATTGTGAGAGATTTGGAACGATCCTGTTGATGAACTGGCAGGTCGTATGGTTGTCTGAATAGCACCGGACCGACATGTTTGCCCATGAGTGACCCCACGCTACGGCAGCCGCCACGATGGGGTAGATCTTGAAAAGCGCTGAGGCAGTGGAGAATCCTTCCAACCCCGGACCGCCTGAAGTGGCAGGTCGTATGGTTGTCTGAATAGCACCGGACCGACATGTTTGCCCATGAGTGACCCCACGCTACGGCAGCCGCCACGATGGGGTAGATCTTGAAAAGCGCTGAGGCAGTGGAGAATCCTTCCAACCCCGGACCGCAGGAGGCCAGCTGCCCCACAGCCAATCGTTCCCAAAAATGGCCGCGAAGCCTGTGGTAGATGCCGCATCTGACCAGATAGAGGGGGAAGAGTCCGACGGCTGAGGGAGAAACAAGCTCCCGCCATTCCAGGTGGACAGAAATCTCCCCCACATGCCCAGACCTGCCGCAGCGTGGGCATCCAGGGACAACCTGTGCGAGTCGTGTAGGAAAAAAGGGGGGAGGTGCAGGAGCCGTGATATAAATGAGCGACCCTGAGGTGGATGCGCATGGCAAAGATCAGGGAGCCCAGCAGGGACTGCCGTTCTTTGCGGCTGCCAGTGCTGAGTTGAAGGTAGTTGTCTATGTGGTCGAGAATGTCCTGGATCTTCCCGGATGGCAAACTGGCTTGCATTGAGGCTGAATCCAACTGGGTACCCAGGAAAGGTGAAGACCGTGACTGGCCCTTCTGTCTTCTTGGTGGCGACGGGTACCCCAGGTTCCTCCTCCGGTATTATGTGCGGTGGGCTGACTTCTTGGTCCTCCAGGCTAACGGTCGACGTGATCACTGGCAATCCGGCCGGCGCCGGTGACGCTGCCGGTGGTGGCCCTGCCAGGGAGAGGGTCGCGGTGACAGATTCCAGCCTCTCCAACCTGGCGTTGACTTTAGACATGGATGACATTTAGAGAGGACAGCATGGTATGTATATCCACTGTGCTGGACTGGCTAGGTCCCTTCCCCTGCCTCCCTGTTATCGATTGGTGTGCGCAGCAGCCGGAAAAGCTCTGCTCTCCTCGCCGTGGCGGGGAAGGGAACAAGCCGTCACCTTAACTCCGTCGTTATGCGCGGGATTGTCCAGGATCTGATGGGTGCTGGACTGGCTAGACCGTCTCCCTGGGTAGCAGTGACGGATCCAGCAGGGGTGCCAGGTAGGGAGAAGTTCTCTATCCCTTCCAGAGACATGGTAAAACAAAACAGTTGATTAGCTTGGGGAAACACAGGATCGTGCTGGCAAGCTAGCTAGGCCGGATGGCGAAAAAATTATACTTGCATGGTGACAGATGAGGCCCTGCTAATTTGCCAAGCGGCTTGAGAGGCTCTACCTATGATTTGGCGCGAGGGGTTAATGAGGCCACTTGTGGTAGTGGCAGGAGCGTTGGCCTCTCGGTGACTGTAAGACAGGACTAGGGGAAGGGAGTGACAGGTGAGGCCCTCTCTATGCAACACGCGAGGCGGCTTACTAACGAGGTGGCGCGTTGGGCGGGTGCCTCTGTACGTTTGAGGCGGGGTGTCGGCCTCGCGGGACCACTAACTGCTGGTGAAGCCAAGAAGGGGGTAACCTAGTGGGATGATGGTGCCCCTAAAGCCAGCACACTGACCCTAACGGGATCATTCGAAATGTAAGGAAGACTTTCGTTAAATGAGCAGGTGAACGTACCTGGTGGTAAGAAAAAATTCTCCGGATACACGGTAGTGCAAAATACCATATAGGTTGACCGCCTGAAAAAGGGGGAGGGTAGACATAAAATAGTGTGATGAAATGTGACAATGTACATGGTACATATGCATGACCCGGAGGATCATGACGGTTGTTCATGAAATGATAGCTTGCGCCTGGTGTGAGAAGAGACCAGCGCGTGGCGCATGGCCATGCACAAGTGGGAATGTGCGTTTTGCAATCCAATGGAACGTATTGGTCTGTGTCCTTTAATTCAGGGTTTTTTGTTTTTTTTTGGTGACCAGCTGATATCTCTTCCCCCCCCCCTTTTTTTTTTTTTTTCTTTATTAGTAACCAGACGATAACTCCTCTCCCTTGTTTTTTTTGTTTTTTTTTGTAGTAACGGGACCATCCGAAATGTAAGGAGAAAATCGTTTAAGAGCAGGTGTACGTACCTGGTAACAGAAAGTAGTATGACGAGAGTGGACTGTGGTATAAACATTAACATGACCCGAGAGGATCATAACGTGAATATGCAATAATGCAGCGCCTGTGCGGGTGATGTGCGAAATGAGGCCTGTGATTTATTACGTGGCGGAGCGTGTGATCGTGCGGACTGTATGGATTTCCCGTTTTAAAAAAAAAAAAAAAAAAAAAAAAATTTTTTTTATTTTTTATTTTTTTTTTGACCCTGGGGCACAGTGGTGGGTTTATGTTTATGTGTGGGGGCTGTTTGACCTAATGCGGTGGGGTGTTTTCACAAGGAGGGTTTGTGTGCAAGGCAAACAGGCTGGATGCCCCCTGGACTGTGCAGCCTGTGTGGGTGGGGGCATGACGCTGAACTACTGGCCCAGGGCTCCGCCGGCCAGTCAGGAGGTCGGACAGACCCAGCGGCGGCACCCTGCACCAGCCACAACGGCGGACGGCCGCCGGGACACCGCGCGCGCGCCGACGGCACCGCCGCGCATGCGCAGTACCCCGGCCGCGCGTGCGCAGACCAAACGCGGAGACGCGGCCGGCCGCCATCGGCAGCACGGCAGGAGGAGCGGCGGAATGGGACCTGAGGCAGCGGGGGGGGGGGGGGGGTCGCCTTGAAGCAGCGTGCGTGCCCGGCGGTGCTGACCATGAGGGAGGGTGTGAGCAGTGTGGCCTTTTCAGCTGCGCAAGGTCATGTGAGCAAGTGTGTGATTTTTTGGCCCTGCTTTGACATGAAACGGGGGGGGGGGGGGGGGGGGGGGCATGAATGTAAGTGAGTTGCAGGGTGGTTTGTTGAACTGGAATGGGAGGAAAACCCAGGAACAATAACCTGGGCTGGCTTGCTGCAGGGTGGTGACTGGAGTAGGGCTGCTGTGTGGTCGTATCCCTTGCCTCATAGAAGGCATGACAGACATGAAATGGCAAGTGACTTGTGAGCGAGAAACCGTGACATGAGTGCAATGATTGTGAAATGGAATGGTACAGGGGCAGGCACCGGGACGCGGCCGGGCGCCATCGGCCGCGCGGCAGGAGGAGCGGCGGAACAGGAAGGAGGGGGGGGGAGGGGATGCTTGTGGCAGCGGTATGCCCAGTGGAGGCGGACATGAATGGAGGGTGTACCAGGTGCACCGCAGCTGGCACCTGTAGCCGTGCACATGAACATGAGATGGGGGGCATGAATGTGGATGATGTGGGGTGATATGAACTGACCCAGAAATGGGTAATGAGCCCGGAACCACCAGGGTGCTGACCGGAGTGTTAGTACTGTGGGAAGACGCCAGAATAAGACATGAGAGAAATGAGATGCCGGTGATTGATGCGAGAAGCCGTGACATTGGTGCAGCGTGTATGAGATGAAACAAACCGAAATGGGGGATTAACCCAGGAACCATTGGCCGCCTGCTGCAGAGTTGTTGACCGGAATGGTGGTACGGTTGTGAACAAATTGTATGGATCCCGGAATTATAAAGAGGGATCCACATGGGATTATAATCATCCCATTAGCTTGGGTATAGTTGTGGCGGGAAATTTTCCCGCCTAAAAGTGTGTATAGGTGAGCTAAATATAGTAGTTGCTGAGGGGTTTGGGGCAGAGGTAAATTATTGGGTCATTAAATGACCTATGGGGTAGTGTTGCTGGGCAGGGTAGCCTGGGATGCCCAGCAACAGTTAGTTCATTGGTGGGACAGTTTCAGGGCCCCCCTTGGTTAGGGCTATATAGTAGCGGTAGCAGGAAGTGTTAGGCTGTCATCTCATCAGCGTCTGGAGGAGGTGCTGCCTGTCTGCGTACCTGGTGATGGAGGATTTCATTGCTGAGCTGCGGAGGCGTGCGGGAGATGGAGAGACGGCGTCCTGGCTGGAATCCTGCTTAGCTGACTGGTCTTCATCTGCGGCTGTTCCGGCAGTGGTGTGCGATCCTGGCGATGTTCCGGTCCCGGCGGTGTCTGCAGCTGACCTATCTGGAGATCTCCCTGTGGTGCCTGCGCTGCGCTCTTCAAGAAGAGAGAAGAGGCAGCGCACCCGTTTCTCTCCTTCACCCTGTAGGTCTGTTCCGGAGCAGAGGAGATCAGGGAGGAGAAGTGCTGCTGTAGAAGAAACCGGAAGTGGCCGCTTGGGGATGACATCAAAGGCTGAGGTCCGTCCTGAATCTGCGTCCCCAGGAAACTTGGAGCAGCGTTTTGGTTCCGCTTCTGCCCTGCAGCATTTTGGTTCCCAGGAAGGTCCTGCTGTGAGAAGATTATCGCTTGAGCCCCCAGGAAATACTTCGCGGCAACATGGACGCAGACGACGCAGAATTGAGCCACAGCCTGTGCAGCACCAGTCTCTGCCGCTCCGCTCCGGCGTTGAGCAGCGGGACGGTGTGTGCTTAGAAAGCGTGACGCAGCAGAGACAAGAGGCATCCGCATCTTCTTCTGGTGTCCGGAGTGCTGCTCCAGCGGGTGGTGAGTTCCCCAGGGAACTGGGCACTGTTATTGCGTCCTTGTCTTCTGTACTTTCTTCTTTACAGGGTTTTGCTCCTCTTCCCCCCCCTGCTCCTGAACCGGCTGGTACGGCAGGCGATTTTTCTGATGCTTGGCGTTTTAGCGGTCGGGGGACGGGAGGGGATTATGATAGTGATGACTCTCTCCCTCTTCCAGCGGTGGCTAAACGTGGAGGAGTGTCAGAGTCATGTTATAAAGAAATGTTGCCATGTGATATTTCGCCTTTGGGCTTTCATCTCTCCATGTCGGTCAAAGAGAAGATATGGAGAAATGAATTTGTGGATATATTGTCGTTGTTACCTGCTTCAAAAGATTTTGTCGCTAAATTAGATAGAAGGGAGGATAAGTCTGAAGAGGATAGGAGACGCCCGATCCCTCGTACCTTTAATAATTGGTTGCAGGCATACTGTATCTTTTGCAGCGTGATGGGTGAGAAATTTCCTGCAAAATGTTCAGGCCTTTTTCAACATTTAGATAATGTTTTGGAGGCGTATAAGAATTTTGGAGGGATAGGTTGGTTTGTGTATGACGAAAATTTCAGACAGAGGCTGTCCGTATATCCTAGCATGCGGTGGGGCACAAAGGATGTTGGGCTGTGGCTTAATTTATTGTTGCTGCAACGTTCATCTTATTCTGCCCCAAAACAGCAGTCAGCCTCTGCAGTACCGCAGTCTCAATTGTTAAAAAAGGGCACCTGCTTTGCTTTCAATGAAGCGCAGTGTAGGTGGCCGGCATCATGTAAATATCGCCATGAATGTGCCTTTTGTGGGGGCAGCCACCCGATGGTTCGCTGTTATAAAAGAGCTAACATGCCTACCATGCCATCCACAAAAGAGTTTATTGCAAAGAGCATGGACGCCAGTAAATCTGGTGACCATGCGTCCTTGGTTAGAACGTTACCCAAATTGCAAGATGGCGGAGCTGCTACTTGACGATTTTGCTTTGGGTTTTCAGTTGCCATCGTTTTCTGGTGTAGGTTGTGAATGGGTGAATAATTTGTCTTCAGTTGACCAATTTCCTGTGGTTGTGGGGGATAAATTGGCAAAGGAGCTGGAGTTAGGCAGGATCGCTGGTCCTTTTTCCTCTCCGCCTTTTGCCAATTTTCGTCTTTCCCCATTAGGAGTTGTTCCAAAGAAAGAACCCAATGCTTTTCGATTGATTCATCATTTGTCCTTATGGTGCATCCTTAAATGATGAGATTGATAAAGCATTGTGTTCGGTCAAGTATGCCACATTTGATTTAGCAATAGACCTGATACGTAGTTTTGGTAAAGGTGCTTTGATGGGAAAGGCGGACGTTCAGTCCGCCTTTCGCCTGTTACCTGTACATCCTTCTTGTTTTAACTCACTTGGTTTTCATTTTCAGGGTTTATTTTATTTTGATAAATGTATTCCAATGGGTTGTTCTTTGTCTTGTTTCTATTTTGAAGTTTTTTCCTCGTTTATTGAATGGGTAGTAGCAGTCAGGTGTATGCGGGGTGCGGTGACGCACTATTTGGACGATTTCCTGTTCATTGGTCCAGCGGAGTCTTCAGCATGCTTAGAAAGTTTGGAATCCTTTTTTGCAGTTTGTTCTGAGTTTGGTGTTCCGTTAGCCGAGGATAAGACAGTGTACCCTACTAATTGTTTGGAATATTTGGGGATTGTCATAGATTCTGTGAAAGGCGAATTTTGTCTTCCGTCACAAAAAGTGTCAAAAATCTGTTTGGCATTATCTTCATTGCTTAGTAAGGAGATTCAGTCGGTTTTGGGTATGTTAGTGTCACGGAACCATGAACCAGACGTACAACAAGAGATAAGAGAAAATAAGAAGGCTTTATTGAAAATAAAGCTGTAAAGCAAAAGTCCAAACGGATGGTGAAACCGAGCAGAGTCTTTGCGAAGCCAGAGGTCAGGAACCAGAAGGGTAGTCAGACGAAGCCAGGATCAGGAACCAGCAGGGTAGTCAGACGAAGCCAGGATCAGGAACCAGCAGGGTAGTCAGACAAAGCCAGGATCAGGAACCAGCAGGGTAGTCAGACGAAGCCAGGATCAGGAACCAGAAGCAGCAGCAGTCTTAGAAGCATGTGTACACAAGAGGACCAAGCAAGGAACTGAAGCCACAGACCTCCTATATATATGAGCTAGGCATCCAGCTCCTCCCAGTGGGAAGGAGGAGCCGCAGGGTGGAAGGCTACAAGAAACCCAGAAACCAAGATGGCCGTCAGCACATGTCAAACGAAGGAGAACAGCAAGAAGGTAAGACCATGACAGTACCTCCCCCTCAAGGGCCCCTCCTCCGCGGAGCACAAAACGGTTTCTGAGGGAAGCGTGCGTGGAAGGCTCGGAGCAAGGCAGGAGCATGGACATCTGCGGAGGGAACCCAGGAACGCTCCTCTGGACCATAACCACGCCAATGGACCAAAAACTGCAACCGACCGCGGACCAGGCGTGAGTCCAGGATATTGCTCACCTCATATTCCTCACGATTGCCCACTTGGACCGGACGAGGCCGAGGAACCGAGGAAGTGAAACGATTACACACCAGTGGCTTCAACAGGGAGACATGAAACACGTTGGAGATCCGCATGCCAGGAGAAAGCGCAAGGGCATAGGCTACCGGGTTTACCCTGCGAAGCACTCGGAAGGGACCAACAAAGCGAGGCGCCAGCTTGGGAGTGGGCACTCGAAGGTTGAGGTTGCGGGTGGACAACCATACACGGTCTCCGACCTGGTAGGAAGGAGCAGGCGCTCGTCTGCGATCAGCCTGGAGTCTCTGGCGCTGCGCAGAGACCTCAAGGGACTTCTGGATCTGTACCCAAGAAGCACGTAGGACGGAAAGGTGATCCTCCACAGCCGGAATATCCTGGGGAGAGAATACCTCCGGTAACACGGCAGGTTGGAACCCATAATTAACCATGAAGGGAGACGTCCCAGAGGAAGAGTTCACCGCCGTGTTCCTGGCAAACTCAGCCCAAGGCAGGAGGTCAACCCAATTGTCTTGGTGGTCGGAGACATAGCAACGAAGGAATTGCTCCAAGGCCTGATTGGATCGTTCTGCGGCCCCATTGGACTGAGGGTGGTAGGCCGAGGAGAAGGAGAGATGAATCCCCAACTGGGAGCAAAAGGCGCGCCAGAACCTGGACACAAACTGACTCCCCCGATCCGACACAATCTCCTTGGGCAAACCGTGTACCGGAAGACCTCCCTGGCAAAAATCGTGGCCAACTCTTGTGCAGAGGGTAACTTCTTGAGAGGAACACAGTGGCACATTTTGGAAAACCGATCCACAATCATGAGAATGACCGTATGGCCTCGGATGCAGGGAGGTCCACAATGAAATCCATCCCCAGGTGTGACCATGGGCGCTCCCCGGTGGCTATGGGTTGCAGAAGGCCCAACGGAAGGTGCCGAGGGGACTTACTCTGGGCACAAACGGAGCATGCCGCTACATATGCGGAGAAGTCGGAACGTAGGGAAGGCCACCAGAACAGACGTGAAACAGCCCAGGACAGCTGATTCTTTCCAGGATGCCCCGCGGTCTTGGAGTTATGGTAGGTACGCAACAACCGAGTGCGCAACTCCTCAGGCACAAAACATCTGCCGTTGGGTCTCCCAGAGGGAGCACCAGATTGAGCCGCCAAAATCTGCTCACCCAGGGGAGAGGTCAGGCTGGTGCGAATGGCGGCCAGGATCTGATTCGGAGGTATGACCGAAGTCGGAATCGACTCCTCCCTGGACAGCTCGGAGTACTGCCGTGATAAGGCATCCGCCCTGATGTTCTTGGAACCGGGTAGGTAGGAGACCACGTAATTAAAACGTGACAAGAACAGAGCCCATCTGGCCTGACGTGGTGTCAATCTCTTGGCCTCAGAAAGGTAGGTCAGATTCTTGTGGTCCGTCAGGATGAGAACCGGAACCACCGAACCCTCGAGCAAGTGCCTCCATTCTTTAAGGGCCTGCACGATGGCCAATAACTCCCTGTCACCAATCTGATAGTTGCACTCCGCGGAAGACAGTTTCCGGGAGTAAAACCCACAAGGAAGCAGAGGACCCTCTGGTGTTCTACGCTGAGACAGAAGGGCGCCTACTCCCGTCTCAGACGCGTCCACCTCGAGGACAAAGGGCAACCCAGGGTTGGGATGCGACAGAATCGGAGCCGACACAAAGGCGGACTTTAGGGCCTCAAAAGCTCGGATGGCCTCGAGCGGCCAGACCTGGGAATTACTGCCCTTCCTGGTCAGATCCGTGAGAGGCTTGGCCAGCATGGAAAAGTCCCTGATGAACTTCCGATAATAATTGGCGAAGCCCAAAAAGCGCTGCAGGGAACGAAGACCACTGGGCTGGGGCCACTGTAAGACAGCCGAAACCTTCTCAGGATCCATGGAGAACCCCTCAGCGGAAATGATGTAACCTAAGAAGGTTACCTGGGATCGGTGAAATTCGCATTTCTCAAGCTTACCGAACAGCTTGTCTCTCGTAAACCGTTGCAACACTCGTCTGACATCCAGAATGTGGACCTCCATGGATTCAGAATATACCAAGATGTCATCCAAATAGACCACCACACACTGCTGCAACAGGTCACGGAAAACATCGTTGATGAATTCCTGAAAGACTGCGGGCGCATTGCACAACCCAAAGGGCATAACCAAGGATTCATAATGACCGGTCCTGGTGTTAAACGCGGTCTTCCACTCATCGCCCGCCTTGATCCTTACCAGGTTATATGCCGCCCTCAGGTCGAGTTTGGTAAAGACCGTGGCCCCTTTAAGGCGATCGAACAGCTCGGAAATCAAGGGTATCGGGTAAGCGTTCTTGATCGTGATGCGATTGAGACCCCTGTAATCGATGCAAGGCCTCAACTCACCGCCCTTCTTTTTCACAAAGAAAAATCCAGCCCCTGCCGGGGACGAAGATTTGCGAATGTGTCCGCGTGAAAGCGCCTCCCTCACGTACTCCTCCATGGCCTCATTCTCCGCTACCGACAGTGGATAGACTTTGCCACGAGGAGGAACGGCACCAGATTGTAACTCTATGGCACAATCGTATGGGCGGTGCGGAGGTAGGGCAACCGCGCGCACCTTATCGAATACATCCCGGTACTCCTCGTATTCAGGAGGCAACAGAGAGTCCGAGGAAGTACACAGCAACTTGACAGGCCCATGGATGCAACTAGCCCCACACTGCGGTGACCACGAGAGGATCTCGACCGATCTCCAATCGAAAGTCGGATTATGCTTCTGGAGCCAGGGGTACCCCAAGACCACCGAGTAGTGTGGAGACGAAATAACCTGGAGACAGACCGACTCTCTGTGAACGGCACCAATGGCTATCCCCACTGGAAGGGTCTCATGAGTCACGTGTGGCGGCAGAAGGGGTCTGCCGTCTATCGCCTCAAGAGCCAGTGGGAACCTCGAGCCTGCAGAGGAATGGAATTGGCGGCAGCGAACACACTATCAATGAACAAACCACCAGCACCAGAGTTCACCAACGCCTGGGTCGTCACCGAGCCCCCGACCCAGGAGAGGACAACAGTGATCAGTGGTTTGTCAAACACGGGAAACCGGGGACGAGGAGACTCCACCAAGATCTGCCCCCGACAGGATCTCAGGTACGAGCGTTTTCCCGGACGGTTCGGACATGCCAACCGAAAATACCCACCGAGACCACAGTACATGCATCGGCCCTCGCGTCTCCAGAGTGCCCTCTCCCCCTCGGACAGGCGAGCAAACCCCAGCTGCATGGGTTCACCCCCCAGACAAGTCATCCCCAGGAGGCGTGGGAGGAGAGGGAGGCACAGGTGGGACAGCAAACGTAGGCACCAATCTGTTAGAAGACCTCCGCAGGTTCTCCTTAAAGGAAGGTCTCTCCCTGAGTCTGGTGTCAATCAAAATCAGGAATGAAATAAGAGACTCGAGCTCAACTGGTAGGTCCTTAGCTGCAACCTCATCCTTCAAGGCATCAGAGAGACCATGAGAGAAAGCAGCGACCAGAGCCTCATTATTCCAGCCCACCTCTGCTGCCAGGGTACGAAACTCAATGGCGTGATCAGCTACGGATCGTGAACCCTGTCTGATGGACATAAGGAGCTTCGCAGCAGAGGCAGCACGAGCCGGCACATCGAATACCTTCCGAAGAGAAGCAACAAAACCGGAAAACTCGGCAACCACCGGATTGTTGTTCTCCCATAAAGGGCTGGCCCAGGCCAAGGCCTTGTCCGAGAGCAGCGAGATCAAGAAGCCCACCTTTGATCTCTCAGTAGGAAAGGCATGTGGCAGCAACTCGAAATAAATGCCCACCTGGTTAAGGAAACCTCGGCACTGAGTTGGCTCTCCCCCAAAGCGCTGTGGAAGAGGGGCAGAACCGGTCATACCCCGAAACACCGCAGGCGCAACAACAGGTGTCGGGGTAGACTCTGGCGCAACAACCGGAGCGGCAGTAGGAGCGAGCCCAGGAGCGACAACCGACCCATCGGCAACGGGAGCGAAATGAGCCGTGCGTTCAAGCAGGGTTTGCAACGCCACAGCGAACCGACCCAACAGGTGATCCTGCTGATCAAGTCTGGCAACCAGCGTGGGTAGCGAGGATGGCCCTGTACCGTCAGAATTCATGGCTTGGTCCTAATGTCACGGAACCATGAACCAGACGTACAACAAGAGATAAGAGAAAATAAGAAGGCTTTATTGAAAATAAAGCTGTAAAGCAAAAGTCCAAACGGATGGTGAAACCGAGCAGAGTCTTTGCGAAGCCAGAGGTCAGGAACCAGAAGGGTAGTCAGACGAAGCCAGGATCAGGAACCAGCAGGGTAGTCAGACGAAGCCAGGATCAGGAACCAGCAGGGTAGTCAGACAAAGCCAGGATCAGGAACCAGCAGGGTAGTCAGACGAAGCCAGGATCAGGAACCAGAAGCAGCAGCAGTCTTAGAAGCATGTGTACACAAGAGGACCAAGCAAGGAACTGAAGCCACAGACCTCCTATATATATGAGCTAGGCATCCAGCTCCTCCCAGTGGGAAGGAGGAGCCGCAGGGTGGAAGGCTACAAGAAACCCAGAAACCAAGATGGCCGCCAGCACATGTCAAACGAAGGAGAACAGCAAGAAGGTAAGACCATGACAGTTAGCTTTTGCCAGTAGGATTATGCCGATGGGCCGGGTGTTTTGTCGGCAATTGTCTGCAAAGATTTCTGGGGTGAGGAACCCGGGTTTTCATGTTAGTTTATCTAGGGAGGTTAAAGAAGATTTTATGATTTGGTTGGAATTCTTTCAGCTATATAATGGCAGGTCGTATTGGCAGGAAGATTTTGTTTTAGCTTCTTCTATGGATTTGTTTACGGATGCTGCTGGTTCTTGCGGTTTTGGTGCATATTGGAACGGACATTGGTGTGCAGCAAAATGGCATCCTGCTTGGATTTTGAATGGGGTGACTAAGAATATTGTTTTGTTAGAGCTGTTTCCTGTTGTGGTTTCGCTAGCTTTATGGGGGAGTTGTTTTTCCAATAAAAGAATTATTTTGCATACTGACAATAAGGGTGTTTTATTTGCAGTTAATTGTTTATCATCAAAATGTCCGTTAGTAGTTAAATTGTTACGTCATCTGGTTCTTCTGTGTTTAAGATTAAATATTTGGTTGAAAGCTCGCCATATCCCTGGAATAGATAATTCAATTGCTGATTCGCTTTCCCGTTTTCAGTTTCAGACATTCCGACAGTTGGCAGGAGGGGCCGATCTGAAAGGGGAATCGTGCCCTGCGTACCTGTGGAATCTGATTTGGTCCTAGGTATGTCTTACTTACAGTCTTCTGTGGCTCCGGCGACCTGGTCGGATTATAGCCGTTCGTGGTTTAGGTGGTGCAGTTTTACAGCTGATAGAGGTTGGTCTTCTCATGGTAGTGGCGAGGTTGCTGCTTTAGCATTTTGTGTGGCATTGTTTAGGCAGGGTCTGGCTTACTCTACCGTTTTAAGGGTTTTGTCAGGTGTTTCCTTTTTTCTTCGGATTTTAGGTTCTCCTTCTTTGTTAGATTATTTCTTGATTAAGCAGATGTTAAAAGGTTACAAACGTGGTAATTGTTCTCCTGACAATAGATGTCCTATTTCTCCCACGCTGTTAGGATCGTTATGTCATGCTACTTCTTTAGTTTGTTTTGATAGTTTTGAGGAGTTGCTATTTTCCACCGCGTTTTGTTGTATGTTTTTTGGTGCTTTTAGAATTAGTGAGTTGTTTCCAAGAAATAGTGAGGCAGGTTTGGGTTTGGCCTTGAAACATGTCCATGTTCATGTTAATTATGTTTTGTTCTTTCTTCCGACGTCAAAGATGGATCAGTCAGGTAAGGGTACATGGATCCGTGTGAACAGAGTTGGGTCTGGTGGTATTTGTCCGGTGAGTATGATTTCTCATTATTGGCTTCGCAGACCAAGGGGTGGTAATGCTTTCTTTGTGCATGCAAACGCTTCTCCTTTAACGCAATATCAATTTAGGTCCGTGCTAAAAAAATGTTTAATGGAATTGGGTTTAGATGGTGTCCGGATTACGTCGCATTCTTTCCGGATTGGAGCCGCCACTGCGGCGGCTCGGTCGGGTTTGAGTGCGTCAGTGATTAAACGGATTGGAAGATGGTCGTCTAATTGTTTTAAAATGTATGTTCGTCCTGATATTTCTGTGATCTGATGATCTTTATATTATAGTTTTCGCAGGTCTCACCGTATGGATTGTTGGCCATTCTTTCGTATATTGGGCCCATCGCAGAGCTGAAAAAAGATCGTACGGTGATAACCTGTCTTGGTCCACAGATACGGTTCGAATATACTGGAATGGAGTCAGGGGTCTTCGTTGGGAAGGTTTGATGGATGTACTGTTGGAAATGTGTGATTTATACCCTGATCCTGATGTAATAATTTTTCATGCGGGGGCCAATGATGTGGGCAAATTTGGTACCATTGAGTTGGCCTTTTGTATGAAACGTACTATGGTAAGGGCTAGGCGATTGTTCCCTGATGCCCGTTTAGTTTTTTCGGAGATGATTCCACGTTTACTTTGGTTATCCTGTTCCAATTTTAAATATTTGGATAAGATTAGGATACGTTTGAATAGAATTATGGCTCGTTTTATGCCATTAATCTGGGGGTTTTCTTTTCGACACGTGGACCTTGAAGGTGGTTTGCCCGGCCTTTATTTTTCGGACAAGATTCATTTGTCAGAGATCGGTTTGGACATTTTCAATTTGGACATGCAAGCTATAATTGAGATAGTTATGGGTGGGGTGGGGCCCATGCCGCCTGGTTAGCCGGCATGGTCCGGTGGGTGTAAAGTCGCTCACTGAATTGGTGAGCGGATGAGTTAAGTCTGAAGTTTAGGCCGAGCTTATGGCTGGTCTAATTATTTGTTTATGAAGTTATTGGTTTATATTGATACAGTTGAATTTTGGATTAAGTTCATCTTTAATAAAGCCGGCCGTGGCCTAATTTATTCCACCAAAAATTAGTTAACAATAAAAGCAGGCACTCACCAGCTGGCTAGTCTAATAAGTAGTAGCTTTATATAATAATATAAAATTTACAATAAAAAGTATACATAAAATGTTTAACATATAATGCACTGGGGGTAATTAGAACACTGTGGTATCTTGCTTTGGTTGGCTAACTGAATGGAAATTGGGCTTTGGGTCTATGGGTGTATAGAATACATATAATCAATTCATATAAATCAAATAAGTGTCCTGTGTAAGATAACACAAATACAAATACAAAACTCAAATGTCCTTCTGTGAACAAAAGCCTGTGAAGAATAAAATGAAGATCCTGTGGAAAATGAGTGAAAAAAAGTATATATACTGTTGATAAATTTTGAGTGAATATAGTGTTAAATAAGGTCGTGCATAGACCCAATAGCGATTCCTCAAATGGGGTATGTATTGTTTCAATTCAGTAGCAATTCCTCTATGCGCTAGGCAGTAGGGCTTAGGTAAAGAGTGGTCGGGTTTTGGAACTGGGGCGTCCCCCTAGTTCTTCAAACCCTCTTACCTTGCCCTTGGTTAAGGCTAGACTCTTTAGGGGTGCCTCTCTCCTAAACGCTAGGGTCCTTGGTGCAGGATCCAATAGTGTGAGAATTTTCTCTCGCCGGTCTCAGCGTTCCACGAAGGTGCTTCCTTGCGTCTCAGCAATCAGGAAGTGATCTCTCAAGTTCTCGTGGTCTCGCGTAGTCTCGCGATAGGTTGGTCCAGCTAAATTTGCACTGGATTGTAGATGCAGACTAGACGATATTCTTCCAACTATTTGTATATTCGGATTAAGGTGGGTAATTACTCGCACCCACCTTAATCCGAATATACAAATAGTTGGAAGAATATTGTCTAGTCTGCATCTACAATCCAGTGCAAATTTAGCTGGACCAACCTATCGCGAGACTACGCGAGACCACGAGAACTTGAGAGATCACTTCCTGATTGCTGAGACGCAAGGAAGCACCTTCGTGGAACGCTGAGACCGGCGAGAGAAAATTCTCACACTATTGGATCCTGCACCAAGGACCCTAGCGTTTAGGAGAGAGGCACCCCTAAAGAGTCTAGCCTTAACCAAGGGCAAGGTAAGAGGGTTTGAAGAACTAGGGGGACGCCCCAGTTCCAAAACCTGACCACTCTTTACCTAAGCCCTACTGCCTAGCGCATAGAGGAATTGCTACTGAATTGAAACAATACATACCCCATTTGAGGAATCGCTATTGGGTCTATGCACGACCTTATTTAACACTATATTCACTCAAAATTTATCAACAGTATATATACTTTTTTTCACTCATTTTCCACAGGATCTTCATTTTATTCTTCACAGGCTTTTGTTCACAGAAGGACATTTGAGTTTTGTATTTGTATTTGTGTTATCTTACACAGGACACTTATTTGATTTATATGAATTGATTATATGTATTCTATACACCCATAGACCCAAAGCCCAATTTCCATTCAGTTAGCCAACCAAAGCAAGATACCACAGTGTTCTAATTACCCCCAGTGCATTATATGTTAAACATTTTATGTATACTTTTTATTGTAAATTTTATATTATTATATAAAGCTACTACTTATTAGACTAGCCAGCTGGTGAGTGCCTGCTTTTATTGTTAACTAATTGTAAGTCACTTTGCCGGATGAATAGGTGATTCATCCAAAAAGCAGAGCACCCTAACCACATTGACAGATACGGGTGAGCCACAATATATATTTGTTTTATTCCACCAAAAATATTTGTGTCCACGTGTTTTATTATTATTTATAAGAGTTGGAGATGTGTAAGTAATATTATGTACATACATATGATTTATAATCCCATGTATGGATCCCGGAATTATAAAGAGGGATCCACATGGGATTATAATCATCCCATTAGCTTGGGTATAGTTGTGGCGGGAAATTTTCCCGCCTAAAAGTGTGTATAGGTGAGCTAAATATAGTAGTTGCTGAGGGGTTTGGGGCAGAGGTAAATTATTGGGTCATTAAATGACCTATGGGGTAGTGTTGCTGGGCAGGGTAGCCTGGGATGCCCAGCAACAGTTAGTTCATTGGTGGGACAGTTTCAGGGCCCCCCTTGGTTAGGGCTATATAGTAGCGGTAGCAGGCAGTGTTAGGCTGTCATCTCATCAGCGTCTGGAGGAGGTGCTGCCCCCGCCCGCCCTTCCCTGTTGAAGGTTTGTTTTGTTTGTCACGGCTGCTTTATTAGAAGGAGGGTGTAAAGTCGCTCACTGAATTGGTGAGCGGACGAGTTAAGTCTGAAGTTTAGGCCGAGCTTATGGCTGGTCTAATTATTTGTTTATGAAGTTATTGGTTTATATTGATACAGTTGAATTTTGGATTAAGTTAATCTTTAATAAAGCCGGCCGTGGCCTAATTTATTCCACCAAAAATATTTGTGTCCACGTGTTTTATTATTATTTATAAGAGTTGGAGATGTGTAAGTAATATTATGTACATACATATGATTTATAATCCCATGTGCATGAACAGGCGTGACAGAAATGAAACAGGTGACTTGTATGCAAAATCCGTGACATTGGTGCGCGTTTGATGAATGAAATGAACCGGCACAGGGGGCAACCGCGCGCCCCGTCTGTACCGTATGGATGACTCAGAAACCACTGCCTGCATGCCGCAGGGGTGTTGACCGGAGTGGTGATACGGTGCAGATAACTTATGCATGAACAAGACATGACAGAAATGAAATGCTGGTGACTTGTGCGAGAAAGCCGTGACATTAGTGCAGCGTTTGGTGAAATGAAATGAACAGAAATGGGGGATTGCCCAAGAAAACGACTGCATGCTTGTCGCAGGGGGGCCGACCGGAATAGTGGTACGGTGTGGACAAATTGTGCATGAACAAGGCGTGACAGAAATGAAATACTGGTGACTGTACGAGAAAACAGTGACATTGGTGCAGCGTTTGGTGAAATGAATTGAACCGGTACAGGGGGCAACCGTGAGGCCCCGGCTGCACCGTATGGATGACTCGCAGTTTAACGGGCAAACGTGACCCACAGTGAACCGAGTGAAGCCGGAAAAAATAGAACCGAAATGCTCCAAATCCAGAACGGATGGCAACGAAAACTCCCAGAAATCCAGCGACTCGCAGGTAACACTCCAGGAACTCCACAAGCGACCTCCTCTCTCAAAAGCTCAGACCTCAATGATGCAGGAGCCAGGTAAGGGGAGTGCCCTAAATAGGCTGGAGGCGGACCTCAGCCCCTCCCACAAATCCAGGCAATCTGCCTTAATACATATCGCAGTATAAGGATTTTAAGTAGCCAAAAAATGAAAAATGACTATAGGGGGGTGACAGAAGCCCTTTAAGACGCATAAAAATGGCCCCTAATTAAAATAAATATTTTTTGTGGGAATTTTTGTCATTGATCCCCCTCTAGTATGTCACTGTCCATGTTGTGGGACTATTTGTGCACTTCTAGTAAGTATTTGGTGGCTGCAAATATGACCTGAAGGTTTTTCAGGTTCGCCTGCCATTAAAGTGAATGGGGCCTGTCCATCACTACTGACCGGTTGACTCCTATAAAAATGAACAAGGCCTGGACTTCTCTACTCCACTAGAGGAAAGCGGCTGAACATAAAGGCACTTTAAATGTGGCTATTATGGTGTATTGAATACACTGTATTCCCATGTACCCCTTCCACCACAAAAAAGGGTATACGGTTCAGGGGTGTGGACAGTGTCGGACTGGGGTACCTAGGGACCACCAGTAAAATTTATTTTGGGGGCCCACCGTACGGATACATTCAAAAATAATAAATAATTTAGCAAGTTTTTTATATGAATATAGGCTGGTGGAGGTGCTGTACATTGAATATATGTATGTAGTGTACTAAATCTAATGTGTTATGTGCCACTTGTGCAGGGGGTGGGAGACTAGGGGCCCACCTTGCTCAGGGGCCCACCGGGGGATTCCCCTGTACCCCTGTGGGCCAGTCCGAGCCTGGGTGTGGAAATTTTAAAAAAAACTACTTGTCGAAGGACTAAAGTGGGGGCTCAATCTACTTGTCCTGAACTTATACTAACGTTATGCTGTATGGGGGCAGGGCCACAAGGAGATGTTATGCTGTATGGGGGCAGGGCCACAAGGAGACGTTATGCTGTATGGGGGCAGGGCCACAAGGAGACGTTATGCTGTATGGGGGCAGGGCCACAAGGAGACGTTATGCTGTATGGGGGCGGGGGCCTCAAGGAGACGTTATGCTGTATGGGGGCAGGGCCACAAGGAGATGTTATGCTGTATGGGGGCAGGGCCACAAGGAGATGTTATGCTGTATGGGGGCAGGGCCACAAGGAGACGTTATGCTGTATGGGGGCAGGGCCACAAGGAGATGTCATGCTGTATGGGCGGGGGCCACAAGGAGATGTCATGCTGTATGGGGCGGGGGCCACAGGGAGATGTTATACTGTATGGGGGTGGGGGCCACAGGGAGACGTTATATTGTATGGGGGCGGGGGCCACAGGGTGACGTTATACTGTATGGGGGCAGCCCCAAGGTGACGTTATACTGTATGGGGGCAAGAGGGAGACGTTATACTGTATGGGGGCAACCACAAGGAGACGTTATACTGTATGGGGGCAACAGGGAGACATTATAGTTTATCAAGTGCCACGTGCAGATTGCAGGCAGGGCCAGAGCCTCAGAGGACAGACAGCACAACCTGTATTTCTGACACCCCTGCAGATGAGCGTTCCTCCCGGAGCCTGTCCACATCGCAGCTCCCGGCCTGACCTGCAAGCGCTGACTGGGGTCACATAGCATTATACTGATTTATGATGCTATGTAACCCTTACAGTTCTGGAATGTATTGGATAACACTGACCGCATTAGGTCACTGTTATCCAGTACATTCCAGACCTCTAAGGGTTACATAGCATCATAAATCAGTATAATGCTATGCGACCCCGGCAGTGCGATGCAGACCAGGACAGCGAGTGTTAAAGCAGCACAGCCGGTGCTTATACTTGTTCTTACGGATCTCTGCCTTCTCCTTGTGACCCCATAAGGACCCAGTCCTATAAAACACGCTAATAAATCTGCACACGGGTGACTCGCCTCGTGTTATCAGCCGTGGACTGTGCGGCCCTAGTTGAAGTGTCTCCGGCAGCCCAGCGCCACAGCACAGACTCAACTCCAAAACCTGCCAGACTGCTGGAAGCGGGAGCACAAGCCACGCCCACCCTCTATGCGGGTAATCTGAGGGGCGGAGCTTCACCCATTAGACGGCTGCAGCGTGTGTCTGTCTGCTGGGTGAAAGGCAGAGCAGCGAGCGGAGGGTCTAGGCGCAAATGGCGACAAGGCTACAAAGTCTTGTCGCCATTTAGCAGTTCTAAGTCGCATTGGCGACCATTTTGGTCGCCATCTGGAGCCCTGCACATCACACAGAGACAGCTCTGCTACATACACATCACACAGAGACAGCTCCGCTACATACACATCACACAGAGACAGCTCCGCTACATACACATCACACAGAGACAGCTCTGCTACATACACATCACACAGAGACAGCTCTACTACACACACATCACACACAGACAGTTCTGCTACATACACATCACACACAGACAGTTCTGCTACATACACGTCACACAGAGACAGCTCTGCTACATACACATCACACAGAGACAGCTCTGCTACATACACATCACACAGAGACAGCTCTGCTACATACACATCACACAGAGACAGCTCCGCTACATACACATCACACAGAGACAGCTCCGCTACATACACATCACACAGAGACAGCTCTGCTACATACACATCACACAGAGACAGCTCCGCTACATACACATCACACAGAGACAGCTCTGCTACATACATGTCACACAGAGACAGCTCTGCTACATACACATCACACAGAGACAGCTCTGCTACATACACATCACACAGAGACAGCTCTGCTACATACACATCACACAGAGACAGCTCCGCTACATACACATCACACAGAGACAGCTCCGCTACATACACATCACACAGAGACAGCTCCGCTACATACACATCATACAGAGACAGCTCCGCTACATACACATCACACAGAGACAGCTCTGCTGCATACACATCACACAGAGACAGCTCCGCTACATACACATCACACAGAGACAGCTCTGCTACATACACATCACACAGAGACAGCTCCGCTACATACACATCACACAGAGACAGCTCTGCTACATACACATCACACAGAGACAGCTCCGCTACATACACATCACACAGACAGCTCCGCTACATACACATCACACAGAGACAGCTCCGCTACATACACATCACACAGAGACAGCTCTGCTACATACACATCACACAGAGACAGCTCTGCTACATACACGTTAAACTCTTAGTGACCACCAATATGCCTTTTTACAGCGGCCCAGTCTAAGCACTGCACGTCTTCCCCGTGCAGCGGAGAGCGGGGGTTCGGTTCTCACATGAGAGCTGCACTTCTGCTCTAACATCCAGGACCGGCAGGAGTGCTGATCCGGGCTGTTTAACCCCCTACATGCTGCGGACTCCCTCTGTCTCCCATGGTGGTGGCAATATGTGTAAATGCTGGCTGAAGCCTGGTATAGGCCCCAAGCCTGCCTTGAGTAGTTTCCAGCAGACTGTGCCTCTCTGGTGCAGCCTGCTGGTCTATGTTAGTAAAGCACTGACATATAAATGCAATACACTATAGGAATAGGGCGTCGTATTATAAAAGCAATCAAAATATTGCCTGTTATAGTCCCCTTGTGGGACAATTAAGTGGTTCAAAAAAAGGTAAAAAAGAAAAAAATTCCAATAAAAAATAAATACGCCTTTTTTCCATTGAAAAAACACTTTTCAATGAAAAAATTTCAAAAATAAAATCCCACCCACATGTTTGGTATCACCGCATCTGTAACGACACAAATAATAACAAGGGATCAAAAAGAGGTATTTACCCCAAGATGATACCAATGAAAACTACAAATTATCCCGGAAAATTCAAGCTTTCACACAACTCAGTAGAAAGAAAAGTAAAGAAGTTCTGGGTCTTGGGATGCGGCGATGCAAAAAGATTTTTTTTCCTTTTAAAAAAATTGGTTTTATTAGACAAGAGTAGTAAAACTTAAAAGAAAAAACTACATGTATTTGGTATCGCTGTAATCGTACTGACCCAGAGAATAAAGATATCGTGTTATTTATACCAAAATATGATCTCCGTAAGAATTATATTATAAAAACTGAGTGGCAGTATTGGTGTTTTTTTCCATCTCCCTCCCAGAAACAGTTAAAAAAAGTTAATCAGAAAGTAACGTGTACCCCAAAATAATACTATTAATAACTACAACTTGTCCTGCAAAAAAACAAGCCCTCATTCAGCTACATAGAGGGAAAAAGAAAAAAGTGGAAGAACAAAGCTTGGTCAGTAACGCCCAAAACAGGCTGGTTACTAAGGGGTTAAAGCTTCTGGTTATCAGCACCATTCACAACCAGCACAGCAAGAGTCCTGAGCACCTGACTCCTCCCACATATAATCACATGGTCATGACATCATGAAAGGTCCTTTATCTCCTCACCTAGAATCTGACCCCTCCCACACATAATCACATGGTGATGACATTATGAAAGGTCCTTTACCTCCTCCAGCAGCACAGCCTGGAGACTGACTCCTCCCACACAAGGCCACATGTCCATGACATCATCACAGGTCCTTTACCTCCTCACCTAGAATCTGACTCCTCCCACACATAATCACATGGTGATGACATTATGAAAGGTCCTTTACCTCCTCCAGCAGCACAGCCTGGAGACTGACTCCTGCCACACAAGGCCACATGGTCCTGACATCATCACAGGTCCTTAACCTCCTCCAGAAGCACAGCCTGACTCCTCCCACACACAGTCACATGGTCATGACATCATGAAAGGTCCTTTACCTCCTCCAGCAGCAATGCCTGGAGACTGACTCCTCCCACACAAGGCCACATGGTCATGACATCATCACAGGTCTTTAACCTCCTCCAGCAGCACAGCCTGACTCCTCCCACACAGTCACATGGTCATGACATCATGAAAGGTCCTTTGGCCCACTAGTCTCCCCCTCTCCCATACATGTAGAGGTACAGGTATGAGTACATTTACTGCTGACAGAAGGGATTGTTATTAATGGAACCGTTACATTAAGTTATTCGGGGTGGAATGGTGAAATATGCAATTGCGCCATTGTTTTCTGGGTTCTATTTTTATATCGCTTATTGTGCAGTAAGAATGATGTTATCTTTTTCTGCTGGTCACTATTTATTTTGTAGCCTTTTGTGTGATTTTCTTTTTTTTGCACTTTGGCATCTTTTTCATGGGTTGGCGGAGCCCAGAATCCACCAATTCTTGCACAACTCCTTTAAGGAGCCTGTGGGGTAATGGGCATTGACTGGAGCTCTCCTCTTGGAATGTGTGTCCCTCAAGACTCCTGTTCTTTTCCTTTATCTCTTGAGAATCTGCAGTCGGAGGACTGAAGGTGGTTTAATCTAAACAGCGTACACTAACCCTTACAACGTGGAGCTATTGCAATCTATGTGACCGTGTCACCAACCAATAATACAACAAAACAAGATAACACAGCGCCACAATTGTATATTACACAGAAATAATGCGCCTTTACTGATAGGTAACTAAATACACATAAAAAACGTAGTTAAAGAGGTAGATGTCCCTCACTCCCAGAACGGCGAATGCAGTGCAGTCAGGTACATAAACGTAGAGATGCCGGTTACCCCAAATGTTAAAGGGTCTACAAGAGTCTACAGTAAACACTCCCAGGGACCACCCTAGAGTATCAGAATATAAGGATAAGGACCCAGACAACTAATGAAGCATAAACCAGTACAACTGCCACTTCCCCCATAAGTATAGACCAGTACAACCACCACCTCCAAAATAAGTATCAACCAGCACAACCGCCACCTCTCCAATAAGTATCGACCAGCACAACCGCCACCTCCCCAATAAGTATAGACCAGCACAACCGCCACTTCCCCCATAAGTATAGACCAGCACAACCACCACCTCCCCAATAAGTATAGACCAGCACAACCGCCACTTCCCCCATAAGTATAGACCAGCACAACCGCCACCTCCCCAATAAGTATAGACCAGCACAACCGCCACCACCCCCATAAGTATAGACCAGCACAACCGCCACCTCCCCGTAAGCATAGACCAGCACAACCGTCACCTCCTCAATAAGTATCGACCAGCACAACCGCCACCTATCCAATAAGTATCGACCAGCACAACCGCCACCTCCACTACATATGGCTTCTTCTGGGGCGTGAGGTGTGGATGGTACGTAGTGTATTTTATTCACAGAGAGAGAATGGCAGCTCACATTTGAGCGGTGGAGAGCACGGACATGCTAAGGCTGCACCAAATAGATAACCAACGAAAAAAGCCAGGAATAGAAAGTATTTGTCAGACATCCCACATGTTCAAACACATTTCTCAAAGTTGATACCGCCACGTGTTATACAAGGGATTCAGCGTGTCACTGGGGGTTAGAATTATTCCATCATACCAGGAAAAATATATAGAATTCAATCTAAAGAAAAGATGAAAGGCGTCCACAGCCTTACTGATCCCCATCCCCAGTAATCCTGACAGACGATGACAGTGACTGTACACATACCTCCATCTGCACCGCTGGACATTACATGTATGGGGGAGACTAGTGGGCTAAAGGACCTTTCATGATGTCATGACCATGTGACCATGTGTGGGAGGGGTCCTCCTGGCTGTGCTGTTGGAGGAGGAAAAGGACCTGTGATGATGTCATGAACATGTGACTGTGTATGGGAGGAGTCTGGAATCACATGACTGGGTGCTATTCAGTGTATTCAGGACTTTGTTGTGCTGGTTGTGATCGGTGCTGGATGAGCTGAAGTGTTGCATCGGGATGTAGTTACAGAGTGTATGCAGTGGAGCTGTCTGTGTGTCTCCTACAATATAGGATCCGCTCAGTGGAGATCTTCTATATCAGATCCTACTCCTGATTGACCTATCAAGGGTGGACAGGGACAAGATGGCAGAGAGTATAATAAATATCACCCTAGAGATCCTCTTCCGGCTTACTGGAGAGGTGAGAGATTCTGATGATGTCACATTTCATCATCTTATCTATGTTACTAACAGATGGACATGACTGGAGAGGTGAGGGACTCTGGAGATGTATGGAGTGATATTTATTACTGTGTCTCTCCATAACCAGGACTACACAGTAGTGAAGAAGACCTCTAGTGAGCGCTGTCAGGTCCCCGTGTCTGAAGGACGGAGAAGAACCCTGATCCCAATCACGAGGCCTCCACCTCACCCCCTGATACATGAGGAAATCAATAGAGAGAAGATCCTAGAACTCGCCAACAAGATGATTGAGCTGCTGACTGGAGAGGTGACACTGCTGGGAATGCTTGGACATTATACAGGAACGCTATGAAGGGATCTGGGTGATGACTGTATCATTGTGTTGTCAGGTTCCTATAAGGTGTCAGGATGTCGCCGTCTATTTCTCCATGGAGGAGTGGGAGTATTTAGAAGAACACAAAGATCTGTCTAAGGACACAATGATGGAGGATCACCGGCCTCTCACATCACCAGGTAATAGACATCACTAAATACACATGTCCTCTCATTATCTGTATGTAAGGAATGAATTCAGTCACTGGATGTGTTTCCTACAGATAAGGACGAGAGAAGAACACCAGAGAGATGTTCCAGTCCTCTTCTCCCACAGGATGGTTCAGAAGAACATCACAATGTCCCACAGGATGATCAGGTAGATGCAGACAAGGTCTCATGAAATGTCCCCTATGATCTGTAGAAGGCTGTGAAGATCTTGTTTTATCCACCAGTATTATATGTTTTATCCTTGTACAGGTAAAAATCGAAAAATTAGAATATCGTGCAAAGTTCATTTATTTCAGTAATGCAACTTAAAAGGGGAAATTAACATATGAGACTCATTACATGCAAAGTCACAATTTTGAGGTCCCCTTTGCTCAGGGGATATGGATTAATTAGCTGACTAGAGTGTGACACTTTGAGCCTAGAATATTGAACCTTTTCACAAAATTCGAATTTTAAGCTGCATTAATGCAATTCCGTTTAATTTGCATTACTGAAATAAATGGACTTTTACACAATATTCTCATTTTTCGAGTTTCACCTGTATAATGAGAAAGGTGGAGATGGCAGGATTACAGCCGACCATAGACATTACATGTAGTCTGGATCTTCTCACAATTTTCTAGTTATGGAGACTGCAGTTTGGACTAAGGAGCTAACAGTTTGGATTTATACGGGAGACCTGCAGATATTTGGGTCAGATATCTCCTGCTGTCCTATCATTTTTGGTTGTCATTCTAATTACTGATCTTCCACACGACTTCTCCAACCGTCTGATTCTATAATATTTCTTTCACAGCTTGTGAATCCGGGTGAAGATCTGAACAATATTAATCCTACAGAGACATATGTGAGGGGTGATGAGCTGAGGACAGAGGACATTCCTACAGATAACCGCCCAGGTGAGTAGTGACCACTAAATAAAGCAGAGAAGACCCACAGATTCTACTCCTTCACTGGATACTTTTAAAGAGGTGGTCACTTACTTGAGCACCGCAGACTCTTCAAACAGCTGATTGGAGGGGGTGGCGGGAGTCAGAGGACTACCATTCAGATATTCTTACCTCTCCTGAGGATTAGTCATCAGTAATTGAATCCTGGAAACCCCCTTTAAGCTCTGTGTTCTGTCAGTTTTTTCAGCTGTATAGGTTTTTAATAAAACATTGCTGGGCTGAGAAATGACTAGAAAAAAAAAACTTACGGGATCTTCTTTAGCTTCTTGTATAAGGGTCGTTCACATTCACCTACAGATGTTTTGGTCATGCCTGGAGCTTTCATGTTCTTCCTGTGTTTCCTCCGAAGGTCATATCTGACAGCCTATTTAACCACATTGGGGAGCAGCCAATTTTTTGCGTTAGTGACCAAGTAACTCTCCCCACCCCCATTTTTTAACATTGCATTTTAGGAGCCACAGCTTATTTTTTATTTTTCTGTTGATGTGGTCATATGAGAGCTTGCTTTTGTTCTGGGAAAAGTGTCCTTTTTAACAGTTTTTTAAAAGAATACAAAAAAAGTCCAGCAACTACACAATTTTTTATTTTCATTAGACCACTGGTTGCCATGTTATGACAATCCTGCCCATTAGAGCAGGAACCTGGCTATTATTATACAGCTGAGCACCCTCACTAAGGTGCTAAGGGGTAAAAATAAAATATATAAAAAAAAGTGCTAATCCAGCCTTACATTTGCTCCAAAGCCACAATTTCATGGCCATACTGGTACTCTTTTTTGGTGTTTGTTGAAGTTCCTATAAGTGGTGGGAGTATGTGAGATGGACACCCGCTAATAGCACTGACTTACAGGTCATTTTATGATTCTCAACTGAGCATTTAACTAGAAAAGAATATGGTAGACACACTGAAAAGTGAACCTTTGAAGATGCTGGCTTCAACACAAAAGTGGAAAACTACAGCCTAGTGTCCTAACATTCTGATCTACTGGTTCTTCCTCTGAGATTAGATTAGGATCTGTTTTTGCAAACCACTGTCTTAGGCCGAGTTCACACGAACGTGTGTGACCCGTGCCTGTGAAGCGGCCCGCAAATAGCGGGCCGTAATGCACGATCGCCGGCCGTAGGTCAGCCGCATCGGATCGCGGACCCATTCACTTTAATGGGTCCGCGATCCGGCCGTTCCGCTAAAAGATAGAACAAGTCCTATCTTTTAGCGGAACAGAAGTATGGGACGTAACCCCACGGAGGCACTCCGTAGTGCTTCCGAGGGATCCAGTCCCGTGCGGCTGTTCCGTGATTCCGGATTAGCGGACCCATTGAAGTGAATGGGTCCGCATCCGTGATGCGGAATTCACACGGAACTGTGGCCGTGTATTGCGGCCCGCGATTTGCGGGCCGCAATACGGCCACAGATCACACACGTTCGTGTGAACTTAGCCTTAGGCCCCTTTCACACGAGCGAGTTTTCCACGCGGGTGGAATGCGTGAAGTGAACGCATAGTACCCACACTGAATCTTGAACCATTCATTTCAATGGGTCTGTGTACATGAGCGTTGTTTTTCACGCATCAGTTCTGCGTTGCGTGAAAATGCAGCATGTTCTATATCCTGCGTTTTTCACGCAGCCCTGGCCCCATAGAAGTGAATGGGGCTCCGTGAAAAACGCATTGCATCCGCAAGCAAGTGCGGGTGCGATGCGTTTTTCACTGATGGTTGCTAAGAGATGTTGTTTGTAAACCTTCAGTTTTTTATCACGCTCGTGAAAAACGCATCAAAAGCATTGCACCAGCGCGGAAAAAACTGAACGCAATCGCAGACAAAACTGACTGAACTTGCTTGCAAAATAGTGCGAGTTTCACTGAACGCATCCAGACCTAATCCTTCACACTCGTGTGAAAGGGGCCTTAGTCAGTGAAGAATTGAATTTTGCTACATATTTTGCAATTTATATTTAATTGTTGAGATCTGAAATCTTATAACATATTAATATTATTTAAGGTTATATTATTTAAAAATAATACAAATGTATTCTTGGCAGATGACTGCACCAGGAGCTCAGAGGGACATGGGATATCTTCAAAACACACTCAAGATGTATATGAACAGCACGTGATTATCCCAGATGCATCCTCAGACTTTCATAGCAAAGATCCATCATCTGATTTATCACAGACTGTTAAGCAAAACAAAGAACACAGAAGGGGTGAACATCAAAGACCAGAGAAGCAATTTTCATGTTCAGAATGTGGGAAATGTTTTCAACGGAAATCAAATCTTGTTAGACATCTGAGAACTCACACAGGGGAAAAGCCATTTTCATGCTCAGAATGTGAGAAATGTTTTAATGCTAAATCAGATCTTGTTAAACATCAAAGAATTCACACGGGGGAGAAGCCATTTTCATGTTCAGAATGCGGGAAATATTTTACCCAGAAACAAGAGGTTGTTTTACATCAGAGAACTCACACAGGGGAGAAGCCATTTTCATGCTCAGAATGTGGAAAATGTTTTTATCATAAAGCAAATCTTGTTAGACATCAAAGAATTCACACAGGGGAGAAGCCATTTTCATGTTCAAAATGTTCAAAGTGTTTTATCCAGAAGCACGAACTTGTTGTACATCAGAGAACTCACACAGGGGAGAAGCCATTTTCATGCTCAGAATGTGGGAGATGTTTTACTCAGAAAACAAATCTTGTTAAACATCAGCTAATTCACACAGGGGAGAAGCCATTTTCATGCTCGGAATGTGGGAAATGGAAATGTCTTGGTTACCATCAGAAAACTCATAAAGCGGAAAAGCCAAAGTTTTCAAGTTGCAGTCAAAGCAAGGGAAATTAATTTAAAGCACTAAATGATTGACAAATTTCTGTATTTACCAATAAATGTCTTATTCAAAAGCATATAGAAACTTATTACTTTGCTTTTAAGATGGTGCAGAAGACAACATGAAGAGCACAATAAAAACACTATGTATTGTAGATTTTGGTGTGGAATTTTAGTGTATTTTAACAACTCAGTCATAATCCATGGTGAAACCACAATACAGCATTTGTGGATCCACACAAATAATTGACTTGCTGTGAATTTTTAAAGCCACACCACAGGTCAATTTCCATGCGTACAAAATACACACAGTGGTATATGAGATTTGGTAGGTCTCATTGATTTTGTGGGTGCTATATTACGCTGTAACCTGAAGCATGTGCAGTAGTATAAAACTTAGGCCTCATGCACACGACCGTTGTTTGGGTTCGCATCCGAGCCGTTTTGGCAGCTCGGATGCGGACCCATTCACTTCAACGGGGCCGCAAAAGTTGCGGACAGCACTCCGTGTGCTGTCCGCGTCTGTGGCTCCGTTCCGCGGCCCCGTTAAAAAAATATAACCTGTTCTATTCTTGTCCGCGCTTTGCGGACAAGATTAGGCATTTATATTGCTGGTGCACGTTCCGTTCTGCAATTTGCGGAAGGCAACACGGGCGGCTTTTGTTTTTTGCAAGAATAGTCCAAATTGTTACGGTGGAATGAAAAAAAAAAAAAGTTGTTAAAAAATAAATAACTGATTAGTTGTAAGTAGAGATGAACGAATTAAAAAAAAAAATTGATTCGCCGGTTCGCCAACTTTTTGGGTAAAAATTTGGTTTGATCCGAATATATTCGCGTCGAATCGCGTTAAAAAACTAATATTTACTGCCTGCAGAGAGCCTTTATAGTGGTGTAGAACACTGTGCCTTGCAGTAACACACATAGGTGGTGCTGTGGTAGTGAAATAATACCGTGAGTCCGTATGACATGCAGATGACAGGCGTCGCTCTTAGAATCACTGCACACACCACTTATTTGGGCAGTTATAGGGCCAAAACTGACCAAATAACTAAAGTATGACCTCAGCATTACAGGTCGATGTTAACGCCAAGGAGCGTCAGCGGATTACACATAGAACCTGTTTCTATTAAACACTTATACAAGTAGAGCCTCCAACAGAGTGAAGAGGGTTGTCAGCAGTAAGTTTGCTGTTGACGTCACTGATTATTTTCCCCTTCCTCTGATCCGTCATAAAAATAACCCACAAAAAACGGATCCTGTCTGTGGAGCATCCGCCTTCACTCGGTCAGCATTTGGTCAGTAATCCATCAGTATTGCTAATGCAAAAAAAAAACAGGAGTGGATCCAAAACAGAGATGACACGTGAATGGAATACTTGCATGTCTTCTGTGTTTTGTACCCACTCCTGCTTTTGGCTACCAAATCACAAGCCAATTCTGATGGGGCCAGCTAAAAAACTCTAAAATAGGATCTGGTCCAACAATTAACTTCCAAAATCACATAATTAGTTGAATAAGGGCCCCCTGTGTGCCATCAAAATATCGCAGGATGTGAGTATGAATGCTCCTGTTCTGAAAGGCCCCTAAATATGCAACACTACTGTTGTGGCAGGCCAAGGGTCAGCCACGTAATGATCGTTGCCTCGTGTTCAGGTGAATGACGTCGACGGAGGAAAATGACAGAAGTCTGAGTATAGTTCAAAACCTTGTCAGGAACCCAAAGTGGCAGTGTCATGGACCCTTTATTTATACACAGTTCAAAGGGTGTAACCACTCAAAGTAAAACATGATTGGTTTACAGACATTTCTTTTGAATCCATCTATTGATTGGTTAGTATTTTTCAAGTTTCACTTTTACAAAAATGTGTTAACTAATGAGTTTAGGTTTTTCAGCAAGAGATGCATATTTTTGGTTAGTAGTACGCAGGGCCGGTACAAGGCAGGGGCCGAAGGATCGGGGTGCCCTGGGCGCTACCATTTGCGGACAGGAGGGGGGCGCAGTGTGAAGTGCCAGCAGCAGTGGCGTCGCCAGGGGGGGGCCAGAGGGGGCCACGGCCCCCCCCTACATCATGCTGTGCCCCCCCCATGTGCCCCCCCAACTAAAATGACCCCCCCCCCCCAAGTGAGCAGCCGCCGCCGGGCACAGGGAGATGAGCGCTTCCATTGCGCTCATCTCCATTGTAAACTGTGCCAGCGGAGGTGCAGGGGAGGGAGAGGCGTGTCCCTTCCCTTTCCTCTGATAGGCTGCAGGCAGGCACCGAAGTGGAGGAGAGGCCCCGCCCCCTAATTACTCCTGTTTACCTTTCTAAAGCTAAAGGACCTTTGATGATGTCATCACAGGTCCTGTAAGGGAACTGCACAGTGTAAAGTGTAGTTCCCAGGTTAGAACAGTGCATCTGCCAGGACCTGTGATGACATCATCTTCAACATCACAGGTCCTGCAGAATCTAGCAAAGGAACTGCACCAAAAAATGGTGTAGTTCCTAGGTTTCAAAGGTACATCTGCCAGGACCTGTGATGACATCATCACAGGTCCTTCAACCCCTAACAGCAAGTATTAAAAGTTCACAAGCAGCTCTGTATTGATCCATACAGACTGGAATGGAGAGGTAAGAGGAGGTCCTCCACTTTTCATCATTTACCCCCCCCCCCTCCATGCCCTGTTTTTTACTCAATGCTCACTCGTGTATACTAATTCAGACAGTTACCACTACCTCATGTACCTCACAGTGACTATAATGCATAACTGACCACATATTTCTATAAACACAGCATCTACAGTATTATACCTTCTATGTGTCACATCAATACACTGCTCTGTATATATATATATATATATATATATATATATATACACACACATACATGCACACACACTGCATATATTACACAGTATTATACATGCACTATGTACAGATATATAGTATATACCGCAGTGCACTGATATGTGAGGTATGAGGTATAATAGATGCTGTGTGTACAGATATCAGTACACTTCTGTATATACTATATATGTGAGGTACGAGGTATAATAGATGCAGTGTGTACAGATATATAGTATATACAGCAGTGTACTGATATGTGAGGTACGAGGTGTCAATACACTGCTGTATTTACTATATACCTGTACACACTGCATCTATTATACCTCGTACCTCACATATTACACTACTGTATATACTGTATACACTGCATATATTATACCCCGTACTCACTATCAGTACACTGCTGTATATACTATATACCTGTACACACTGCATCTATTATACCCCGTACCTCACATATCAGTACACTGCTGTATATACTGTATACCTGTACACACTGCATCTATTATACCCTGTACCTCACATATCAGAACACTAGGGAATATACTATATACCTGTACACACTGCATCTATTATACCTCGTACCTCACATATTACACTACTGTATATACTGTATACACTGCATATATTATACCCCGTACCTCACATATCAGTACACTGCTGTATATACTATATACCTGTACACACTGCATCTATTATACCGCGTACCTCACATAACTGTACACTGCTGTATATAATATACATCTGCATCTATTATACCTCTTTTGTGTGCCAGGGCTGTTTTGTAATCCCATTCCGGCCCTGATGGCATAAATTATAAAACGCAGCAGCAAGAATAGTTCATGGAACAAAGGGAGGGGCTATAAAAGGGGAATGGGGGCCCAATTTAGATTCCTGCTATGGGGCCCAGTGATTTTTATGTACGCCCCTGGCTGCAGGCACTAGGCCGGCAGCCTATCAGAGGCCGGCGCAATGACGTCATCGTGCCCGCCTGAGCCTTACATTACAGTGTGGGATACAGGAGAGGCCTGCATCGCATCGCTGACACTTAGGTAAGTATAAGTGTTTTTTTTTTTTTTTTTTTACAATAGTGTAACTGGCACATTGGGGGGCGTATTACAAAACTGGCACATGATGATGGGGGGGACTTTATACTGGCACATAATGATGGGGGGGAACTTTATAGTGTCTGTGACTTTCAAAGTCCCACAGTCCTTTGTTCTATTGCTTTAAGTATATTCTTGTTTTGAAACAACATTGATTCTTTCTTAAAAACGGGGGGGGGGGGGGGGGGGGGGGCGCAGTTTGCCATCTTCGCCCTGGGCACCAAATGGCCTTGTCCCAGCCCTGGTAGTACGTACAAACCTTATCTTATCACACACAGTTATTTAGCTTACTCCTGTTATTAGCTTGTTTTTTTCAAATGTCACCACATTATAACACGTATACAGAGAAATGAAAACATCTTATGAATTTTATATCCACTTTCAGAAAAGCCGGATAATTTCCTTAACACTACAAAGCAAGCACATGAAGACCAAGGAGCTCTCCAAACAGGTCATAGACAAAGTTGTGGAGTAGCATGAATCAGGGTTGGGGGGTATAAATGAGTATTACACTCACCGGTAATCCGGTTACTGCATTACGACATGCAGTACTTTTAGTCCGGCTGCCTCTTGTCGTGCGCTACCATGGGGTACACATGAACTAGCGGCAGGACGGATCCGACAGGCTGTTCACCCGCCAGAACAGCCGTCCGGACTCCCCTGCCGCTAATGTGAAAGTACCCTGATATCATTTCCCAGTCGTCTCCATGACAGCACATTCTGAGAACTAACAAAGTGAAAACAACTCATGGAGGGACTACAGCACCTAGGACTTTGCGTGTAAAGGCCACATCCTCATCGGCAAAAAAAAAAATCAAGCCTATAATGTTTAGTAAAAGTATGGGCCCTCTTCCAAGTGCCGCCCTGCAAATCTGTTCTAAGGAGACAGAGGCCCTTTCAGCCCAGGAGGTAGACACTGCTCTTACTGAATGGGCTCTGAGAGAAGGCGGAGGCTCTTTACCAGAGGCTCAATATGCTTCTGTAATAACACTCCTTTTCCAACGGATATGGAGCTCTTAGCTGCGTTCCTGCCTCTATTAGGGCCAAAAAACGACACAAATAGATTTTTGTCTATCCTCCATTCTCTGGTAGCATCTATATCGAGAAGAACTGCCCTTCTTACATCTAAGTTATAGAATTTTGCTTCCTGCTCATTCCTGGGGTTGGCACAGAATGAGGGAATAACAATATCTTGGGACCTGTGAAAGGTGGATACTACCGTTGGGAGGAAATTGGGGTCCCAACTTAAATATTAGCTTATCATCTAAGACCCTAAGGAAGGGCTCCTGGATGGATAGGGCCTGAAGCTCACAAACTCTCCTAGCAGAGGATATTGCTACCAGAAAACAGTCTTAGGCTACATTCACACGTCCGTGGTGTGTTGCGGACCCGCAAATTGCGGGGTCCGCAACACACCAGACCGTCACCCCATAGAAATGACTATTCTTGTCCGCAAGCTGCGGACAAGAATAGGACATGCTCTATCTTTTTGCGGAGCTGCGTACCCAAAATCGGGGGCGCGCTCCGCAAATGCGGCTGCAGACAGCACACTGTGTGCTGTCCGCATCCATTCCGTCCCCATAGAGAATGAATGGGTCCGCACACTTTCCGCAAAAATTGCGGAAAGGGATGCGGACCCATTTTGCGGACGTCGTGAATGGAGCCTTAAGGGTAAGCCACCTGATAGACAGAGAATCTATAGGCTCAAACGGGGAATCTGACAAGCCTAAAGAACTGTATTCAGGTTCCACGGAGCTGCCATATTCTTAATTCTAGGCTTTAGCCCATCCGCAGCTTTTAAAAACCTAGAAACCCAGGGGACATCATAAAGACTAGTGTTGTAGAGGGCAACACCAGGATACCACACCACTACTAAGTATTAAACAACGTCTTATTTCAAATACATATATTAAAATTGCAATACATAATATAATTAATGAATAAAAATGGATACCAATGCCCAATGTGGCAGTAGGCGGCGGAAAAGCAGCAATTCGGTCACATGATCAAACAAAAAGGAGATAAAAAGAATTACGTACATGCAAATGCGCAATACATTCAATACCTCCCTGAAGCCTCACAACTCCACTATATAAGCCGGCAGATGGCAATTAGATAACATGATCAGACAGGGAGGGGCGGTTGTAAAAAAGGAATACGCGTTAATACAAATACGCAATACGTACAGAAGTAGTGGTGGTCCTCCTTACACTGGATTGATTTATGCTAACTCCCTAACCAGAGATAAGGGTGAGGGGTGTAATCTTTCAAAAAAATCCCCCTATCACACTTGCTATTTGCTGATTGTGACGGCCTACACGTGTTAAGGCCGATTAATTGGCCTGTATTTGTGGGAGGGGCGCCCTGCCCTATATCTCGCACGCACCTTTCTCCAGAGGGGACGGACGGCAGCAGTGTTCCTGTTACAGCCGGCGGCGTCAGCATCTCCTAGGCGACTGAGCGTCACTTCCGGTCGGCGCTTCCTCCTGCAGTCCGGCGTCCTATACGAAGCGGAGTCCCGCGGACACCTGCTACCTCCTGCAAGTCCGTGCGGCGCGTGAGTAGCTGCTGCCTCAGCGCAGTAGTCGGCTCCTTAGTCCGGTCGGTGGGGGTCGGTTCCTCTAAGGTATGAGAGGGACATCCCCACACCGGAACGGCAGTCTGGCAGCACGCCCCGCTCCCAGTGACTTGCACGCAGGTAGCAGGAGTCAGCGGGACTCCGCTTCGTATATTTGCTGGGGCAACTCGCATTAGGCTCTATCTTTCTGCATTGGGGGAGGTTTGTAAGGGAGTAAGGACGGGGGGAGGGGGGGGAAGTCAATGAGAAGGCTAGTCTTTGAGGGCGGAGTTTCAATCTGCCTGATTAATCACAGCCTAGCTGTTTTAACTTTTCTGTCAAGACGAATTTTGAATATTCACCATGACTGTTATATGGGGGGCAAAGTCTGGCACGGGCCGCCGTGCTGTCAGTTAGGTAGGGGGTTAATGCCATACAGCGTGATGGTGATGAGTTGTTGGGGGTAGTACCCCAGTAACAGGCGCCCCTAGACGTAGGCCAGCAGGGGCCCGCCAGACCCTTCACATTGTATGCATTTTATTTCATTGTTCTGTGTCAGATGGGCAGGTTTCTCATTTGCCTGTCTTCATACAATTGTCGCAATTTGCTTGCTGCATAGTATAGCTGTGTTTTTATTTTTGGCATATGCACGTCAGACCGTTCAGCCAACTCCGTGAGAACCCCGGCAATCTGACAATCGTGTCTCGTCGCCCCAGCTTCGGGCCACCTGAACGCAGGCGCAAGCGTTGTTAAAAAAAAAAAGAAAATACTTATTCTGCTTAATTCATGCGGACATGTCTATTCCACAGTTGGTTCCTTGTGTTCTTCTCATATCAGCATCGTGTCTGTTTCCGGTAAGGTCCTCTTCTTGGTCTCCAATTTATTTTCCACTGTCACACGTCTCCTCTTTCTCCGTACCTCAGCTGTCAGGTGGTCACCAGGGTCAGTTACCTTTGCATGATGGTTTCTGCAGTGGCGGTGGTGGTGTCTAGGCACGGGTGGTAGTCAAATTGTTGCTAAAACAGTAGTAGTGACGGTCGTTTCTTGCTTGCTTTACAGTCACAGAGAGCATGTCAGCTAGGTTGCCGGAAGACAAGTTGGTTAGGGTCCGCGCAGCCATTTACAGTTTCGTCACTGTAGGGTCACCACCAAGGTGGAACTGCAGTCGTTGTTAGGCATGTAAATTTTGCGATGCGCGTCATTCCTCAGGGTAGGTTTTCGTAGCCAGATTGTTACCACTCCCACTGTCATAGCTATCATCTAGCCATGTCTCAGTTATTCCCACTGTCATAGCTATCATCCAGCCATGTCTCAGTTATTCCCACTGTCATAGCTATCATCCAGCCATGTCTCAGTTATTCCCACTGTCATAGCTATCATCCAGCCGTGTCTCAGTTATTCCCACTGTCATAGCTATCATCCATCCGTGTCTCAGTTATTCCCACTGTCATAGCTATCATCCAGCCGTGTCTCAGTTATTCCCACTGTCATAGCTATCATCCAGCCGTGTCTCAGTTATTCCCACTGTCATAGCTATCATCCAGCCGTGTCTCAGTTATTCCCACTGTCATAGCTATCATCCAGCCGTGTCTCAGTTATTCCCACTGTCATAGCTATCATCCAGCTGTGTCTCAGTTATTCCCACTGTCATAGCTATCTTGCAGCCGTGTCTCAGTTATTCCCACTGTCATAGCTATCATCCAGCCGTGTCTCAGTTATCCCCACTGTCATAGCTATCATCCAGCCGTGTCTCAGTTATCCCCACTGTCATAGTTATCATCCAGCCGTGTCTCAGTTATTCCCACTGCCATAGCTTTCATCCAGCCGTGTCTCAGTTATTCCCACTGTCATAGCTATCATCCAGCCGTGTCTCAGTTATCCCCACTGTCATAGCTATCATCCAGCCGTGTCTCAGTTATTCCCACTGTCATAGCTATCATCCAGCCATGTCTCAGTTATCCCCACTGTCATAGCTATCATCCAGCCGTGTCTCAGTTATTCCCACTGTCATAGCTATCATCCAGCCATGTTTCAGTTATTCCCCCTGTCATAGCTATCATCCAGCCATGTCTCAGTTATTCCCTGTCAGGATAGTCCAGTGTTCCTGGACAGTCTAGCGCAAGCGGATTTGAGCATGTGGGACCACTTCTTGAGTCATGGGAATGGCGTGTCCATGTTTGTCCCGGCGGTCTCCCACAACTCCCCCGTCATATTCTCCAACAGCGGGGTCAGCACTGGTTTCGCTGCTATTTTTGGCCCCCATTGGCTGAATGGGGCGTGGCCGGAGGAGTTTTGCGAGGCCACGGGAATTTCCAGTCAACGGAGGCTAGGGACCTGTATCCCGTGGTGGCAGCAGCGCATGTTTAGGGTAACCATTGGACAGGCCGTACTGTAATCTAAATGACCAAGACCTCCCAGTCAGGTCCCCCTACCCAGGTCAAATTCTTCCCCCACGTCTCACAAATGGGGTCCGGTCCACGTCCTGCAGGGATTGTCAGGGGCACTGGCCGGTCGCGGCACTAACACCCCACTGTTACCCTTCGGGACAGCAGCGTTGTCCACCTCCCAGTTCATAGCGCATGCGTGTATACTGGCGGTCAATCTAGGTTTTGACCCCCTCACGGTGTCAGGGCATTCGTTCAGGATTGGGGCAGCCTCGGCCGCTTCAGGAATCAGGTGCCAGCACACATTATCCGTAAGATGGGCCGGTGGCGCTCGTCTTGTTACAGCCGTTATGTTCCGAACCCCGTTAGCGAGATTTCTTGTGCCTTTTAGAATTTGGCGTTGTAATACGTCAATGAACACGCTTTGTATTTTCATGCTGGGTTTTTGGCCTCTTTCAGGTGTACTCTCGACGGAAGCGGTTATGGCACAACTCAAGCCGCTAGTTCTGTTGGGGCATACATTAGGGGGTAGGTTCTTTCACACATAGCCCCGACCACAAGTGTTAAGGCCGATTAATTGGCCTGTATTTGTGGGAGGGGCGCCCTGCCCTATATCTGGCACGCACCTTTCTCCAGAGGGGACGGACGGCAGCAGTGTTCCCCTCCCAGTTTGCCCTTTTCCTTTCACTCTCCTACAGGGTATGCCCTCTTTAAGGTGTACTCTCGACGGAAGCGGTTATGGCACAACTCAAGCCGCTAGTTCTGTTGGGGCATACATTAGGGGGTAGGTTCTTTCACACATAGCCCCGACCACAAAGTGGTATGTGTGAGTGGTGTGTGTGAGGTTGCAGGGAGGGATTCTATGTATTGTGTATTTGTATTTATGCGTATTGCTTTTTACAACCCCCCTCCCTGTCTGATCATGTTATCTAATTACCGTTTGTGCATTCTGCCGGCTTATATAGTGGAGTTGTGAGGCTTCAGGGAAGTATTGAATGTATTGCGTATTTGCTTGTACATGAATTCTTTTTATCTCCTTTTTGTCTAATCATGTGGCCGAATTGCTGCTGTTCCGCCACCTACTGCCACATTGGTATCCATTTTTATTCATTAATTATATTATGCATTGCAATTTTAATATACAGGTGAAACTCGAAAAATTTGAATTTCGTGCAAAAGTCAATTTATTTCAGTAATGCAAATTAAAAGGAATTGCATTAATTCAGCTTAAAATTTGAATTTGTGAAAAGGTTCAATATTCTAGGCTCAAAGTGTCACACTCTAGTCAGCTAATTAGTTTATACCCCCTGAGCAAAGGGGACCTCAAAATTGTGACTTTGGAGTTTTATAAGCTGTAAGCCATAATCATTAAAATTATTACAAATAAAAGGTTTAAAATATCTCGCTTTGCATGTAATGAGTCTCATATGTTAGTTTTACCTTTTAAGTTGCATTACTGAGATAAATGAACTTTGCATGATATTCTAATTTTCTAAGTTTCACCTATATGTATTGAAGGAAGGCGCAAGGGTCCGTCATTGACGGAAGGTACGTGTCACCGAGGTTCCTGGCCTCGATGAGATAGGAACCGGTTATTTTGTGTGTCAGCCGCAGCTAGTGCTCGCTGACACAGTTTTTTCTTAGTGTGGCTGAAAAGCCTATCCGGGCCGGTTCTTATTGGGAGCAGCCAAAGAGCAGGGTAGGTGGCTGTTCCCTACGTCCAGGCCAGGTTTTGGGCTGGGGTTTAAAAACCCAGCCAACAGCTCAGCTGGGTGTGGAATAAACCTCCAGGTGATAGTGGAGCTCTGTGTTTTGGGAGCTGAGGAGTTCTGCCATACAGCAAGGCTGAGAGCTGCATGAGAGCTGCCAGCTGCCAAGCCAGGTGCCCTAAAGCCTGCTGTGGAATGCCAGGTGACGTGTTTCTTTGAGTTCTGTGGACTTTTGCTGTGTGAATTAACACGAGGATTCCTGCAGTGTGAATTAACACCAGGGCCCTGCCTAGTATTGTGTTTTTTCCTGCCTTTTTTTGGGTGAATAAACACTGACTTTTGTTTATCAACCGTGGTTTTATCTCTGTATTGTGTCCGCGTACCCTGCCTACCAGAGCAAATCCCTACAATATTTGAAATAAAGACGTTGTTTAATACTTAGTAGTGGTGTGGTATCGTGGTGTTGTATTTAAATGGGACCACACACTGATTGTGTTACTTTAATAGTTTGGTGTACTGTTGTAGAGGGCACCCAGGGCAGACACCGGTACCCTTAGAATGTTCGGGGAGAGAACCATATTTAAGCCACCCTGAAGTAAATCCAGAATGAGAGGGATATTGGGAGTGGACTAGTTAAACCTGTGTCACAGTAGGTAGGTAAGAAGGGAAATAACCAAACACAGGGAAAACAAACAGAACAATTGAGTAGGCCCAAAAGCTAGGGAGAAAAGGGTCACCTCCTAGCGATCCCTAAGGCTTTCCCTATACTGCTGTGCACATTTGCATACCCTAATGGTGGATATGCACATGCCCTCATGCCAAAGTCTATACACCCTGGGAAAACCCTGAGCAGTAGGTAAAAGGGAAGAGGCGACCTGCTTCCTCAAACAGGAGGAAGCAGCGTCTACCTAGAGGCCTAGATAAAAGACACCAAGGTAAGAAACAGAGAGGACTTATCTTGAGCTGACCTGGAGCAGATGATCCACAACACATCCAAAGCCCACAGGAATGAACTATAACTCGCACAGGCCACTGGGAGAAAGAGGAATAAATAGCCTCGCTAACAATCAACTCAGTACACCTGAGGGAAGGTGGATTCATCTCAAACCCAAACCAAAACAAAGAGAGGAGTCAGAAATGTGCAGCCAAACTGACAGATCTCCGCACATTCACAGGGCAAGGCGTGACAACCTGTCCCCTCCCCATGAGGCGAACATCTTCCACATCTTAAGATGTGCCCTAGAGGTATTGGTCTTTCTGCTGAGCATTAGGGTACCCACCACCCTCTGAGATAGACCCAGACCAAGGAGGATGGACTGTTCAGTAACCAGGCTGATAGTTTGACAAGCCTGGGGTTCAAATTGTTGAATGGGCCCTGCATTATGAGGTCCGCCACCGGGGAAAACAGGATTGGATCCTCCCGGCTGAGGGATATCAGAAAACCAAACCAGCCCCTTCTGGGCCAAAAGGGGACCACCAGGATAAGAGTACATTTCTCGGTCTGGAATTTCTTCCGGACCTTCGGAATTATCGGTATTGGCAGAAAGGCATAGACGATATTCGACTTCCAATCCTGAGTGAAGGCATCTACCGTCACGCAGGGATTCCTTGGGTTGAGGGAGAAGTAATGAGGAACCTTGTAGTTCTTCTTTGAGGCAAAAAGATCTCTCGGACTGCCCAACTGAACCTGGATCCTCCGAAAGGCTGTCTGAAAAATAGACCATTCGCCTGGATCTGGTCTCTGCCAACTGAGAAAATCTGCCCTTAGATTGAAGGAGCCTTTTAGGTGCTCCGCTACAAGAGACTTTAAATTCTTCTCTGCCCACGAGAATATCTGTCTTGAGAGATTCTGAAGATGACCGTGTCTTGTTCCTCCCTGACGAAGAATGAAAGCCACTGCTGTGGAGTTGTCCGAGTGGACCAATATATGACGGTTTCTTGACTGGGTCTGAGTTGCTTTTAGACCCTCCCATATTGCCCGAAGTCCCCTGGAATGAACTTCTGGCTGTGAGGGCGCCCCAGGCCCACGAGCTGGCGTCCTTATTCAAAGAGAAAACATCTTCCTGATTCCAGAAGACTCTTGTCTGTAGATTATTGTCTCTGAGCCACCACTGTAAAGATATTTTTACTTCCCTGGTTAGAGATATCCTCTGGTCCGGGTTTGCTGTGACCTGTGCCATTTTCTCAGGATCAGATCCTGCAGGGGTCTCATGTGGTATTGGGCCCAGGCAGCCGCTGGAATGCAGGAAGAGAGATGACCCAGCATTTTCATGCCTTCTCTGACCGAGCAACCAGGATTTCCCAGAAATTGTTGGATTCTGATCTTTAGATCCTGGACCTTCGGAGAAGGTAGGAAAGATTTCTGGAGGACCCAATCTAGAAGGATGCCCAAAAATACTCTTCGACTGGCTGCATGGAGATTGGACTTCTTCCAGTTGACTATCCAGCCGAGATCCTGGAGATGAGAAAGGACCACCTGAAGATGTGAATGAAGAAGATCCGTATTTTCTGCTACAACTAGAAGATCATCCAGATATGGAACTATTAGTATTCCCTTCCGGTTTAAAGGGCTTCTGTCACCCCCAAAACCCTTTTTTTTTTAGGGCTTGTTAACCGCCTCAGGACCGCCTAACGCAGGATTGCGTTCTGGCGCGGTCGATCTTTTCCTCCTTGACGCGCCGGCGCATCATCTCGCGATACGCGAGATTTGCTGTGAACGCGCGCACAGAGGAGCGCACATTCACAGGATCGGGAGGTAAACGAGTGGATCTACAGCCTGCCAGCGGCGATCATTCGCTGGCAGGCTGTAGATGCGATTTTTTTAACCCTTGAAAGGTATATCAGACGCTGTTTTGTTAACAGCGTCTGATATACCTGCTACCTGGTCCTCTGGTGGTCCCTTTTGCTTGGATCGACCACCAGAGGACACAGGCAGCTCTGTAAGTAGCACCAAACACCACTACACTACACCCCCCACCCCCTGTCACTTATTAACCACTTATTAACCCCTGATCACCCCATATAGACTCCCCGATTACCCCCCTGTCATTGATCACCCCCCTGTAAGGCTCCATTCAGACGTCCGTATGTGTTTTGCGGATCCACGGATCCACAAAACACATACGGACGTCTGAATGGAGCCTTACAGGGGGGTGATCACCCCATATAGACTCCCTGATCACCCCCCTGTCATTGATCACCCCCCTGTAAGGCTCTATTCAGACGTCCGTATGTGTTTTGTGGATCCGCGGATCCGCAAAACACGGACACCGCGGATCCGCAAAACACGGACACCGGCAATGTGCTTTCCGCATTTTGCGGATCCGCACATTGCCAGAACTATATAGAAAATGCCTTTTCTTGTCCGCAATTGCGGACAAGAATAGGACATGTTCTATAGGCTTTACAAAAAACACAGTGTTCGCCCGATCAGGCCTGATCTTGTGCGCACACCGCAGTGACATAATTTTTTTTTTTCTGATCACTGCAAAAACACCGTAAAATCGCTGCGGCGCTATAAAAGGATCACTTTTAAGGGGCATGGCGAGTTCATAGAAGAATTATTTTTTTTTGCCACAAGTTAGCGTAAAAAAAAATTTTTTTCTAGTTTTTACATTTTTTCTTACAAAGTCTCAAATTCCACTAAATTGTGACAAAGAATAAAATCTCACATGAACTCACCATACCCCTCACGGAATCCAAATGCGTAAAAATTTTTTGACATTTATATTCCAGACTTCTTCTCACGCTTTAGGCTGGGTTCACACTTGAGCGTTTTACAGCGCGTTTGAACGCCCTACGCTCAAACAAGTTCTTGAGCTTCTTTGGGGCGTTTGGTCGCGCGTTTGCAGCCATAGGACACTGCTGTCAATCACACAAATGCGCGTAATACGCGCGTTCACCATGGACAAAAACGCGCACAAAAACGCGCGACAAAAACGCGCGTTAAACGCGCATATCAAATTCGCTCAAGTGTGAACCCAGCCTAAGGGCCCCTAAAATGTCAGGGCAGTATAAATACCCCACAAATGACCCCATTTCGGAAAGTAGACACCCCAAGGTATTCGCTGAGGGGCATATTGAGTCCATAAAATATTGAACTTTTTGTCACAATTTAGCGAAAAGGGAGACTTTGTGAGAAAAAAAAAAAAAACATTTTCCGCTAACTTGTGCCCAAAAATTTTTTTTCTATGAACTCGCCATGCCCCTCACGGAATATCTTGGGGTGTCTTCTTTCCAAAATGGGGTCACATGTGGGGTATTTATATTGCCCTGGCATTTTAGGGGCCCTAAAGCGTGAGAAGAAGTCTGGAATCCAAATGCCTAAAAATGCCCTCCTGAAAGGTACTCATTGGAATTTGGGCCCCTTTGCGCACCTAGGCTGCAAAAAAGTGTCACACATGTGGTATCGCCGTAATCAGGAGAAGTAGGGCAATGTGTTTTGGGGTGTATTTTTACATATACCCATGCTGGGTGAGAGAAATATCTCTCTAAAAAACACATTTTCCCATTTTTTTTTATACAAAGTTGTCATTTGACAGAAATATTTCTTTCACCCAGCATGGGTATATGTAAAAAGACACCCCAAAACACATTGCCCTACTTCTCCTGAGTACGGCGATACCATATGTGTGACACTTTTTTTCAGCCTAGGTGGGCAAAGGCGCCCAAATTCTAAAGAGTATCTTTACGATTTCACAGGGCATTTTTTACACATTTGGATTCCAAACCACTTCTCACGCTTTAGGTCCCCTAAAATGCCAGGGCAGTATAAATACCCCACAAGTGACCCCATTTTGGAAAGAAGACACCCCAAGGTATTCCGTGAGGGGTATTGTGAGTTCATGTAAAATTTTATTTTTTGTCACAAGTTAGTGGAATATGAGACTTTGTAAGAAAAAAAAATGAAAAAATAAATAAATAATTTTCCGCTAACTTGTGACAAAAAATAAAAATGTCCATGAACTCACTATGCCCATCAGCGAATACCTTAGGGTGTCTACTTTCCGAAATGGGGTAATTTGTTGGGTGTTTCTACTGTCTGGGCATTGTAGAACCTCAGGAAACATGACAGGTGCTCAGAAAGTCAGAGCTGCTTCAAAATGCGGAAATTCACATTTTTGTACCATAGTTTGTAAACGCTATAAATTTTGCGCAAACCAATAAATATACACTTATTGCATTGTTTTGCAAAGACATGTAGAACAATAAATTTAGAGAAAAATTTATATAGAAATGTAGTTTTATTTGAAAAATTTTACAACTGAAAGTGAAAAATGTCATTTTTTTGCAAAAATTTCGGTCAATTTCGATTGATAACAAAAAAAGTAAAAATGTCAGCAGCAGTGAAATACCACCAAATGAAATCTCTATTAGTAAGAAGAAAAGGAGGTAAAATTCATTTGGGTGGTAAGTTGTATGACCGAGCAATAAACCGTGAAAGTAGTGTAGTGCAGAATTGTAAAAAGTGGTCTGGTCATTAAGGGGGTTTAAGCTAGGGGAGCTGAGGTGGGTAAAATCGTTATTTAACGACTATTCCCTATATAGGGATCTTACCTTTGTCTGTGGCTTCTTTTCATTAAAAAACGATCTTTTAAAATATGCTAATGATTTCACTACCAGCAAGTAGGGTCTACTTGCTGGTAGCTGCCGCAAAAAAACGCCCCCTCCTCTTGTTGATTGACAGGGCCAGCAGCGATCTCCTCCTCCGGCTGGCCCTGTCAGCATTTCAAAAATCCCACGCCTGTGTTCATTCGGCGCAGGCGCTCTGAGATAAGGAGGCTCACCTCCTCAGCACTCCCTCAGTGCGCCTGCGCCGATGACGTCTTCTCTTTCGGTGACGTCATCGGCGCAGCTGCACTGAGGGAGTGCTGAGGAGGCGAGCCTCCTTATCTCAGAGCGCCTGCGCCGAATGAACACAGGCGCGGGATTTTTGAAATGCTGACAGGGCTAGCAGGAGGAGGAGATCGCTGCTGGCCCTGTCAATCAACAAGAGGAGGGGGCGGTTTTTTGCGGCGGCTACCAGCAAGTAGACGCCCTACTTGCTGGTAGTGAAGTCATTAGCATATTTTAAAAGATATTTTTTTATGAAAAGAAGCCACAGACGAAGGTAAGATCCCTATATAGGGAATAGTTGTTAAATAATGATTTTAACAAGCCCAAAAAAATAAAAAAGGGTTTTGGGGGTGACAGAAGCCCTTTAAGAAAGCTACTACCTCTGCCATGACTTTGGAGAAGATGCGAGGGGCAGAAGATATTCCGAAAGGAAGGCAGTTGAACTGATAATGATGGACTTTTCCTTTCAGTTGTACCGCAAATCTTAAATATTTCCTGGATTGAGGATGGATCGGGATGTGGAAGTAAGCATCCTTGAGGTCTATCGTGGCCATTATAGCCCCCTTCTTGATGAGTTTCACTGCAGACCTCACTGTTTCCATTTTGAACCTGCGATTGGTGATATGTTTGTTCAGTGGCTTCAAATGTATTATAGTCCTGAACTTGCCGCTTGGTTTTTGAACTAAAAACAAAGGGGAATAGTGACCCCTTCCTACTTCCCTGCTGGGAACACATTCTACTGCCCCTAGGCATAATAGTTCTCTTATACCGTCGGACAGAAAAGACATCTGAGATAAGGGGAGCCGGGTTAAGGTACATTTTTGTGGAGGAAGAGATTCCAACTCTATATCATAACACTCTCTTATAATGTTGATAATAAAGGGATCTGCGATGACTTGCTCCCAGGTGTCTATGAAGGAGTTGAGTCTTCCCCCAACCTAGATGGCATCATTGTTTGGAGGAGGAGGAAGGATCCCCTTTATTGGGATTGAAAAGGAAATTTCTTCCCCCCCCCCCCCCCTTTGAATAGCTCCAACTTCCTGATTTCCCTTTATCTGTTCTGGAATCTTGATACTGTGGTCTATTCAGAAAAAAACTGCCTCTTATTTTTAAATCTGTCCTTGGGAAACCCTTTTTTGACGTCAAGGCGCTTTCCAGGATCCTATCCAATCGAGACCGAAGACATATTGGCCATGGAACAGAAGAGAAATCAGCTTATTTTTAAATGTCATGTCCCCCAACCAGGCCTTCAGCAAAAGGACTCTTCTAATTGTATTAGATAGGACCGCTGTACGGGCAGATAATCTTACGGACTCCGCTTAAGCATCTGCTAGGAAGCTAGTGCCCATCTTTAGTAAAGGAAGGCTATAGAAGATTTGTTCCCTCTGGGTTTTATTAACTAAATGAAGCTCTAACTGCCCCAACCAGACCTTTAGGGTACGGGCCACACATGTTGCAGCTACATCCGGTTTTAAAAGAGCTGCAGTGGATTTCCACGTCTTCTTAAGAAGGCTCTCCGTCCTGCTGTCCATATGGTCTTTCAAGTGTGCGGCATCCTCAAAGGTAAAAACCATGCGTTTCGCGACCTTAGCCTCAGGTGCATTGACTCTAGGGATGGACTCCCAGTCTGTGCAATCTGCTTCTTCAAAAGGATACCTCCTCTTAATGCCCCGGGAAATGAAGGAACCCTTTTCAGGTTTATCCCATTCGGCTTTAATTAACTTCTGTACATTATCCGGCACCTAAAATACAGATCTATGCCTTTACCCCAGACCCCCAAATATCTCCTCCTGAACTGTTCTGGGCTTTGCGGGCCTCTCCATCCTGATCATGGCCCTTATAGCTTTAATTAACTCCTCGATGTCTGCAGGGCTAAACAGAAATCTCCTGTATTCGTTATCTTCATCAGACTCCTGGGTAATACCCAAGATCTCAGGATCCAAATGATCAGGATTTACTGAATCGGAATCACTTCCTATACAAATAAGATCTCTAGCAATTCCCGGTCTGGGGGAGGGAGCCTGGAGGAGGGGAAGCATCAGTTTTTTGGGAAGCTAGGGCAGATTGAACCTGCTCTCTAACCATGGACCTGATGTCCTGATGTCTTCCAACAGGCTAGAGGACTCGGATTTCACAACCGAAGCAGTACATTCCTTGCAGAGCAGTTTAGATCCAGAAGAGGGCAGACGTTTCAAACACAAGCCGCACTTCCGGGTCCTAACTTTAACCGAGGAGGAAGACTCCTTTTCTCCCTGAAACATAAGGGAGAGAAGGGTCAACCACCACAGGGCAATAAAAAACATAGGGGTGCCTGACACAGGCTACTCACTGGACCCTGGGTGGATGGAGGCTCCGATCCTGAGCCAGGTGTGGTAGGGGCACTCATGTTCAGCAGGTCCCATCCACCAAAGTCGCCAGGGGCACAAGCAGTGGTGAGAACGCTGGGCACCATCTTCAGCCAGCATTAGCCCTCTTTGTTCCACTGGGCATGCGCCAAAACGAGCGCCGCGTGACGTCATGACGCAAAGCCACGCCCCCTCTGCGTCTGACATCATCACTCGGCGGCTGGAGGGAAGCGCGTCCTAGCGTCACCTTTACCACTCCGCATATAGCCTACTGGACCGCCGCAGAACCACATCACCAGGGGCCCGGCCACAGACCTTGCAGGAGGAGGGAGAGCCGAAAGCACAGGAGTCAACCTCCCGTCTGTATAAAAAGATGCGCAAAATACAACACTGCCAGGAACCCCATAGAGCTCCCAGCACCTCTCTGGTCTTCCTTCCCTGGCAGGACAGGAAAAAACACTGGCGATGAGGGGAAGGGGTGGGACTTTTAACCTCTCTGTGTTTTTTCCTGTCCTATCAGAGGAAGTCAGTCTCAGTATGTGTTGTCATGGAGACGACTGGGGGGAAAAAAATAGCCCAAACTTTGAACATCCAATGGAGCACCATAAAATCCATTATAACAAAATAGAAAGAATATGGCTCAACTCCAACCCTGAAAAGTGAAGAACATCCACCAAAACTAACAGATGAGGTAAGGAGGGCATTAAATAAAGGATTCAACAAAGCCACACACTCCACAGAGGAGATGGAAGGATCAGTCCATAGGACCACTATAAGCCATGCACTCCATAGGAGAGATGGAATGAACTGTACGTAGAACCACTATAAGCTGCACACTCAACAGAGGAGATGGAAGAATCTGTCTCCAGGACCACTCAACAGAGGAGATGGAAGGATCTGTCTATAGGACTACTCTACAGAAGAGATGGAAGGATATGTCGATAGGACCACTGTAAGCCACACACTCCACAGAGAAGATGGAAGGATCTGTCAACAGGATCACTATAAGCCGTACACTCTAGAGAGAAGATGAAATGATCTGTCTATAAGACCCCTATAATCTATATACTCCCCAGAGGAGATGAAAGGATCAGTCCACAGGACCACTATAAGCCGTACACTCCACAGAAGTGATGGAAGGATCTGTTCATAGGACCACTATAAGCTGCACACTCCAGCAAGGAGATGGAAGCAATTGTCCAAAGGATCACTATAAGCTGTTAATTTCCATTCACGGCTGGTGTGTGCCGCGACATTTTCGCCGCGCATGCTGGTTGCCGGTGGCAACTTGTTTTTATGCATGTGTGTGCGCTTTCCCTTTTAGGATGTTTCCTTTCCCTGCTTTGGTGTGCACGGGGTTAAGGTGTGCTTGGTAGGTGTGGTGGTTGTGACCTCAGGGCTCCTATATGTTGGTGTGGTGGAGCCCGAGTGTCAGTTTGGTTTGTTTGTCAGCTTGGTGTGGAGCTCTGCTCCTGTGCTGAATGATACTGTCTGTGTGAGCTATCCTTATTTGTCATTTTGTATTTCTTGCATTGTCTGTTATCCCCTCCGGTGTGTTTCTGTCATTCCTCCCCCCCACCTGGTGTATGTAGTTATGGTGCGGGTTTTGCTTGGAGGTTTGATTGTTGTATGTTGCTCCGCAAGGGGCGTGCTTTCCCGGAGGGGTTTAAGCGAAGACTCGCCTGTGGGCTTTTCCAGCTTGGAGCCACCTTTCATCATGGCTATGGCAGGTAAGTGAGGATTGCATAGTTATGTTACTGTGTAACTTACCTGCCGTACTGTTAGCCCATGGCCTTCTATCCTGCTTGCCACTGGGCTGTTTGAGACACCATTCATCCGTGGTGTTGGATGAATGGGTGATCTCTGCCCTGTCATTAGGCCTTTGTAGGGATAGCAGGGTCAAAGGTTGGTGAGCATGAGCCCCCTTACCTTCTGAGGCAGCTCATGCGGTAGGAGTCTAAGGTGAGTTTAGGGTTGCGCTAGGTGGTGACCTGCTGCCTGTTCCTTCCTATCTGGCATTGCAGTCTCTGCCTTTGCACGGTGGGGGGTTTTCCCCACTCTCCGCCGTGACAATTCCACAGAGGAGATGGAAGAATCTGTATCTAAGACCTCTATAATCCGTACACTCCACAGGAGAGATGGATCTGTCCATAGGACACTATAAGCCGCGTACTTCCAGAGGATAAACATAAGGAGAGAACACAGGAGAGGTGAGAACTGATTATCTGTCACCACGAGAACGTCCTGCTTATCGCTTTTTATAATATAAGGAGAGCATGGAACACAGGAGAGGTGAGAACTGATCATCTGTCACCACTAGGAAGTCCTGTTTATCACTGTTTATAGTATAAGGGACAGAGGAGGAGGCAGAAGAGGTGAGCACTGATTTTAGAGATGGCCTTGCAGTTCGCCCAGCAGTCGTTTTGCGGTGAACTTTGCTCGTTCGCGGTTCGCCGAACGGGCAAATATATGGCGATGTCCGCCGGCGCCATATTATTTTACATTCTAAAGAACTTTGACCCATGGCACATCCATCAGGTGGTACAGGACAGCCAATTGAGACGTTTCAGCACATGGACATAACCCCTACCTTTATAAATAAACCCAATCTGGCCGCCATTTTACATATAGTCTTTTGCCAGTGTAGGGGGAGGTTGCTGTGTGGAGCAGGGACAGACTGTTAGAGACACCAAACACTAGCTAATAGGGCCACAAAAGTCCTTTTAAGGACTGGTATAAGTGTGCTATCGATAGTTGCAGGGGAGCACCCAGGAATTTTGTCTAGGGGGGTACGAAAGGCAAAAAATATGGCACGTGTAGCGCGCTGTGCCTATTATTTTGCCTGCCCATTTTTCAAATCCCCCTTCATATTTAAAAATGTGGGGCGTGTAGCGTGCTGCGCTAATTCCTTTGCCTGGCCATTTCTAAAAGCCCTATAGTAGTTGAAAAATGCGCAATTTATTAGCCACGCCCATTATTAAAAGCCCCTCCTACACGTAATAGGCCACTCCTAACAAACACTGTACAGCTGAAATTCGATTGTTGAGGCCTGTCTCTACACATCATATGGAGAGGGGAGGCCTGTCCTGGCTGCACTGCCTGCTTCAAATTATACAATAAACAACAGCAGGCTACAGCCAGGAAGCTCCTCCACTGTCCTCCCTCCCCAGATCCTGCTCAAGGCCTGTGGTTCCCCCCACCATCTGCAACCCGCCCGTGGCCTGCTGCCCATCTTGGCAGTCCTCACCCAGCTCTGAATCCTCCTTCTGCAAATGGCAGAGGGAGGAGTCGGATCATCTCCTTTCCTACAATGCGCCCCATACGGCTTACATCCAGTGATGTCACCTTTGTTGTAGACGTTCTCTTTCCTCATCTTCTCTATTCAGACCAGACCGCCATGATGATTTTTCAGCCATCTCCCGTCTCTGCAGAGATTGACAAACAAACATTAGTTTCCCACATTTCCATCATCTTCACATCTTCTGAACACCCTTTCCTGCCACCCCAATACTATACTGCAGAGAAAGTCCCCCTGGAAATACTGCTACCACACAGATAGTGCCCCCTTCAACAATTATTGGCACACAGTGCTCTAAAAAATAACTGCGCCCAGACACTAATAGTATAAAGATAATGTCCCCCAAAAATAATTGTGCTAAGCTGATACTGTGCCAGGGTGCCCCCCAAAGTAACAGTCCCTTCCCAAAATCCCACCAATAGAAATAATTCTCTGCCAGAGCACACTTAGAAGTAATCTTGCCCCTATAGTGCTCATACTAATAATCATGTTCCTCATAGCCCCCCAGTAGTAGTAAAGCTCCCCATAATACCCCCTAGTAGAAATAATTCTCCTTATAATATGACAGTACATGAAATACCCCTGCTTAGTGCCCGCAGTTGAGCTAATGTCCCCATAATGTATGCCAGTATAAAATACCCCTATATAGTGCCCCAGTAAATGCCCTCATAGTGCTCCTCTCCCTCTTCCTCATAGTGTCCCCTATAATATGCCAGTAAAAAATGCCCCTTCTTAGTGCCACCAGATGCCCCAATAGTGCTCCACTCCCCCATAGTGCCCCCAAATAATGCCCCATAGTGCCGCTCTCCCCTATAGTGCCTCCCATAATGTGCCAGTAAAAAGTGCCCCCTTAGTGCCCCTACTTCCCCATAGTGCCCCCAAATAATGTCCCTATAGTGCCACCTGATGCCCCATAGTGCCGCTCTTCCATAATGTCCCCCATAATGTGCCAATAAAAAAATGACCCTTTAGAGCCCCCACTTCCCATAGTGCCCCCAAATAATGCCCCTATAGTGCCACCAGATGCCCCATAGTGCCGCTCTCCCCTAAAGTGCCCCCCATAATGTGCCAATAAAAAAAGCCCCTTTAGAGCCCCCATAGTACTCCTCTCCCCCACGGTGCCCCCCCATAATGTGCCAGTAAGAAATGCCCCCATAGTGCCACCCCCAAATAAATGGGGCTGTAAGAAATGCCAGATGCCCCCATAGTGCGAGCTCCCCCCAAAAAAACAAACAAACAAAAAAACACTAATACTTACGATCATCAGCAAGGATGCAATGTAGGCCTCTTCCGGCCTGTGTCCCTGCTGTGTGCTGCCCAGGTCAAGCAGCACGATGATAATGATGTAATTGCGCCGCCTGAGCCGGCCTCTGATAGGCCAAAGGCACTAATGCCTGTGGCCTATCAGAAAAACAGGGAAATGAGACGCCTCTCCCTCCCCTGCTCCGCCGCAGCACAGCCATCTGTATTGCTATCTTGAGGACGGCGATACAAATGAATATGGAGATTAGCGCTTCCACAATGGAAGCGCTCATCTCCTACTGCCCCACCACCACCGCCGGCAACTAGAGCCAGGGCCGCGCGGCCTGTGGTGATCGGTGGTGCGGCCCTGAGGGATACATTTAAAAAAAAATATTTGCTGGTTGTTCTGGGAGGGGGGACCACCCCTGTTGGTGCGCCACTGGATAGGTGTGACTTACTGAGGGGTGTAAAATACTTATAATATACTTTCTAACATAGAAAGTATATTATAGTGCATTTGTATTGTGTAGCAGTTGTTTGCGGTTCTGCTGCGATACTGAATCTAGATAGAGGGACAAACACTATTGGAACAAATAATTTCTACTGGTGTGATATACCAGATGCCCCCCCCCCAAAAATCTGATTTAAGCAGGGGTGTGATATACCTTGTTCCACAAATCCCTCTCTTCTATAGGGACTTTTGTCATAGGGTCATTTTGAAAATGACAGGCAGAGGAAGAGGCAGGCTATTCCGCAGGGGTGGTAGGGGTCGGGCAGGTGCACCAGGCCGGAGCCTAAGTGGGAAGTTGCAGAAGGTACGTGCGATTACGCCAAAGGACGCACCAGACTTGGTTGAGTGGCTCACTCAGCCTACCGCTTCTGCACCCTCTTCACTCTCTGCTGTGTGCACCACCAAAGACTCCACCACAACCACCATATTCTCTCCGCTCGAGTCAGAGGAATTATTTTCCCATCCATTACAATACCTTACCGATGCGCAGCCATTCTTCAGTATTCAGGAAGATGAGTCTGACAACAGTACCCAGATCAGCCCAAGGAGGGTGGTCCCCGCTGTTGCTGCCTATTCCGAGATCTTTAATGTCAGTGGTGGTGAAGGTGATGGTGATGATGATGACGTCTTGATTGACGTCACGTGGGTGCTCACAAGAGAGGAAGAGGAGGGGAGTTCAGAGGGAGAGACGGAGCAGCAGATAGGGAGGGGAAGGAGAAGCAGGCAGAACTTACAGTGCACAGGAGGCAAAAAGTAGACTGCTAATGTATCTGGAACGAGCCATCAACCATGCACGGTCACATCTGACACTCCCAGGATGCCGGCACATGGCTCCACTGCTGACAATAGTGTTGCCATCTGCAGCCTGTGTTGTCAACGCATAAGTCTTAGTAAGCACAACACTCACTTAGGGACGACCGCCTTAAGAAGGCACCTGGCCTCCCATCACCGAGCCCAGTGGGAGCAACATTATCAGAACCCACAAAGCCACACTCCCGGCGCTCCACATCCTGCCTCTTTTCCTTCTCCTCTCACCTCCAATTCGTCCTCCACTTCTCCTTCCACCGTGCCGTCATCGCGTTCATCTGGCAAAAGGCAGGCTTCTGTGGTGAACGTAAAAAGAGGCAGGATAACCGTCTTGCCCAGCAGCTGACCGCTGACTTGTCGGAACTGTTAGCCCACCAACTACTGCCATATAAACTGGTGGACTCGGAGACCTTTAGAAAATTTGTGGCCATTGGCACACCGCGATGGAAGATTCCCGGAAGGAAATATTTCTCCCAGAAGGGCATTCCGGAGCTATGTGGCCACGTTCAGCGGCAAGTGAATATATCTCTGGCACACAGTGTCGGTGCAAAGATACATCTGACCACAGACACGTGGTCTAGCAAACACGGACAGGGAAGGTACATAACTTTTACTGCCCACTGGGTGAACCTTCTGACGGCTGTCAAGCATGTAACCCGTTGCACCCGTGTGCATTTGGTGTTACCGCCAAGGATTGCATGCAGGCCTGCCTCTTCTTCTCCTCCTCCTACTCCATCCTCCGTCTCTTTCTCGGCTGACTCCTCCGGTTCCACTGCTACCGCCTCTTCCGCTGCGCACCCCAAACCTATTTGACGTGCCAGGTGAGATGTTGCCATGCTGTACTGCGGCTGTTGTACATGGAAGCCAAGAGCCACACTGGTCCTGCACTGCTATCAGCTTTGCGATCACAGGCCGATCAGTGGCTAACCCCACTCAATTTGACAGTTGGTAAAGTGGTGTGCGACAACGGTGCCAATCTGCTGAGTGCGCTGAAACAGGGCAAAATGACACAAGTGCCGAGCATGGTACACGTCCTGAACTGAGTCGTGCAGCGATTCGGAGCCAAATACCCCGGGGTCCAGGATGTCTTGCGGCAGGCCAGGAAAATCTCTGGCCATTTTAGATCTTAAACGGTCATGGCTTGTCTTGCTTACATTCAGCGGCGACACCACCTGCCCGTCAGACGTCCGATATGTGACTGCCTGACGCGCTGAAACTCCACCTTGTAAATGCTTGATAGGCTGCTCCAGCAGAAACATGCAGTTAACGACTACCTGTACAAACTCTGCGGCAGGACAGGTTCTGGGGAGCCTGGTTTCTTTTCACCACGCCAGTGGCTGCTCATGCGCGACGCATGCAGACTTCTGCAGCCATTTGATGAGATCACCAAACTGGTCAGTCGGAGCCAGGGTGCCATCAGTAACATCGTACCTTACGCCTTCTTTCTGGGGTGTGCATTGCGTCGTGTCATTAATCAAGCCGTTGAGGAGCAGGAGCAGGAAGATGAGGAAGTCGCAATGCTGGATGAATTCCCGGGGGGAAGGGGGGGGCTACTCAATCTGAGACATGTCAACAGGAGTCTGAAGAGTAGTCAGAGGAGGATGGTGCCGGGGCGGAGGAGGAGCAAGAAGAGCATGCTTTAAAGTTTTCTGGGATCCCTGGTGTTGTCCGTGGCTGGAGGGAGGAGACCTAGGATGACATTCTCCTTGACGATGAGCAGAAGCCAGGCCACTCCACCGCTTCCAGGTTAGTGCAAATGTGGGCTTTCATGCTCCAGTGTTTGAAGAGGGACCACCGTATAAAAAGCATAAAGGGCAAGGACCAGTACTGGGTGGCAACGTACTTAGACCCCCGGTACGAAAACAAAATGGCGGACCTGTTACCAGCATCACAGAGGGCTGTCAGAATGCAGCACTTCCAGGCTTTGTTTCGAGAAATGCTGCATTCTGATTTGCGGGTGCTGGCAGAGGAATTTCCACTCAGAGAAACAGTTGCGGGTACCAATCCAACAGTGCATGCAAGAAGAGGGCGGTTTGAAGATGTGTCAGTCACTTCGGATATGAGATCATTCTTACAGCCAACCCATCAATAGCCACCCTCCAGATTCAGCCTCGGGGAACGCCTAGACCGACAGGTGTCCGACTACATCGAGTTAATGGCCGATGTGGACGCTCTGAGAAGCGAGGAACCCCTGGACTACTGGGTGCACAGGCTTGACCTGTGGCCAGAGCTGGCACAATTTGCCATGGAACTCTTGGCTTGCCCCTCGTCCAGTGTCCTGCCCGAAAGGACGTTCAGCGCAGTAGGGGGGATCGTGACCGATAAGCACAATCGTTTAGCTTACGACAGTGTGGACTAACTCACATTTCTAAAAATTAATGAGGCATGGATCTCAGAGGAATTCAACACATGTGGCGAGTCGACCACGTTTAATTGAATTTCCTCATGGCAACCCACAAATATCCGCCACCACCCAGAAGAAATAATTGTCACAAGGGTGTCAAGAGCCACGTCTGACTCCGTTATACCCGGGGTCAGGAAGTCTCAGCGGATGCTGGCGCTCTATGTCTAAAGATCGCGCGGCTTCTTAATGATAGCTTTCTGTGTTTGCTTTGTAATCCTTTTGTCTCACTCAGGGATCCGTAGCTTCTCTCCTCAGCTGTTTCTGTCCATCACTCCCAACCTCCTTATATTCTCCCTCCCACTTCTCTGGTTGCCAGATATAGAGCTTCCTGCCTGGACTTCTATACTGACCCACTGGTGCTGTGTAGCTGTGATTCCTGGTTGTTGTTCCGGAGCGTTACCCTCCAGATCCCTGTTGGGCTTTTGTTGTCCGCTGTTGTTGCCCACCTGGGATTATATGTTTTGTCTGTATTGTCTGTCCTCTCCTTGGTGTTTTGCTTTAGTGTTAGTGGTGCGGACTAGTGTTCCCACCGCCCTATTCACTACTTAGGGCTCATCTTAGGGAAAGCCAGGGTTTAGGCACGTGACCGGCGTATGGGTGAGAAACCCGTCTAGGGACGTCAGGGCAGTCGGATGCCAGCCTCAAGCTGAGTTAGGGGTCACCACCTTTCCCTCTCCCTTGGACAGGGCCTTTCCTTTGCCCTCCCTTTGCGTCGTATGTGATCGGCACGCGGTCGTCACAATAATGGTCCCTGATCCAATTTAATTTTTTAGTTCTTTCAAACATGTATTTGACCTGTATTTGTACTGGCCTTCAGTAAAATTAATATCCATTGGACCATTGACCGTGTAATCTACCTCCAGCCACATACATGTTCCTTTCTGTACACTGAATGCATAATTTTTGGAGCCTGTAGGCCACTGGCCTGCTGTAAAATGTATATCCAATGACCGGGTAATCTACCTCCAGCCACATATTAGTTCTTTTCTGTACACTGAATGCATAATTTTTGGGGCCTGTAGTCCACTGGCCTGCTATAAAATTGATATCCAATGACCAGGTAATCTACCTCCAGCCACATACTTGTTCTTTTCTGTACGCTGAATGCATAATTTTTGGGGCCTGTAGTCCACTGGCCTGCTGTAAAATTGATATCAATGACCAGGTAATCTACCTCCAGCCACATACTTGTTCTTTTCTGTATGCTAAATGCATAATTTTGGGGGGCTATAGTCCACTGGCCTGCTGTAAAATTGATATCAATGACCGAGTAATCAACTCCAGCCACATACTTACTTGTTCTTTTCTCTACGCTGACTACATAATTTTTTGGGGCCTGTAGTCCACTGGCCTGCTGTTAAATTGATATCCAATGACCGGGGTAATCTACCTCCAGCCACATACTTAACTTTTTCTTTTCTGTACGCTGAATGGATGCTTTTTGGGGCCTGTACTCCACTGGCCTGCAGTAAAATTGATATCCAATGACCGACTAATGTACCTCCAGCCACATAATCACTTGTTCTTTTCTGTACGGTGAATGCATAATGTTTGGGGCCTGTACTCCACTGGCCTGCAGTAAAATTGATATCCAATGACCGACTAATACCTCCAGCCACATAATCACTTGTTCTTTTCTGTACGGTGAATGCATAATGTTTGCGGCCTGTACTCCATGGCCTGCAGTAAAATTGTTATCCAATGACCGTCTAATATACCTCCAGCCACATAATCACTTGATATTTTCTGTACGATGAATGCCTAATTTTAAGGCCCGTACTCCCGTGGCCTAAAATAAAATTTCCTAGGCTCCAGCAGGGCACATTTGTGAGAATTTCCGTTTAAGATGCATAAAAATGGCCCCTGATTAAAATACATATTTTTTGAGGGAATTTTTGTCATTGATCCCCCTCTAGTATGTCACTGTCCACGTTATGGGACTATTTGTGCACTTCTAGTATTTGGTGGCTGCAAATATGACCTGAAGGTTTTTCAGGTTCGCCTGCCATTAAAGTGAATGGGCCCTGTCGTGAACTCGCGGTTCGCAAACATTTGATCGCGTGTGCGCGATCGCGAATCGTCCCAGCCGATGTTCGACCATCACTACTGACCGGTTGACTCCTATAAAATGAACAAGGCCTGGATTGCCCCTGACTTCTCTACTCCACGAGAGGAAAGCGGCTGATTGAACATAAAGGCACTCTAAAAGTGGCTTTTATGGTGTATGCACCCCTTCCACCACTAAAAAGGGTATATGGTTCAATCTCCCTTTTTCTCGTCCTCCTCCATCATATCTACATGCTTATTAGGCTGCCCTCGTCCTAAGCAGGAGGCTCAGCTCAGCAGCAGGCCCGCACACCTAATGTTTTAGAGGGTCACCAGCAGACCCTCGCCCATAATGTTTTTGAGGGTCACCAGCAGGCCCTTGTTCTTAATGTTTTAGAGAGTCACCAGCAGGCCCTCGCCCCTAATGTTTTAGAGGGTCAGCTCAGCAGTAGAACCTCACCCCTAATGTTTTAGATGGTCACATCAACAGCATGCCCTCGCCCCTAATGTTTTTAGATGGTCAGATCAGCAGCAGGCGCTCGCCCTAATGTTTTAGAGCAGGCATCCTCAAACTGCGGCCCTCCAGCTGTTGCAAAAACTACAACTCCCAGCATGCTCGAACAGCCTACAGGTATCAGCCTACAGGTATCAGCCTACAGCAGGGCATTGTGGGAGTTGTAGTTAGTTTTCCAAAGCTGGAGGGCCGCAGTTTGAGGATGCCTGTTTTAGAGGGTCAGCTCAGCAGCAGACCCTCACCCCTAATGTTTTAGATGGTCAGATCAGCAGCAGGCCCTCGCCCCTAATGTTTTAGATGGTCAGATCAGCAGGCCCTTGCTTCAATAGTTTTTAGGGTCACCAGCAGGCAATCAGTCATAATTTTTCAAGGGTGTGTATGATGCCCTCCTTTATATGTAATAAAGGGTGCATTGGAGTGCTCGACCAACACTAATAAACACCATTAAAAAACAGTGGCAAAAGTATTTTTTGTCAAATTAACCAAAAAGTGCAACACCAAGCGATCAAAAAGGTGTATGCAGCCCAACATAGTACCAATCATACCATCATCTCATCCCGGAAAAAATAGCCTGTTCTTTACTTTTAAAAAACTATGGCTCTCAGAATATGGAGACACTAAATATGATCTTTTTGTTTCAAAAATGCTTTAAATAAGAAAAAGTATACATATTAGGTATTGCCACGTCCATAACGACATGCTCTAAAATAAATCCACATGACCTACCCCCACAGATGGAACTCTGTAAAAAACTAAATCAAAAAACTGCATACAAATAAAATGTTTTGGTCTCCTTGCCAAGAGAAAAGAGATGTAATATTGAATGATCAAATAAAAATGATATGTAACCAAAAAATGTAGTCTGATAGAAAACGACAACTCTTCATGCAAAAACGAGCCACAATGAAACAAGAACGATTGGTAGAGCCAAAATAAAAAATTATGGCGTTCAGTATGAGGAGACACAAAATCATATTTGTTTCCAAAATGCTTTATTAATGTAAAATCTGGAACATATTTAATAATTTCACGTTTCATATAGCAACCTGCTGTATAAAAATAGCACATGATCTAACATGTCAGATGATACATGGTAAAAACAAAAACTTAAAACAGTGCCAAACAGCCAATGAAAAATCATATGGTACCCACAAAATATCAATAAAACTGATCACCTTATTCTGTAGATTTCCCAAAATGGGGTAATTTTTGGGAGTTTCTACTTAGGTATGCATCAGGGGGGTCTTCCAATGGGACATGGTGTATAATTAAAAACTCCCATCAAAATCTGCCTTCCAAAACCATGCGGCACTCCTTTTCTTCTGCGTCCGGCCATGTGCCCATACAACAGTTTACGACCCCATATGGGGTGTTTCTGTAAACTGCAGAGTCAGGGTAATAGATATTGAGCTTTGGTTTGTCTGTTAACCCTTCATGTGTTACAGAAAAAAAAATGAATGAAAATGGAAAATCTGCCAAAAAAGTGAAATTTTTGAAATTTAATCTCCATTTTCTTTTCTTACTTGTGGAATACCTTAAAGGGTTAACAAAGTTTGTAAAATCAAGTTTTGAATAACTTGGGGTGTAGTTTCCTAAAATGGGGTCATTTTATGGGGTGGTTTCTACTATTGTAAGCCCCACAAAGTGACTTCATAACCTCAACCAGTCCTTAAAAAGTGGTTTTGGAAAGTTTGCTTCTAAAATTCTAATCCATCTAACGTTCTAAAAAAATAAAATGACATTTTCAAAATGAGGGCAACATAAAGTAGACATATACCAAAAGGAGAAAAACAGAACTGGATCGCACATCCACATGCTATGAAGAAAAAATGTGGGGGATTGAGTCAGCACAACCTGTATGTAGGTGCACATCACTATGGCGAAATACTATACAAACGGAAAATACAAATGTGATAGCACACTGCATCCAGCATTCTGCCCTGCCTCCATGCTGATGAGGCATTGTTGTACATTTTGCCAAAGCGTAATAAGACAGCTCACCACGTCAAGGTCGCCTCTATTGAGTGGTCCCTAACACTAGTTCCTACCTGTTTATGGGCCATGACAGCCACACAAAGTCCAGGAATGCAGTCAGCATGCAAGCCAAGCACACTCTGCTTTTCACCCCCGTCCGTGCCATTACAGCTTTCATCGGATCCAGGGATGCAAGTACCAACGTGCACGCTGAGCCCCACCATATACTTTTCCTGGAGCCAAATGGCTACTGGTAGGTTCTATATAAGCAGACTCAGTTTTATACTGACTTTAAAACCAGCCTCCAGGACAGATTGACTGGTCAGGTGTGCATGACTCCAAGGAGATCGCCACGCTTCCAATATATGCTACAAAGAAAAAAATGTGGGGGATTGAGTCAGCACAACCTGTATGTAGGTGCACATCACTATGGCGAAATACATATACAAACGGAAAATACAAATGTGATAGCACACTGCATCCAGCATTCTGCCCTGCCTCCATGCTGGATGAGGGCATTGGTTGTACATTTTGGCCAAGCGTAATAAGTCACTCACCACGTCAAGGTCGTCTCTATTGAGTGGTCCCTAACACTAGTTCCTACCTGTTTATGGGCCATGACAGCCACACAAAGTCCAGGGAATGCAGGTCAGCATGCACGCCAAGCACACTCTGCTTTTAACCCCGTCCGATGCCATTACAGCTTTCATCGGATCCAGGGATGCAAGTACCAACATGCACGCTGAGCCCACTATATACTTCTCCTGGAGCCAAATGGCTACTGGTAGGTTCTATATAAGCAGACTCAGTTTTATACTGACTTTAAAACCAGCCTCCAGGACAGATTGACTGGTCAGGTGTGCATGACTCCAAGGAGATCGCCACGCCTCCAATATATACTGCAAATAAAAAATGTGGGGGATTGAGTCAGCACAACCTGTATGTAGGTGCACATCACTATGGCAAAATACATATACAAACGGAAAATACAATGTGATAGCACACTGCATCCAGCATTCTGCCCTGCCTCCATGCTGGATGAGGCATTGGTGTACATTTTGGCCAAAGCGTAATAAGCCACTCACCACGTCAAGGTCACCTCTATGGAGTGGTCCCTAACACTAGTTCCTACCTGTTTATGGGCCATGACAGCCACACAACATCCAGGGAATGCAGGTCAGCGTGCACGCCAAGCACACTCTGCTTTTAACCCCGTCCGGTGCCATTACAGCTTTCATCGGATCCAGGTATGCAAGTACCAACATGCACGTTGAGCCCACCATATACTTCTCCTGGAGCCAAATGGCTACTGGTAGGTTCTATATAAGCAGACTCAGTTTTATATGCTTTGATCTAATTAAACTCGCTTCTCAGCGCATTGTCAGAAAGCAGGGATGCTGTTTGACTCCTGGGTCCCGCCGCGTGCTAGGGCAGTGCCGCGTTGTCACCGCACAGTGCCGCGCCGAGTTTAAAGTAGGTCCCACTCAAAGAGGCAACCTTGACGCGGTGAGTGGGCTTATGCCTTTTGATCAAAATGTACACTAATGCCTCTTGTATAGCATGCAGTATAGGGGGCTGTACACTAAATATTGCGCTGATAAGTAAGTTTAATTAGATCAAAGCATAGCATGTGGATGTGCGATCCAGTTCTGTTTCTCTCCTTTTGGTATAAAGTAGACATATGGGAAATGTTAAGTAATAACTATTTTATAAGGTATGACTTTCTATTTTAAAAGCAGAGAAATTGAAATTGGGTAAATTTATGATTTTTTTTTTTCATAAATAAAGGTGAAATATATTGATTCAAATTTATTCCTATCATGAAATACAATGTGTCACAAGAAAACAATTTCAGAATGGCTTGGTTAAGCAAAAGTGTTCCAAAGTTATTACCATATAAAGTCACATGACATGGGCAGGAGGTCAAAAACTGGGGTAGAAGGGGTTAATATAATTTTTAGTACCCTTAGGGGACGTGTATATGTGATCTCCTGATCACTTGTACTATACACTGCAATAGAAGATTATTGCAGTCTATGGTATGTTTGCTGGCTGCCTGTCAGGCTGTGTTTCAGGCTTAGCTTTGCAGGCAGCTCACTATGAAAGGCCTAGGAGTCTACACAAGGCACCAGGCTGTCATAGCAACCGATGATTGGAGCCCCATGATTTCGCCACAGGGGCTCTGATCAGAGGAAACCCCTCCCTCTGTCTAACCTCACAGATGCCGCAGTCGCTATGGACAGCAGTATCTGATGGGTTAAATGACTGGGATCAGAGTCATCTCCATTCCCAGATTGTCATCTGTATAATACATCCGGCACCTGCCATAGATAGAGAGATCAGTGCCTGAGCTCGCTCCATACAAGCTCTTAAAGCTCATGTACAGGATGTCACAATGCATTAAGGTGTTAAGTTCATGTGTGAAAAATTGTGTCAGGTCCTCAGGACCCAAAATAACACAGACCTGATAAATCAGTACCAGATAAGATATAGCTCATATCATTTATAACACAGCTCTGCTACACTCACATATAAAATGTGCTGTATCACGTGTAGATCGCACATACAAATAACAGCTCTGCTACATACACGTCACACAGAGACATCTCCACTACATACATATCATACAAAGACAGCTCTGCTACATACACATCACACAGAGACAGCACTATTACATACACATCACACAGAGACAGCACTATTAAATACACATCACACAGAGACAGCTCCGCTACATAGATATCATAGAGAGACAGCTCTGCTACATACACATCACACAGCAACAGCTCTGCTACATACACATCACACAGAGACAGCTCCGCTACATACACATCACACACAGAGACAGCTCCGCTACATACACATCACACAGAGACAGCTCCGCTACATACACATCACACAGAGACAGCTCCGCTACATACACGTCACACAGAGACAGCCCTGCTACATACACGTCACACAGAGACAGCTCCGCTACATACACGTCACACAGTGAAAACTCAGCTAAATACACGTCACACAGAGACATCTCTGCTACATACACGTGCAGTAAGCCGGATTGGGACAGATGCACACTGGCGCAATATTAATAGTAGTTTGTGACGCCAATTGCAGCTTGCGCAGGTACTGTAGCAGGGCCCTTTAAGATGATATAACTCACGTACCAGGTGAGGAATGCCAGAGGGGGATAATGTCTCTGTGTAATGTCAACGGTGTCCCCTACCTGGGTATGGCTGGACTCCTGGATCCTGGCTCACTTGCAATAAAATGAGTGTGGTTAATAGGAGTAATTGAGGAATGAATGAGATCCAGACAGGAAATATGATCCAACTTGTCTTTACTTAAGGAGTGCAGCATAAATCCATATGAGTACAGCATAGGTCTTTAGGTCCCAGCAGGTATTGGCAATGTATGGCAGGGGTTAATGCCTCTTCTGCTCCTATACTATATGCCTGGAGAATCGGGCAGGTATTTATCTTCTGCTCTATCTTCTGCTGTGTATGGGCCTGACTAGCTGAGGAGGTATTTGGCTTCTCCTGGTCTCTGGATATGTACTCACAGCTTGGCTCACAAGGAATGCTTCTTCCTGGAGGCTGGAGATGGCTGCTTTTCTTGTCAACCAGCTGAGGCTGATGGCTCAGGCTGGGAAAAGTGATCTTGGCCTCAACCGAGACTTGATCCTGTCTTGGGATCCCTGTTTCTGGGAGCTCCTACTAACACAGCCTTCCTCTAGCCGGGGTGGCTGGTACACACTGGATCTAACTGGTTTCTTCCCTCCCTTGCTGCAGGGCGTGGGACCAGCCCACTTCTGCTCCTAGAAGAGGGGGAGCTAAACACTGGAATGAACTATTCCAGTCTAGCTATGCTAAACTGAACTAAACACATTGCTGCCACCTGCTGGTGTACATGGAAATTACAGCATAATATATGAAACAGGCATAGAAAATACATATAATGGAAAATGCAATGTTAGACTACACAAGATGACAATACATATGCACCTGACATGTTGTAGCAGGGAGAAAGAGTTTAGTGACATACTCTGGGATGTTACATACCTGCTTACTTTAAGTGAAGCCGTCCTCGGCGTATGCTTAGGAGGGTGAGGTACCCAATAAATACAAAATGCTACGTGAATTTACACATAATGACATACATAGACAAAACATTTCCTCGAGGTTCCTGCCCGCTAGAGTAAGGTGTCCAACACACAGTTTCCTTCTCTTGGTATAACCAGGTAACCTAAATACTGCACAAAGCAAACATTACTGACTGACTTCGTATGTCCTGAGCTCGGTAGACATCAAAGAAAGTATGGGGGTGTCTTTACTCCGTAATCCCACCATTACGTAATGGAATGCCTGCAAATAGAAGGGTGGCTTTATCCTGTATTCCCTTCCCTGCACCATAGCCTGAAGAAATTTGGCTTAAAGCACGATCACTATGATGACTAAGAGGAAGCTAAAGTATGGCTCTAAGGTTTGAGGAGCCTTACCTTAGGCAAAAGCTCAGAAGGGGAGGTATTTATCGTCTCCGTATCTTCTGGCAAGTCACAGGAGGAGGGCAGTACGTTCCCATGGATCTCCTGGAAATGAGACACCTCCGGATGGGAACAATCCGGAACATAAAACAAGCGGGAAGGAGCAGCCTAGGGCTTCTAACGATTCCCGAAACAGCAGGGGTACCTGTGAAGTTACTGGATCTGCCTGGACTTACCACTTGGTCCTACCCTGGGTACCTATGGGTATATATCACCGGGTGTAGGCCATTAGTATTCAACGTCCGTATAAAGACAGTCCGTATAAGGGGGGAGATAACAAGAGCTGTAAAGAAGGCACACTTTAAGCAAGTTGCTACATTTTTGTTAAGTGCAATAGTTAAGTGCAATCACCATAAACAGTGCATAAAGTTCACATTGCGGCACCTAGGAGAGAATACACACAATGGGCAGGTTATCTTAAATGTTACATAACATGTTAACTTGAAAAATTAGTGCAAAAACATTATGCAAATATCAATGCAATAATACACTCAAATATGATTTGAGTCCTTTTACTTAAGATGCTTGACTGTGGACAGGAGCAAAAAGTCCATAAGTCACTTGTAATCCAAACAAGGTAGTAGTTAATTGCTATAATGGGTAGTTTTCCTCACAGGAAAGTCTGGAAAACATCCTCCTGGGTCCCATATTTGAGGATACAAAAGTTCTTTCTTAACCTGGGTACTCTCAGCAGCTGTAATGGTGCACCACTGACCTCTTGTGGTGTCTTTTGGAATTGGATGAGCAGTCAGCCTGGTGAATGCAGCTGTGACATGCTGCAAGCCGGGATCCCTTGCCGGTGCAGAGGTGGACAAAACCTCCGGCTGAAGAGGCTCTGGTAGGTAAACTGAGGGTGCCTGTGGCAGCTTCCAGGGCAGTACGTAGGGTTGCACTCTGGGATTGAAAGTCAGGGCAGAGTTATTTATTTGCCCCACCTGTAGAGTTGGAGCCGCAGGGATTTCAGGGCTCACTATGGGGACCTCTGGGTTTAAACGTCCCGCTCTGGCAGTAGTAGCAGCACTGGGCGGCGGAGTGGAAGTTCCGGCCGCCTCCGCCGCACCAGTAAGTGTCCTTGGCAGAGCAGGCCTAGGCCTGTTTGGGGTATCGGGACCCTCAGGGAGCGGTGCAGGGGCAGGTACGGACCAGGCCTGGGCCTCAGGGAGCGCATGTGCTCCTACCTGATGTCGCGGCCGGGCGGCCGGTTCCGGTGCCTCCTGGTGGTCATCGCGGGGTCCAATCACCGTCTGCGGTGCAGGCTGGTCCAAAGCCTGGGCGACTGTATCAGCGGCATCCTCCGCGGGAGCAGGCTCAGGAGGTGAGGGTGGAGCCCTCCCTGCGGCTCCAACTCTACAGGTGGGGCAATGTATGGCAGGGGTTAATACCTCTTCTGCTCCTATACTATATGCCTGGAGAATCTGGCAGGTGTTTATCTTCAAGCTCTGTCTGTCTTCTGCTTGATATGGGCCTGACTAGCTGAGGAGGAATTTGGCTTCTCCTGGTCTCTGGATATGTACTCACAGCTTGGCTCACAAGGAATGCTTCTTCCTGGAGGCTGGAGATGGCTGCTTTTCTTGTCAACCAGCTGAGGCTGATGGCTCAGGCCGGGAAGAGTGATCTTGGCCTCAACCGAGACTTGATCCTGTCTTGGGATCCCTGTTTCTGGGAGCTCCTACTAACACAGCCTTCCTCTAGCCGGGGTGGCTGGTACACACTGGATCTAACTGGTTTCTTCCCTCCCTTGCTGCAGGGCGTGGGACCAGCCCACTTCTGCTCCTAGAAGAGGGGGAGCTAAACACTGGAATGAACTATTCTAGTCTAGCTATGCTAAACTGAACTAAACACATTGCTGCCACCTGCTGGTGTACATGGAAATTACAGCATAATATATGAAACAGGCATAGAAAATACATATAATGGAAAATGCAATGTCAGACTACACAAGATGACAATACATATGCACCTGACATGTTGTAGCAGGGAGAAAGAGTTTAGTGACATACTCTGGGATGTTACACACGTCACACAGAGACAGCACCGATACATACACATCATTCAGAGGCAGCTCCGCTACATACACATCACACAGAGACAGCTCCGCTACATACACATCATTCAGAGGCAGCTCCGCTACATACACATCACACAGAGACAGCTCTGCTACATACACATCACAGAGACAGCTCCGCTACATACACATCACACAGAGACAGCTCCACTACATACACATCAACAGAGAGACAGCTCCGCTACATACACATCACACAGAGACAGCTCTGCTACATACACATCACACAGAGACAGCTCCGCTACATACACAGACACAGCTCCGCTACATACACATCACACAGAGACAGCTCTACTACATACACATCAACAGAGAGACAGCTCCGCTACATACACATCAACAGAGAGACAGCTCCGCTACATACACATCACACAGAGACAGCTCTGCTACATACACATCACACAGAGACAGCTCTGCTACATACACATCACACAGAGACAGCTCCGCTACATACACATCACACAGAGACAGCTCCTCTACATACACATCACACAGAGACAGCTCCGCTACATACACATCACACAGAGACAGCTCCGCTACATACACATCAACAGAGAGACAGCTCCGCTACATACACATCACACAGAGACAGCTCTGCTACATACACGTCACACAGAGACAGCTCTGCTACATACACATCACACAGAGACAGCTCCGCTACATACACATCACACAGACAGCTCCGCTACATACACATCACACAGAGACAGCTCCGCTTCATACACGTTAAACTCTTAGTGACCACCAATATGCCTTTTTACAGCGGCCCAGTCTAAGCACTGCACGTCTTCCCCGTTCAGCGGATAGCGGGGGTTCGGTTCTCACATGAGAGCTGCACTTCTGCTCTAACATCCATGGCTGTTTAACCCCCTACATGTTGCCCCTGGTATAGGCCCCAAGCCTGCCTTGAGTAGTTTCCAGCAGGCTGTGCCTCTCTGGTGCAGCCTGCTGGTCTATGTTAGTAAAGCACTGACATATAAATGCAATACACTATAGGAATAACGCATCGTATTATAAAAGCAATCAAAATATTGCCTGTTATAGTCCCCTTGTGTAAAAAATCTAAAAAAATTAAAAAAATTAAATCCCCCCCGCGTTTGTTATCACCGCGTCTGTAATGACCCACAATACACAAATATCATGTAAATTATCCCCTACTGTGAATGCCGTAACAAAATATATTTAAGAAAAAAAACTGAATTGCTCATTTATTCTTAGTCACCACAGAAAAAAAAGTAATAACAAGGGATCAAAAAGAGCTATTTACCCCAAAATGATACCAATGAAAACTACAAGTCATCCTAGAAAATTCAAGCTTTCACACAACTCAGTAGAATGAAAAGTAAAAAAGTTCTGGGTCTTGGGATGCGGCGATGCAAAAAGATTTTCTTTCTTTTAAAAAAATGGGTTTTATTGGACAAAAGTAGTAAAACTTAAAAGAAATAACTACATGTATTTGGTATCGCTGTAATCGTACTGACCCAGAGAATAAAGATATCGTGTTATTTATACCTAAAAATAATCTTCGTAAGAATTATAATATAAAAACTGAGTGGCAGTATTGGTGTTTTTTCCCATCTCCCTACCAGAAACAGTTAATAAAAGTTAATCAGAAAGTAACGTGTACCCCAAAATAATACTATTAACCACCTCAGCCCCCGTAGCTTAAACCCCCTTAATGACCAGGCCACTTTTTACACTTCTGACCTACACTACTTTCACCGTTTATTGCTCGGTCATGCAACTTACCACCCAAATGAATTTTACCTCCTTTTCTTCTCACTAATAGAGCTTTCATTTGGTGGTATTTCATTGCTGCTGACATTTTTACTTTTTTTGTTATTAATCAAAATTTAACGATTTTTTTTCACTTTTAGTTGTAAAATTTTGCAAAAAAAACGACATCCAAATATAAATTTTTCTCTAAATTTATTGTTCTACATGTCTTTGATAAAAAAAAAAATGTTTGGGTAAAAAAAAAAATGGTTTGGGTAAAAGTTATAGCGTTTACAAACTATGGTGCAAAAATGTGAATTTCCGCTTTTTGAAGCAGCTCTGACTTTCTGAGCACCTGTCATGTTTCCAGAGGTTCTACAATGGCCAGACAGTACAAACACCCCACAAATGACCCCATTTCGGAAAGTAGACACCCTAAGGTATTCGCTGATGGGCATAGTGAGTTCTTAGAACTTTTTATTTTTTGTCACAAGTTAGCGGAAAATGATGATTTTTTTTTTTCTTACAAAGTCTCATATTCCACTAACTTGTGACAAAAAATAAAAACTTCCATGAACTCACTATGCCCATCACGAAATACCTTGGGGTGTCTTCTTTCCAAAATGGGGTCACTTGTGGGGTAGTTATACTGCCCTAGCATTTTAGGGGCCCAAATGCGTGCGAAGTAGTTTGAAATCAAAATCTGTAAAAAATGGCCGGTGAAATCCGAAAGGTGCTCTTTGGAATGTGGGCCCCTTTGCCCACCTAGACTGCAAAAAAGTGTCACACATGTGGTATTGCCGTACTCAGGAGAAGTTGGGCAATGTTTTTTCGGGTGTCATTTTACATATACCCATGCTGGGTGAGAGAAATATCTTGGCAAAAGACAACTTTTCCCATTTTTTTTATACAAAGTTGGCATTTGACCAAGATATTTATCTCACACAGCATGGGTATATGTAAAATGACACCCCAAAACACATTGCCCAACTTCTCCTGAGTACGGCAATAGCAGATGTGTGACACTTTTTTGCAGCTAACTTGTGACAAAAAATAAAAAATTCTAGGAACTCGCCATGCCCCTCACGGAATACCTTTGGGGTGTCTTCTTTCCAAAATGGGGTCACTTGTGGGGTAGTTATACTGCCCTGGCATTCTAGGGGCCCAAATGTGTGGTAAGTAGGTAAATGACCTGTGAAATCCTAAAGGTGCTCTTTGGAATGTGGGCCCCTTTGCCCACTTAGGCTGCAAAAAAGTGTCACACATGTGGTATCGACGTATTCAGGAGAAGTTATACTCATGCTGGGTGAGAGAAATATCTTTGCAAAAGACAACTTTTCCCATTTTTTATACAAAGTTGGCATTTGACCAAGATATTTATCTCACCCAGCATGGGTATATGTAAAATGACACCCCAAAACACATTGCCCAACTTCTCCTGAGTACGGCGATACCAGATGTGTGACACTTTTTTGCAGCCTAGATGCGCAAAGGGGCCCACATTCCTTTTATGAGGGCATTTTTAGACATTTGGATCCCAGACTTCTTCTCACGCTTTAGGGCCCCTAAAATGCCAGGGCAGTATAAATACCCCACATGTGACCCCATTTTGGAAAGAAGACACCCCAAGGTATTCAATGAGGGGCATAGCGAGTTCAAAGAAATTGATTTTTATTATTTTTTTTCTCACAAAGTCTCCCTTTCCGCTAACTTGGGACAAAAATTGGGACAAAAATTTCAATCTTTCATGGACTCAATATGCCCCTCACGGAATACTTTGGGGTGTCTTCTTTCCGAAATGGGGTCACATGTGAGGTATTTATACTGCCCTGGCATTCTAGGGGCCCTAAAGCGTGAGAAGAAGTCTGGAATATAAATGTCTAAAAAATTTTACACATTTGGATTCCGTGAGGGGTATGGTGAGTTCATGTGAGATTTTATTTTTTGACACAAGTTAGTGGAATATGAGACTTTGTAAGAAAAAACAAAAAAAATAAAAAATAAAAATCAATTTCCGCTAACTTGTGCCAAAAAAATGTCTGAATGGAGCCTTACAGGGGGGTGATCAATGACAGGGGGGTGATCAACCCATAAAGACTCCCTGATCACCCCCCTGTCATTGATCACCCCCCTGTAAGGCTCCATTCAGAGGTCTGTATATGTTTTGCGGATCCACGGATCGGATCCGTAAAACACATAGGGACGTCTGAATGGAGCCTTACAGGGGGGTGATCAGGGAGTCTATATGGGGTGATCAGGGGTTAATAAGTGACAGGGGGGGTGTAGTGTAGTGTGGTGCTTGGTGCTACCTATTACGTAGCTGCATGTGTCCTTTGGTGGTCGATCCAAGCAAAAGGGGACCACCAGAGGACCAGGTAGCAGGTATATTAGACGCTGTTATCAAAACAGCGTCTAATATACCTGTTAGGGGTGAAAAAAATGGCATCTACAGCCTGCCAGCGAACGATCGCCACTGGCAGGCTGGAGATCGACTCGCTTATCTGCAGTTCCTGTGAACGCGCGCGCCTGTGTGCGCGCGTTCACAGGAAATCTCGCGTCTCGCGAGATGACGCGTATATGCGTCTAGGAGGAATGAATCAGCCGCCTCCGGAACGCGATCCTGCGTTAGGCGGTCCTGAGGCGGTTAAAAACTACAACTTGTTTTGCAAAAAACAAGCCCTCATTCAACTACATAGAGGGAAAAATTTAAAAGTTATAGCTCTTGGAAGGCGAAGATGAAAAAAGGGAAGAAAAAAGCTTGGTCAGTAACACCCAAAACAGGCTGGTTACTAAGGGGTTAAAGCTTCTGGTTATCAGCACCATTCACAACCAGCACAGCAAGAGTCCTGAGCACCTGACTCCTCCCACATATAATCACATGGTCATGACATCATGAAAGGTCCTTTATCGCCTCACCTAGAATCTGACTCCTCCCACACATATTCACATGGTGATGACATTATGAAAGGTCCTTTTCCTCCTCCAGCAGCACAGCCTGGAGACTGACTCCTCCCACACAAGGCCACATGGTCATGACATCATCACAAGTCCTTTACCTCTTCCAGCAGCACAGCCTGACTCCTCCCACACACAGTCACATGGTCATGACATCATGAAAGGTCCTTTAGCCCACTAGTCTCCCCCTACCCCATACATGTAGCGTCCAGCGGTGCAACAAGGGATTATTTTTCGGGCTGACTTGTATTTTTAATGGAACCATTACATTAAGTTATTCGGGGTGGAATGGTGAAATATGCAATTGGGCCAATGTTTTCTGGGTTCTATTTTTATATCGCTTATTGTGCAGTAAGAATGATGTTATCTTTTTTCTGCTGGTCACTATTTATTTTGTAGCCTTTTGTGTGATTTTCTTTTTTTTGCACTTTGGCATCTTTTTCATGGGTTGGCGGAGCCCAGAATCCACCAATTCTTGCACAACTCCTTTAAGGAGCCTGTGTGGTAATGGGCATTGACTGGAGCTCTCCTCTTGGAATGTGTATCCCTCAAGAGCCCTGTTCTTTTCCTTTATCTCTTGAGAATCTGCAGTCGGAGGACTGAAGGGGGTTTAATCTAAACAGCGTACACTAACCCTTAACAACGTGGAGCTATTGCAATCTATGTGACTGTGTCACCAACCAATAATACAACAAAAGATAACACAGCGCCACAATTGTATATTACACAGAAATAATGCGCCTTTACTGATAGGTAACTAAATACACATAAAAAACGTAGTTAAAGAGGTAGATGTCCCTCACTCCCAGAACGGCGAATGCAGTGCAGTCAGGTACATAAACGTAGAGATGCCGGTTACCCCAAATGTTAAAGGGTCTACAAGAGTCTACAGTAAACACTCCCAGGGACCACCCTAGAGTATCAGAATATAAGGATTATGACCCAGACAACTAATCAAGCATAACAAGTAAGGGCCCTTTCACACGGGCGAGTATTCCGCGCGGATGCGATGCGTGAGTTGAACGCATTGCACCCGCACTGAATCCCGACCCATTCATTTCTATGGGGCTGTTCACATGAGCGGTGATTTTCACGCATCACTTGTGCGTTGCGTGAAAATCGCAGCATGCTCCTCTTTGTGTGTTTTTCACGTAACGCAGGCCCCATAGAAATGAATGGGGTTGCGTGAAAATCGCAAGCAAGTGCGGATGCAGTGCGATTTTCACGCACGGTTGCTAGGAGACGATCGGGATGGAGACCTGATCATTTTTATTTTCCCTTATAACATGGTTATAAGGGAAAATAATAGCATTCTGAATACAGAATGCATAGTAAAATAGCGCTGGAGGGGTTAAAACAAATAAAAATTTAAAATTTAACTCACCTTTGTCCACTTGATCACGCAGCCGGCATCTCTCCTGTCTCCTTCTTTGCTGATTGCAGGAACAGGACCTGTGGTGACGTCACTCCGTTCATCACATGGTCCATCACATGATCTTTTACCATGGTGATGGATCATGTGATGGACCATGTGATGACCGGAGTGACGTCACCACTAGGGATGAGCGAACCCGAACTGTATAGTTCGGGTTCGTACCGAATTTTGGGGTGTCCGTGACACGGACCCGAACTCGAACATTTTCGTAAAAGTCAGTGTTCGGGTTCGGTGTTCGGCGCTTTCTTGGCGCTTTTTGAAAGGCTGCAAAGCAGCCAATCAACAAGCGTCATACTACTTGCCCCAAGAGGCCATCACAGCCTTGCCTACTATTGGCATGGCTGTGATTGGCCAGTGCAGCATGTGACCCAGCCTCTATATAAGCTTGGGTCACGTTGCGCTGCACGTCACTCTGCTGATTGAAGCATAGGGAGAGGTTGCAGCTGCGACGTTAGGGCGAGATTAGGCAGATTAACTCCTCCAAAAGACTTCATTCTGTGATCGATCTGCAGCTGTGGATCATTGAAGTGCTAGTATTGACTTGCTCACTTTTTTGAGGCTGCCCAGAGCGTTTTTAGATCACTTTTTTTCTGGGGTGATCGGCGGCCATTTTGTGACTTGTGGTGCGCCAGCACAAGCTATCACCAAGTGTATTTAACCATCAATAGTGTGGTTATTTTGTGCTATATCCTACATCAGCTGCAGGCTGAGCCTGTGTCACCGAAGTGCATTTAACCATCAACAGTCTGATTATTTTTTGGCCATATACTACATCTGGTGCAGGCTGAGCCTGTGTCACCGAAGTGCATTTAACCATCAACAGTGTGGTTATTTTTTGGCCATATACTACATCAGGGGCAAGTTGAGCCTGTCACCCAGCGCCTAAAAAATAGACCTGACATTTCTATTCAACCAAATCTGTACTGTTTTAGCTGGTCAAGTTATTTGTAGCGACCGTAAAAGCACACTTTTTTTTCTGGGTTGAAAAACTATTCCCAAATTTGCCATTCTCAAAATAACTAGTTTCTGGTATTTGAGGCCTACTTGAAATCTATCCCAAAAAGGATATCTTACATTGAAGGTATTATTAGTGTCATTCAGAAAAACCTAAGACACACGCTACCGTGCAGATAGAAGTCTGATTCTGAGATTAAACCTTAACCTGTCACACAGTGCAAAAAAAAACAGGTCTCACATTTCTATTCAACCAAATCTGTACTGTTTTAGCTGGTCAAGTTATTTGTAGCAACCGTAAAAGCACACTTTTTTTTCTGGGTTGAAAAACTATTCCCAAATTTGCCATTCTCAAAATTGTGGTGAACGGGAACAATGAGGAAAACATCTAATAAGGGACGCGGACGTGGACATGGTCGTGGTGGTGTTAGTGGACCCTCTGGTGCTGGGAGAGGACGTGGCCGTTCTGCCACAGCCACACGTCCTAGTGTACCAACTACCTCAGGTCCCAGTAGCCGCCAGAATTTACAGGGATATTTGGTGGGGCCCAATGCCGTTCTAAGGATGGTAAGGCCTGAGCAGGTACAGGCATTAGTCAATTGGGTGGCCGACAGTGCATCCAGCACGTTCACATTATCTCCCACCCAGTCTTCTGCAGAAAGCGCACAGATGGCTCATGAAAACCAAGCCCATCAGTCTGTCACATCACCCCCATGCATATCAGGGAAACTGTCTGAGCCTCAAGTTATGCAGCAGTCTCTTATGCTGTTTGAAGACTCTGCTGCCAGGGTTTCCCAAGGGCATCCACCTAGCCCTTCCCCAGGGGTGGAAGAGATAGAATGCACTAACGCACAACCACTTATGTTTCCTGATGATGAGGACATGGGAATACCACCTCAGCACGTCTCTGATGATGACGAAACACAGGTGCCAACTGCTGCGTCTTTCTGCAGTGTGCAGACTGAACAGGAGGTCAGGGATCAAGACTGGGTGGAAGACGATGCAGGGGACGATGAGGTCCTAGACCCCACATGGAATGAAGGTCGTGCCACTGACTTTCAGAGTTCGGAGGAAGAGGCAGTGGTGAGACCGAGCCAACAGCGTAGCAAAAGAGGGAGCAGTGGGCAAAATCAGAACACCCGCCGCCAAGAGACTCCGCCTGCTACTGACCGCCGCCACCTGGGACCGAGCACCCCAAAGGCAGCTTCAAGGAGTTCCCTGGCATGGCACTTCTTCAAACAATGTGCTGACGACAAGACCCGAGTGGTTTGCACGCTGTGCCATCAGAGCCTGAAGCGAGGCATTAACGTTCTGACCCTTAGCACAACCTGCATGACCATGCACCTGCATGCAAAGCATGAACTGCAGTGGAGTAAACACCTTAAAAACAAGGAAGTCACTCAGGCTCCCCCTGCTGCCTCTTCTGCTGCTGCCGCCTCGGCCTCTTCTGCTGCTGCTGCCGCCGCCTCGGCCTCTTCCTCTGCCTCTGGAGGAACGTTGGCACCTGCCGCCCAGCAAACATGGGATGTACCACCAACACCACCACCTGCGTCACCAAGCATCTCAACCATGTCACACGGCAGCGTTCAGCTCTCCATCTCACAAACATTTGAGAGAAAGCGTAAATTCCCACCTAGCCACCCTCGATCCCTGGCCCTCAATGCCAGCATTTCTAAACTACTGGCCTATGAAATGCTGTAATTTAGGCTGGTGGACACACACAGCTTCAAACAGCTCATTTCACTTGCTGTCCCACAGTATGTTGTTCCCAGCCGCCACTACTTCTCCAAGAGAGCCGTGCCTTCCCTGCACAAACCAATGTCCGATAAAATCAAGTGTGCACTGCGCAACGCCATCTGTGGCAAGGTCCACCTAACCACAGATACGTGGACCAGTAAGCACGGCCAGGGACGCTATATCTCCCTAACTGCACACTGGGTAAATGTAGTGGCGGCTGGGCCCCAGGCGGAGAGCTGTTTGGCGCACGTCCTTCCGCCGCCAAGGATCGCAGGGCAACATTCTTTGCCTCCTGTCTCCTCCTCCTCCTACTCAGCTTCCTCCTCCTCTTCTTCCACCTGCTCATCCAGTCAGCCACACACCTTCACCACCAACTTCAGCACAGCCCGGGGTAAATGTCAGCAGGCCATTCTGAAACTCATATGTTTGGGGGACAGGCCCCACACCGCACAGGAGTTGTGGCGGGGTATAGAACAACAGACCGACGAGTGGTTGCTGCCAGTGAGCCTCAAGCCCGGCCTGGTGGTGTGCGATAATGGGCGAAATCTCGTTGCAGCTCTGGGACTAGCCGGTTTGACGCACATCCCTTGCCTGGCGCATGTGCTGAATTTGGTGGTGCAGAAGTTCATTCGCAACTACCCCGACATGTCAGAGCTGCTGCATAAAGTGCGGGCCGTCTGTTCGCGCTTCCGGCGTTCACACCCTGCCGCTGCTCGCCTGTCTGCGCTACAGCATACCTTCCGCCTTCCCGCTCACCGCCTCATATGCGACGTACCCACCAGGTGGAACTCCACCTTGCATATGCTGGACAGACTGTGCGAGCAGCAGCAGGCCATAGTGGAGTTTCAGCTGCAGCACGCACGGGTCAGTCGCACTGTGGATCAGACACACTTCACCACCAATGACTGGGCCTCCATGCGAGACCTGTGTGCCCTGTTGCGCTGTTTCGAGTACTCCACCAACATGGCCAGTGGCGATGACGCCGTTATCAGCGTTACAATACCACTTCTATGTCTCCTTGAGAAAACACTTAGGGCGATGATGGAAGAGGAGGTGGCCCAGGAGGAAGAGGAGGAAGAGGAGGAAGAGGGGTCATTTTTAGCACTTTCAGGCCAGTCTCTTCGAAGTGACTCAGAGGGAGGTTTTTTGCAACACCAGAGGCCAGGTACAAATGTGGCCAGACAGGGCCCACTACTGGAGGACGAGGAGGACGAGGATGAGGAGGAGGTGGAGGAGGATGAGGATGAAGCATGTTCACAGCGGGGTGGCACCCAAAGCAGCTCGGGCCCATCACTGGTGCGTGGCTGGGGGGAAACACAGGACGATGACGATACACCTCCCACAGAGGACAGCTTGTCCTTAACTCTGGGCAGCCTGGCACACATGAGCGACTACATGCTGCAGTGCCTGCGCAACGACAGCAGAGTTGCCCACATTTTAACGTGTGCGGACTACTGGGTTGCCACCCTGCTGGATCCCAGGTACAAAGACAATGTGCCCACCTTACTTCCTACACTGGAGCGTGATAGGAAGATGCGCGAGTACAAGCGCACGTTGGTAGACGCGCTACTGAGAGCATTCCCAAATGTCACAGGGGAACCAGTGGAAGCCCAAGGCGAATGCAGAGGAGGAGCAAGAGGTCGCCAATGCAGCTGTGTCACGCCCAGCTCCTCTGAGGGCAGGGTTAGCATGGCAGAGATGTGGAAAAGTTTTGTCAACACGCCACAGCTAAGTGCACCACCACCTGATACGGAACGTGTTAGCAGGAGGCAACATTTCACTAACATGGTGGAACAGTACCTGTGCACACCCCTCCACGTACTGACTGATGGTTCGGCCCCATTCAACTTCTGGGTCTCCAAATTGTCCACGTGGCCAGAGCTAGCCTTTTATGCCTTGGAGGTGCTAGCCTGCCCGGCGGCCAGCGTTTTGTCTGAACGTGTATTCAGCACGGCAGGGGGCGTCATTACAGACAAACGCAGCCGCCTGTCCACAGCCAATGTGGACAAGCTGACGTTCATAAAAATGAACCAGGCATGGATCCCACAGGACCTGTCCATCCCTTGTGCAGATTAGATATTAACTACCTCCCCTTAACAATATATTATTCTACTCCAGGGCACTTCCTCATTCAATACTATTTTTAATTTCATTTTACCATTATATTGCGGGGCAACCCAAAGTTGAATGAACCTCTCCTCTGTCTGGGTGCCGGGGCCTAAATGTGTGACAGTGGCCTGTTCCAGTGGTGGGTGACGTGATGCCTGATTCTCTGCTATGACATGAAGACAGTTTCTGTGCTGACATAAGGCCAGATTCTCTGTTACGGGACCTCTCTCCTCTGCCTGGGTGCCTGGGCCTAAATGTGTGACAGTGGCCTGTTCCAGTGGTGGGTGACGTGAAGCCTGATTCTCTGCTATGACATGAAGACTGATTCTGCGCTGACATAAGGCCAGATTCTCTGTTACGGGACCTCTCTCCTCTGCCTGGGTGCCTGGGCCTAAATGTGTGACAGTGGCCTGTTCCAGTGGTGGGTGACGTGATGCCTGATTCTCTGCTATGACATGAAGACTTATTCTGTGCTGACATGAAGCCAGATTCTCTGTTACGCGACCTCTCTCCTCTGCCTGGGTGCCTGGGCCTAAATATGTGACAGTGGCCTGTTCCAGTGGTGGGTGACGTAAAGCCTGATTCTCTGCTATGACATGAAGACTGATTCTGCGCTGACATAAGGCCAGATTCTCTGTTACGGGACCTCTCTCCTCTGCCTGGGTGCCTGGGCCTAAATGTGTGACAGTGGCCTGTTCCAGTGGTGGGTGACGTGATGCCTGATTCTCTGCTATGACATGAAGACTGATTCTGCGCTGACATAAGGCCAGATTCTCTGTTACGGGACCGCTCTCCTCTGTCTGGGTGCCGGGGCCTAAATGTGTGACAGTGGCCTGTTCCAGTGGTGGGTGACGTGAAGCCTGATTCTCTGCTATGACATGAAGACAGATTCTGCGCTGACATGAAGCCAGATTCTCTGTTACGGGACCGCTCTCCTCTGCCTGGGTCTAAATGTGTGACAGTGGCCTGTTCCAGTGGTGGGTGACGTGATGCCTGATTCTCTGCTATGACATGAAGACAGATTCTGTGCTGACATAAGGCCAGATTCTCTGTTACAGGACCTCTCTCCTCTGTCTGGGTGCCGGGGCCTAAATGTGTGACAGTGGCCTGTTCCAGTGGTGGGTGACGTGATGCCTGATTCTCTGCTATGACATGAAGACAGATTCTGTGCTGACATAAGGCCAGATTCTCTGTTACGGGACCTCTCTCCTCTGCCTGGGTGCCTGGGCCTAAATGTGTGACAGTGGCCTGTTCCAGTGGTGGGTGACGTGAAGCCTGATTCTCTGCTATGACATGAAGACTGATTCTGCGCTGACATAAGGCCAGATTCTCTGTTACGGGACCGCTCTCCTCTGTCTGGGTGCCTGGGCCTAAATGTGTGACAGTGGCCTGTTCCAGTGGTGGGTGACGTGAAGCCTGATTCTCTGCTATGACATGAAGACTGATTCTGCGCTGACATAAGGCCAGATTCTCTGTTACGGGACCTCTCTCCTCTGCCTGGGTGCCTGGGCCTAAATGTGTGACAGTGGCCTGTTCCAGTGGTGGGTGACGTGATGCCTGATTCTCTGCTATGACATGAAGACTTATTCTGTGCTGACATGAAGCCAGATTCTCTGTTACGCGACCTCTCTCCTCTGCCTGGGTGCCTGGGCCTAAATATGTGACAGTGGCCTGTTCCAGTGGTGGGTGACATAAAGCCTGATTCTCTGCTATGACATGAAGACTGATTCTGCGCTGACATAAGGCCAGATTCTCTGTTACGGGACCTCTCTCCTCTGCCTGGGTGCCTGGGCCTAAATGTGTGACAGTGGCCTGTTCCAGTGGTGGGTGACGTGATGCCTGATTCTCTGCTATGACATGAAGACTGATTCTGCGCTGACATAAGGCCAGATTCTCTGTTACGGGACCGCTCTCCTCTGTCTGGGTGCCGGGGCCTAAATGTGTGACAGTGGCCTGTTCCAGTGGTGGGTGACGTGAAGCCTGATTCTCTGCTATGACATGAAGACAGATTCTGCGCTGACATAAGGCCAGATTCTCTGTTACGGGACCGCTCTCCTCTGCCTGGGTCTAAATGTGTGACAGTGGCCTGTTCCAGTGGTGGGTGACGTGATGCCTGATTCTCTGCTATGACATGAAGACAGATTCTGTGCTGACATAAGGCCAGATTCTCTGTTACAGGACCTCTCTCCTCTGTCTGGGTGCCGGGGCCTAAATGTGTGACAGTGGCCTGTTCCAGTGGTGGGTGACGTGATGCCTGATTCTCTGCTATGACATGAAGATAGATTCTGTGCTGACATAAGGCCAGATTCTCTGTTACGGGACCTCTCTCCTCTGCCTGGGTGCCTGGGCCTAAATGTGTGACAGTGGCCTTTTCCAGTGGTGGGTGACGTGAAGCCTGATTCTCTGCTATGACATGAAGACTGATTCTGCGCTGACATAAGGCCAGATTCTCTGTTACGGGACCGCTCTCCTCTGTCTGGGTGCCTGGGCCTAAATGTGTGACAGTGGCCTGTTCCAGTGGTGGGTGACGTGAAGCCTGATTCTCTGCTATGACATGAAGACTGATTCTGCGCTGACATAAGGCCAGATTCTCTGTTACGGGACCTCTCTCCTCTGCCTGGGTGCCTGGGCCTAAATGTGTGACAGTGGCCTGTTCCAGTGGTGGGTGACGTGATGCCTGATTCTCTGCTATGACATGAAGACTTATTCTGTGCTGACATGAAGCCAGATTCTCTGTTACGCGACCTCTCTCCTCTGCCTGGGTGCCTGGGCCTAAATATGTGACAGTGGCCTGTTCCAGTGGTGGGTGACGTAAAGCCTGATTCTCTGCTATGACATGAAGACTGATTCTGCGCTGACATAAGGCCAGATTCTCTGTTACGGGACCTCTCTCCTCTGCCTGGGTGCCTGGGCCTAAATGTGTGACAGTGGCCTGTTCCAGTGGTGGGTGACGTGATGCCTGATTCTCTGCTATGACATGAAGACTGATTCTGCGCTGACATAAGGCCAGATTCTCTGTTACGGGACCGCTCTCCTCTGTCTGGGTGCCGGGGCCTAAATGTGTGACAGTGGCCTGTTCCAGTGGTGGGTGACGTGAAGCCTGATTCTCTGCTATGACATGAAGACAG